>NC_060121.1:736655257-736975090 GCF_021461395.2 Schistocerca americana | reverse complement strand
TACTCACATACATACTTTGCAACACACACTGTAGATCATAAAAATTGGCAAAAGTGATAGAAGGCATGAAATGAAACTGTAGTGCCCGAGTTTCTTTCAAATTTACCTTTTCTCAGTATACAGTAATTCACTGAGCTGACTTCTAATAAGCTTGTAACATCAGCTGTGGAAGTAAACTCATTTTTTCACTTTTCTGTTTCTCTCATTGAGCCTAAAATAACACTTTGATCGTGACAAGCATCTGAAGTGTGTCTTGTAAGAAAAGCATTAACCCTTTAACTGCTCTGGACATGTTAATGCACGCGCTTTTGTGCTCTGAAAATGTTTACGTGCACCGCCAGTCCTTCTACCTTGTACTCTGAATGTGTCTACGCATAGACATGTCCAGAGCAGTTACAGGGTTAAACAGTAATGGCAATGGTGACAAAATTTGTCATTAAACAGATGTCCACATTTATCCCTATGGTTTAACCACTTAGCTGCTGTGATATTTTTGATTTAATTCACCACGTTCATCAATCTTTTCTTTTTTTCTGGGTGAAGACAAAGGAAAATTCTCTCAAAAATGCATGTTTTGATGTGTCGTAGTATGTCAGAAAATGACTTGATTATCTTGTACCCAGACATTAAGTTCAATTTTTTTAATGAGGTTTTACTTGCTGTTACACACTGATGAAATTCATTACCACAAATTATTGTATAAGCATGGTATTGTACATTTTAATTTCCTTCACCTATACAAATTTTATGCAATGTATTGGAGAGGATTGCGTGTTTTTGCTCATATTTTGAGGTTTTTTTAACATTTCCCTCAGTTTTGCATTTTTTTAAGTCTGGACTGCATGAAACATAAAATAGGAGTTTCACTGTAACAATGTAAGATTCTATTTCAGATTCTGATAACATGCTAAAACAAAGAATTACTGCCTCAATGGAATACACTGTTTACTGTAAGAGTCAACTGACATGGCCATTGCAATTTAGGTCAGCCCACGAGCCTGTACAGGTCTAAATTAATTAGGCTGGCCATTGCTCCTGTATCTACCTGAAACTCTATTGATCACTCATCCATGACCAATATTACCATAGTACACTGGAGCAATGCTTGTAGGATGTCAGGGCGGCCTCCAAATCCAGAGAAAACACTGTGGTCACTGCGGCTGTCCTGCAGTTCACTCACTGTCACAAACCGTTGCCAATTGGTGTACTTTGCAGCACACCCCAAACATGGTATCTTCATTTGGCCAGTCCTGCCTAATATGCACCACATAACAACTGGAGAAGGACTAAAGGCAAGCAATGTTGGATATTACTGTGACAGCATTGCACATGATTCATCAGTGGTGACACCACATGGTGGCTCAGCAAAACACACAGTTGCTTGGCCAACCCCGTGGCAATGGGTATTGTTTATTATCTGTATCTAACATCACCATTTGCCAATTGCCAGAAAGTAATTCCCTTTTCACTGCCGCCGTAAGTTCATGTGGTTCAGCATTCTGGACAACTTCGGCTGTGGAAATGTTTGATAAGGGCAGTGTCTGAATTAGACTTTTGGGTCAGGTGATAACCAGACAATAATAACCCCTCATTAGTGAGTCCTTGTACAAGGTAGCACATTGGGGACACTCAAATCAACACTTGCATGAAAGATCTTCCAGGCCACTTACGTCTGTCCAGGGCACTAATGGTGTTGTGTAAATTGCAACCATGCCACTACCACGTGTGTTTGATGTCCAAAATACTGCATGAGCAACTGACAGGGTTCCTCAAAGTTAAATTCCCTGTCCTTGGTAGAGCACTTCAAATTTTGTGTGAGCTTGTACAACCATGCATGCTGGATGATAACAAGACATCTGTATCAGCTGGACAGATGATACACCTTAACTGGCAGTACAACAAGAACCAGAGCAGGCACCTGTCACACTTTTCTGAAGACTCATCAGTGGGGAAGAAGGTTTCACTGCAGGCACCAGGTGTGCCACTGGCACAGCATGAGAGCAGAGCAATTATGCACTCTGTTTGAGCAGCTCATGCATCTGTTCCTGTTGTGGCTTTCGCTGCAGCTTCTGGAGGCATAACTGCTCCTACTAGCACTGCAAAAACGCCAGGAACATGGTGGCCACAATGTAACACTATGACGAAGGGGGGGGGGGGGGGGGGGGGGGGGGGGGAAGCACCACATGCGTAAGAACATCCTATGTTGCCACTTTTGTTTCTGTGCACAAGTGTGACAGTGTTGTGAAACTGTAACTGTCAGTATAAATATAACTATACTAGCTAATGGTGGTTTGACTATAAGCTAGGGAGTTGAATCCTGGAAGAGAGATCGAAAACTCAATGTGTGAGTAATTCTACAGAGGAGCAGAGTGTCAGAACACCACATTGGGAAATGCACAGAGATAAATGCAAATGTGACTATTGCAACTACAACTAAGCATGAGGAGACAGTGGGCACGAGACAAGGGACAGGTCCATATTAATTGATGTAGGTGTAAGCACTGACAGGCCTGGTCTATTGCCACTGACAGTTAAACACCTGGGTCCACGGTTCTGCCCATACAATGCCTTGTAGACGATGTCTGTGACAGTTGGCTGCACTACTTTGCCACAAGACTTACACCAGCTCACCTTTGTCCATATCGATGTCTGGTGGTGGGGGTATTAAAATATGTATTTCCACAGCAGCTGCAAATTTGAGGATCTGCTGATGGCGGATCACTTTTTACAAGCAAAACAACAAAGTATAGGTAGATTTCACTGTGATGGGACTGGAGTAGGATGTAATGGGAAGGAGCATCGGACAGGTATCTTGTACTTTTCTGAAGCAAATTTTTCTTTTAATATAGAATCCTGCATAAGAGAAATTCATTTAATTGCTTCTGGTTTGTCTTCTTTCTTTTATTCCATCTGTCTTTTACAAAAAAAGTCTATTTCGTTGTTTTATCGTATATTCTTGCAATCATAGTGTCTGTTGCGTACATAAATGTTTTCTGATGACATAAATTCATTGGCAATCTCAGTATAAATTTTTATTATTGTTTTTAGCTCTTTAGGCATAATTCAAATACTATTTATACTGCAAAGTGAAACAATACATTTTATCATATTTCATTGTACAGGATTCATTAAGCTTTCTTCTTGTTTTCAGTTTCCGTATTAGTGATCTTTTTCATATTGGCATTTTTCTTTTCCTTAATTCCTTTGTCATGCTTCCTTCTTTCAGGCTCTGTACTATGAATGTCATGCTTTCTGCCCTTTTGACCTGATTTTCTGTTTGTAACATTTGAACTACTAAGCTGACTATTGCTCTTCACTGTGTCATGTTTTTTAGTTTCCAGGTAACACAACCATACAGCAATAATTTGTGGTAGAACAGCTGTGAGAATATTTGTTGCCCAAAATAAAGAAAATGCTGTGAGATCCTTAAGGCTTGGCATCTGATGCTCTGTTAATGTTGACGGATGAAGTGACATTCCAATTTGTGCTGCGCCGGCCTGAAATGAAATGCAATGTCTCTTTTCCATGAAAAACACTAATAAAGTAGATACTAATTTACAGAAGTATTTTCAGCAGGGATATAAAGCCCAAATTGCAACATTATCATTTAACCTTTTGACTAGTGTGGATACATTAACAAACTATTCCCCAGGTGCTGACATGTCTGTTTATGCTGTCTGCCCTGCTTCTGAGTGCTATGGACAGTTTCGTATATGGTTACACTAAGGTACCTGTGTTGGGGTCTCCTGTTGATGTTTTCAAATTTTCTTTATACTTCTGGCTGTGCTTCAGAATTGTCACTACAGTAAATAGTGGGCTCTTGATTGTCCTATACTTCACAGTTGCAGTAATTTCAATTTTGCTAGTAAATTGACATGTCACCCACTTGCACATAAGAAGAAAGTTTAGAGATAAAAAAAAATGATCATAAGAATAATTTTTTGGTAGTGAAATGTGCAATGACTTATAAAGTATGATGAATCAACAGTCCTAAACCATATATTTCAGGAATTGTAACACTTGACTATTCATCCTTCAACAGATATTGATAATTCTTCTGATTCTGAATCACCTGGAAGAAATGGCAAGACTCCTGTGACAGGAGAATGCTTTATTGAGAGGAAAACAATTTTCAATCATTTATGCATATCTTTGATGACTTGTCTTCAGTACCTAAGAGTACATAAGTAATGGTCATATTTTAAGAACTGATAAAACATATAGTAGATTCACCAATTAATTTTACTAATACACCAAGGCAAATATGCAACTGTCTCTCTCTCTCTCTCTCTCTCTCTCTCTCTCTCTCTCTCTCTCTCTCTCTCTCTCTCTCTCTCATGGAAAAGGATGGGGGAGGTTTAGAAAAGAGGTAGAGTTTGGAAAACATACCCAAAACCCCAGGACAGGGGAGACTTACTGGATGGGATGAGAAGGAAAGACTTTGACATCTTTGCCATATGGACTGATGGTGAGGCTGACCTGTTAAAATCCCTGGAATTTCTAAATACCTTCTGCCAATTAAATTTCACTTAGTCCTTTTCCGAACCTCATGCCTCTTTCCTGAAGTTAAGCTCATCCTCACCAAAGGCCAGAACACATTTCTGTCCACATTAAACCTACTACTAAACAACAATACCTACAATTTGACAGTTGCCATCCCTTTCTTGTCAAACACTCTCTCCCATACAGCCTTGGCACTTGAGGCAAACATATTTGTTTGGATTCACACTTTTTACAGGAATACACTACCATTCTCACCTCAGCCTTCACTGTACATATTCACCCCACCAACCTAGTTCAAATGCAGATTTCCTGGACCACCACATCGAATCCTGATACTGCCAATCCCTTCAAAAAACAACTTCAGAGCACATCATTTGTCACTCAGTGTTATCCTGGTCTCGAATGAATTAATCAGTTACTTAGATAAGGCCATGACATCCTAAAATAAAACCCTGAAATGAGATCCATTCTGTCTGATTTTGCCCACCATATCTACAATAGCTTTTCATACCTCTCCAATCTTCGCAATATCCTTGTCAGACCCTATGCTCTTTCTTCACCCATCTCCAAATCCTATGGCTCCTACCCCTGTGACTTTCCCCCCAGCAGGACTTGCCCTAGGCACCCTCCAACCACCACCTATACCATCAAAGCCACCTGTGAAATGATGCAAGTCGTATATCAGCTGTAATGTAAACACTGTTTGGCCTTTTACATCAGGATGACTATCACCAAGTTATCAGTTAGAATTATATGGGCATAGGCAGAGGGTTTATAGTGGCAACACACAATATCCTGTTGCAGAGCATGCTCTACAACATGACAGTCATGACCTTGGTGCCTGTTTCACCACATGTGCCATTTGGATTCTTCCCCCCTAGGCACTAGTTACTCAGAACTCCACAGGTGGGAGCTAGCGATACAACATGTTCTTGGTTGTCACCACCCACCTGGCCTTAATTTAAATTAATTTCTTCTGTCTCAGCATTTCTTCACAGTGACTACTCCTTTCTTCACTCCATTTTAGTTTTCTACATCTTTCATTTTCTGACCTGTCCATTTTTCTCTTTCTCTCTCCCACCACTATTAAATACAATGCACTTAAGTTTTCACTCATATTAACTTGTTCATGATGTTTTAGCATATTACACTGTCTTCCACCTTTAAGCTCTCATGTTTTCATATCTCGTCTGGAACAGTCCCCAACAATCAGTCTTTCCTTCTCATCCCATCCCATAAGTCTCCTCTGACCTGGGGTTCTGGTTGACTTTCCTGAACTCTCCCCTTTTTCTTAAACCTCTCCAGTCCTTTTCCTTCACTGCTCTTCCTTCCCCTTCAACCCTTCTGCCAGAAGAAAGACCCACTGGCTCCGAAAGCTTGCATACCTAAAACCTTTTTTTATATGTGTGTTCTCCTGCTGCCACTTGGTGAGTAGTTTTTTTTATCTATACAATTAAATTATATTGCCAAAATACACTGAGGCACCAAAGAAACTGGTATAGGCATGCGTATTCAAATACAGAGATATGTAAACAGGAAGAATAAGGCACTGTGGTCGGCAACACCTATATGAGACAACAAGTATCTGGTGCAGTTTTTAGGTCAGTTACAGTGCTACAATGGCAGGTTATCAAGATTTAAGTGAGGCTGAATGTGGTATTAGAGTTGTCTCATGAGCGATGGGACACAGTATCTCCGATGTAGTGATGAAGTGGCAATTTTCCCGTACAACCCTTTCACAAGGGTACCATGAATATCAGGAATCTGGTAAAACATCAGACCTCCAACAGCACTGCAGCAAGAAAAAGATCCTGCAGGAACGGGACCAGTGATGACTGAAGAGAATTGTTCAACATGACAGAAGTGCAACCCTTCCACGAATTGCTGCAGATTTCAATGTCGGGCCATCAGCAAGTGTAAGCAGGTGAGCCATTCAACGAAACATCATCGATATGGGCTTTCAGAGCTGAAGGACCACTCATGTACCCTTGATGACTGCATGACACAAAGCTTTACACCTGGTCTGTGCCCATCAACACTGACATTGGACTGTTGATTACTGGAAACATGTTGCCTGGTCAGACAAGTCTTGTTTCAAATTGTATCGAGTGGATGGACGTGTACGGGTTTGGAGACAACCTCATGAACCCATGGACCCTGCATGTGAGCAAAATGGTGAAGGCTCTGTAATGGTTTGTGGCATGCGCAGTTGGAATGATATGGGACTCCTGATGTGTCTATGTATGTAAGCATCTGTCTGACCACCTACATTCATTCATGTCCATTGTGCATTCCGATGGACTGGGGCAATTCCAGAAGGACATGCAACACCCCATACGTCCAGAATTGCTACAGAGTGGCTCCAGGAACATTCTTTTGAGTTTAAACACTTGTGCTGGTCACCAAACTCCCTAGACATGAACATTATTGAGCCTATCTGGGATGCCTTGCAATGTGCTATTCAGAAGAGATCTCCACCCCCTCGTACTCTTACAGATTTATGGACAGCCCTGCAGGATTCATGGTGTCAATTTCCTCCAGCTCTACTTCAGACATTTAGTCAAGTGCATGCCACGTCATGTTGTGGCACTTCTGCGTGGCCAAAGGGGCCTTAAAAAATATTACACAGGTGTACCAGTTTCTTTGACTCTCCTGTGTATACACACTAGATATGGACTATTATATAAGAACATTGAAGAATACTGACAACCAGAAGGACTACAAAGAAATATTTTTAAATTATACCAAATCTGTCAAAATTATAATCTAAAAATATATAAGAAAGAGAAAAGTAATGACATTCCAAGGAAAACAACAGAAGTGATCAAAAAATATTGATAGAAAACAAAATAATTGAGCAAGTAAAGTCATATTCACTACCTGGGCTGTGACATATCTTTTGATTATTATGAGGAAATAAAGAATAAGAAAGCAAAATTTCAAGGTGTCTGTGGAACAGTAAAAAGAACACTATATGCTGAAAATCAATAAAAGACTTGCTGTTCCATTGTTACTTAAACATCTGATGCTTGATAGCAACCAATCTAGATGTAAATCGAATTGTGACATCAGGAATGAAATTCCTCAGATCAGTTAAACTTATATAGTAGAACATAGATTGGAAAAATAAGAAATTAGAAAAGAGCTTAAAATACTTGCAGTAATAAATAAATAAATAAACGCACATAAGCAGAAATGGAAGGAACATGTAGACAGAATGCAACAAGGCAGTTGTCCTAAGAAAGCTTTGCATTATATACCCAAGGGGTTAGGGAAATGATGGGACTAAGAAACTGACACTGAAACAGGTTCCTTGAACCTAATACATGAATGTGGATAAAGATAAAGATGATGATTTCTTGTAACACTGGTTCACGGCTTCCATAAAGTTTTTAAATGACATGTTCACTTTCAGCTATGACTGTTTTTATTTCACTTTTACTTTTTCAATATTTGTGCCATTTTTGAGCAGTTACAAAGGCATAATACAACATACTGTGACAAACATGAGATTAACAGTATGTATAACCAATTTTTGCAGTTTGTTAACATACACATCTGACAAGATTTGATGTTATATCGTGCCATAAACAAAGGTTAAAAATAATGTTCCTGTAGGACTGTATTACTCTTGATGATAATAGCCATAGGTTATTATTAATGACATTGGTAGGTTTGTTAATAACTTAGCAGTGAAAAACACTACTCACTGAAAAGAAGCAGCACACATGCGCTGGACCCCCCTCCCACCGTACACACAAAACTATGTAGCTGCACTGTCAGTAGTTCTAATCGGTGAGTGGTGATCTTTGTGCCTATATTACTTATATTCTACCAGAACTTTACTACCATATGTATGAGGAGCAGAAATAACTCTTTAAGATGTAAAATGTTTGTGCATCAAAGGGTAATTAGTCAGCAGTACATTATTGATCATGATACTCCATTTTATCTCCAGTAGTCTAGAGTGGATTTTGTACATCTCAACAGGAGTTTATTTATATGAAAGTATGTACTTATCGTACACTAGTTTGAATGTCTCAAACAGGCTAGGCAATTTTTATTTCTAAGGTCCATTTGTTCACTGATTGTATATTTTGCTCGCTGTTGGAAGGTGGTATAAATCTCAATATCTTCTGGAGTCTCCATTACTCTTCCCCTTATTCACCCTAAGCAGTAACTTCAAAGATTCCTCAATGCTGCTGATGTTAAGAGATTGTAGTTTTGCAGGTGTGCACTAAATACAGATTTACAATTCTCACTTACATTTGTGTGCTCGCTGAATCTGATGCTGGTGGTGGCAGGGGGAGGGGGGAGAGGGGAAAATGTTATCACTACCTATCCAATGACTTTGTATTTCTCTTTTTCAGAAAAGTTTTTCTTTCTAGTGCTTGTCTGTAATTTATAACCTGTTTACTTCCGCCATAATCATTTATTTTACTGTCCACATAGCAAAACTTGTCTACCACTTTTAGTGTCTCATTTATTAATCCAAAACCTTCAGCTTCACTTGATGTAACTCAACTTCACTCTATTTCCTTTGTTTTATTTTTGTTGCTGTTCCTCCATTAACCTCTTTTCAAGATGCTGTCCATACCAATCAATTGATCTTCCATATATTTTTCCCAACTCTAACAGAATTCCAGTGTCATTGTCAAGACTTGAAGTATTTATTTCTTCTTTCCGAACTTTTAATCCTTTTTTAAATTTCTCTTTCCAGGAAAGACACATTGTCTGCCCTCCTAGCTTCCATTCTGCTGTCCATTCCATATGTCCCTAATTAGCACATTTACTGCTTGCTCTCAGTAGAGACCCAATAAATTGCACAATAGACTACAGCCCTGTCTCATTCCGTTCTCCATTACTACCTCTCAGATTTTCATTTTGGCAAGGTCATTCAATGTACTAACCACCAATCTTGTTCTTGGTTGGCCATTCATTCTGGTGGAATGCAATCTTCCTTTCATTAATTGAACCCACAGATATCCTTATCTCTGGTTACATTAAATGATATTGAAAGAATAATCAAGTCATTTAAAAATACAATGTCTGTTGGTGTGAACAATATTTCTAGTAATATTGAAATATTGTTGTAAATATATATAAGTCCAGTCTTATGTAATGTGTTCAATGCATCTTTTCAAGAAGGAATTGTTCCCGATAGATTAAAACTAGCTGTAGTGATACCCCTCTTTAAAAATGGTGACAAAAACAGTGTCACTAACTATCGCCCATTTTCTCTTCTAACTATCCTTTCAAAAATTGTTGAAAAACTTGTGCACATATTGATTGTCAGCCATCTCAACTTCCACAATATCTTCAACAATAGCCAATATGGGTTTCATTTCATGGTGATTTTGGTACACAACAAGCAATATTTTCCTTTAATAATGAAGTTTTGGAAGCCATTAACAAAAAATGTTTCCAGGTGGAATTTTTGTGATCTCTCAAAAGCCTTCAGTAGGATTGTTTATTGTTGTCTGGAAATTGTCTTAAATGATTAATTATGTCATTTTATGTTCCTAACATGCTTTTTTTCCTCTTGAATTTAAGTTTTCTTTTATAAAAATGGAAATGAGATTCAAATAATTTCAAATGGCTGCTAAAACACTCCTTTCAAGTCATGTAATGCCTTAACATTACTGATTAGCTCGCTGCTCCTACTATCATAATGCAAGTTCACAATGATGTCTTGTTTAGGAACTTACGTTTCAGAAAACAGGTTACAAATGGTATGTCGTACCATACTGTACAAATACGTCTACAAAAACTCATGAAAAGTTGTTTTTGAGTGTTCCAGAGAATGAGAAGATGCATAAAATGTGGTTGCACTGTAACGGAAAATTTCCAGCATGTGGACACACAAGTTCACTAACTTAATTAAAAGTGTTTTGCACCCTCAAGTTAACATCAACTTATTTTCGAGATATGTTCTCCCATTGCCATAATGAAGGATAGCATCATTCAGTGAAATTAAATAGCTAATGAAAATTGTCATTTTACATAACTACATCATAATTATTCAGTAGCTCAGTTGTTAGCGTGGTAAACCTTTGAATTTTATACATCGATGTCCATAGATCGCTGATTCAAATCTAACCAAAACAAAAAACATTTTAACTTATGTGTAAAACAGTTCAACATTCTTCTTACATGGAAACCAAATCATAATTGCAAAACTTCACCACACCAATCAGAAATAGAATAGTATTGTGTTTTCCTCGCTGTTTACATGCACTTACATTTGTGATCACTATTCACACACGTCACATTCAAAAAGATGTTTTCTAGTTCATGTAGCCACACACTTCTTACTTTATTAGAAATAGTGTTTTTATCTTCATACTGTCTAGTTAGGATCCTTATTTTTTTAAAGTTTTGCTGTTTCATCATCTTACATGAAGATGAAGTAAGTCTGCTTCAGATACTAAAGTTAGTTTTCACTAACAAACATAGCAGCCCTTACATTTGTGTCACCTGCATGTTGTACAAAATTTATATCTCTCCATATAGTCTAATCATCCTACTGCGGACATGTGGTGATATCTTCACTACTAGCAATGCTTTCCAAACAAGTGAATTGTTTGTTCACAAAGTAAATGCATTTATCCTCTGATGTCCATTTCTCAGACTAACGATGGTGAGCACCCACCAGGAGTAAGTGAAACTAAAGTGATAAGTTACAAAGTTAGAAGGAAATCAGTGACTTCCAGTCAATAGTACTGAACTAAAGGAGTAAATTACTGCAGGAGTAAATTTTCATTTACTTCCAAAGTAAATCTACTAACTTCATTACTGGTGGAGAGCACCATTGAAGAGTACACTACTACATTAGTGACTTAAGGAGGAAATAAGGGCAAAATTTACTCCTGGGCAGTAGTAGGAGTAAAGTAAGAGAGTAAGGTGTAAATTTTAAGTTCTGTGTTTTAAGTATCAAATTCTATGGATTATCTGGACAATGAAGAATATATGGAGATACAGGAAGAGGTGAACATCCCAAAAATGAGGGTTGTAATGGAGAGAAGAGACCCATTTTTGATGTATAGCGACAGTGATTTCAAAGAGGGGTTTGGGTTTTGTAATGAATCTTTTGAGTTGATGCTTGGTGTAGTGGAGCCATTACTGCAGCATAATTTTGACAGGAACCATGCCTTGTCTCCCAGGCTGCAACTTCTTTGTGGACTGTGAATTTTTCACACAGGTACTTATCAAATCATAGCAGTGGATCTTATTCATATCCATCGTACTACTGCTGGAAGAGCTTTTAACAGGGTGATAAATAGTTTAATTGCCTTAAAGCCACTGTATGTGTCCTTACCACAGAGCCAATAAAATATATCAAAGAAAAAAAGGGAATTCTATCAAACTGGTGGATTCCCAAATGTCACAGGGGCCACAGGTTGTGTACATATAGCCATACTTTGTCCTTATGGAGCACAAGCAGAGCTATACAGAAATTGCAAGAGTTTCTTTTCTATCAATGCACAAATCATCTGTGACGGCAATATGAAGATTTTGAATGTGGTAAGCAATTGACCGCATTTAGGACAATAGTAGAGTTTCTGCAGATTTTGAAACTGGACAATGTGATGGGTTGCTTGTCACAGATAATGGATATGCTTTCTTGAATCATCTTATGACGCTGATGTTCTGAGCCCACACAGGAGTCGAACGGCGCTACAATAGACCCCATATTGCTACCTGATGTGTAATAGAGCAAGCATTTGCTGTTTGGAAGAAACGTTTCCAAATTCTCACTAAAACAATGTGATTTAAACCAAACAAGTGTGGGAATTGTAAATAATAGATTTCAGCTATCAGTCATCCTTTTTAAAATTTATTGGCAGATCTAGATTTCAGCTAGAAACTAGCCATTCTCAATGCACTATCATTTTTGATAAATGCCCGTAATGCCTGTTGGTCAGGCTTCATCCACAGTTCATTGAACTTATTCATAATTTCCATTTTAAGGGTATGCTCTTCTTCCATGATTTCTCTTTGTCTTTTTATTAATAACATTTTTGCATTGTATTCCTTTCCTATTAAATGCAGTTTTAAGGAATGAAGCTCATCTGTTTTTTTCAACAACTCTCAGTTCTTCACTACAACTGCATGTTCTCTCCCTCTTTTTCTGGGCGTTCTCTCCCTCTCTTTCTGGGTGCATATTCTGACAAGCTTCTACCAGAGAATGCAGGCCGAGGTTCATGACTATGGGATAAAGTTCCACCATCAGCAGTTTCATTGCTACCTTCAGAGCAGTTATCATCATCGAAGTTGCTTGAGAGTATCACATTACCTTCAGATGTGTCATTGTCGTTAACTCCGGCTATCCCCTCAAAAACTTGCGGCATCATATCAACAACCATCTGGCTTATATTGTCTATCTTCATCTCACCTACTCCACTACTAGTTTGAAATTGTTCTCAATTACATTTAGCTTTCATTTTCTTTGCTTCCACTTTCATGTCCTTCCAAATTACTTTAAGCTGCTCTTGTGATTTTTGTCTAAGAGCTTCTGCATTGTATTTGACATGTATTTCTTTCCCAAGCATCCTTTTCAGCCTGTTAACATTGTGCTTTTTAGATTCAATAGTAGTTATGTATTTTTTCATTATTCCAGCAAACTGCTCTTTCTCATTTTCTGGTATGTTTTTTGAACATTTCTGGGCTGCCTCCATGTTGCTGGTAGCTCGTATCTCAAACTGGCACTTAAATTAATACATGTCACCAACCACAATGGGCATTGGTAGCTATAGATGGCAGAGTTAACAACAGATTCATCCATTAATAGCATGTTTCTTCTTCATAATACACAGAACTTATCATTAATTAGTACAACAGCATTTAGGTTTTCCAATTTTAATAATTCAATTTAATAATCCTTTCTAGATTCTAAAATTATAGTGATGAACATAAATTATGCAAAAGGTGATGCAGTAATGCCTGCCAACAATCAATATTTTCCGAGATGGAATATAATGGACATGCCAGCAGTGTGCAGAAATGGCTTACTTCTTTAATAAAAAGGCATTACTACTTTAGTTACAACTAAAGAAGTAAATAGAAATTGAGCTCTCCAACAGTTACTAAAAGAGAATATTATTACAGAAGTTACTGTAACAATCAGTTCTTACTAACACTTTTTTCGTATTTCAAAAATATGTGACCCATGTGACCTCTATCACTGTAGTAGAATGCATCATCTATTGTGCCACAGAATGCCTGACGGATGCACTACCTCTGGTAAGTACTTCCTACACAGGAAAGCAGCACCTAGTTTTACCAAGAATAATTTTGTTGTGCTTTGCATCGTAATTCATGACTGATAGTTGACAATCTAGTTACAACAAATGAACCCATTTGCAATAGTTCTACAATTCCTTAGTTTTGAGTGAGTTTAATAATGTTCCAGGGACCAGGGAAGAGAATGTCCACCTTTGCACATATCACTGTTCTAAATGGGTGGAGCATAAATGAATCAACTTTTGCAAGGCTTTCTATACAAGCGTTCACAAAATTCCTTTCTACTGTTAGTTAAAAGCTATAATTGCACTTTCCATCACTAAATAACTAAACTGTTTACAGTAGAAGTATGTAAAAACCTCATAATTTAAGCTAATGCTTCTATAACACAATTACAGTTTCATCTATATTCTGGGGGAAACATCCTCTTGGGAAAAAAAATCACTGAAAAAAGCCATCAGAATAATGCATGGTGTCCATCATAGACACTCTTACAGGAATTTGTTTCAAAAGAGGGGGATCCTTACCACCTCCTCACAGTACATTTTTTTCATTTTTGGCTTTTGTAAAAACTTTTCTCTGCACAAAGACAACAGTGAATATCATGACTACAACACAAGAAACAAAAAGAATCTACACATTGAATTGAAGTGTCTAAATCTGGTGCAAAAAAGAGCTTATTACTCCAGCATTAAGCTGTTTAATAGACTGCCACCACATATCAAATGTCTGCATAAACAATTATCAGCATTCAAACAAATCCTGAAAGAGTACCTAACAGAGAAATCTTTTTATAGAGTCAATGAATTTATGAGAGAAAATGAATACCTTCACTAAATTTATGGTTGTTTTACAAATACTTTTAATTGCACTATAATAGATATATAATAATTTGGTTTTCTGTGTTCATGTATGTATTTATTGTATTATTTAGCATACTTTTGCATCATCTGTATATTACAGATCCTAAGTGTTATGCAACATTATGTTAGTTGGATATAAGTTGTTTCCATGGTATTTTACCTACATTGTATCTTTTATTGTATTCATGTAAATTAGCCTATATCTGATCCTGCCTCAGTGTACCAAACTATGTTGACTGGATACATGTTCCTTATTTAACACCTTATTTACATTGTATCTTTAATAGTATTTATATAAGTAATGTCTGAAATATATACAATTTGACACATTTCACATCCTTGCATTTTACTCGGTAACTGGATCTGTGGAACATGAAATAAATAAAAATATAAATATATATTATGTTTAGTATTCCGCCATCTGCCATCGTATCCATATGTCCCTAACCACCACATATACTGCTTACTCTATATACAGATTCAATAAACAACACAATACACTACAATCCTGTCTCACTCCAGTCTCTATTATTGCTTCTCCTATATGTCTTTTGACTCTTAGAGCTGTAGTCCAATTTCTGTACAATCTGTTGAAACATGTCTTACCTGCAATTCCATGTTTTCACTTGGTAGTTCATCATTGGACAGCCATTGTATTCCTGAAATTTATTAACAGTGTGCATCTCTGTGTTCTGACAAATTTTGTTTCCAGTTTCTCCACAATATTTTGATATGTGACCAAGCCATTTTCTTCAGGTGCTGTGGGTTTTGGTGTTATGTGTGTCTGCAGTCTGGACTCCAACCAGACTGTGGGTTTTGTCAGTCTCAGGCCACTATTTATAGCCAAGTTCAATTCCTGATGTCTATTATACCCTTTGATACTCTTTTGTTGTAATCTAGTAACTTGACTTACAAAACCCAGAGCCTTGTCAGGTAACTGATTATTTTCAGCCAGGTGACTGTCTGGACTTGTGATTCTTGTGTGATGTGGGTTTCGGACTCTGTTTCTGAACACTAAAGGTGGACTTTGTCTCAGTTTTACCTGTGAGGGACTGTGACGATTTTTACCACAAATAAGCACTTAGAATATAGAATTGTGTGTCAGTTTGACTCTAATTGGGAGCAAGTCAGTCTGTGGTTTAATTTCCTTCAATAATTAGTAGTGAACATAGTTAACATTTTCCTGCGATTTTTCAATTTATTAAATTTTAACATTTTAAAGACAATAAGCTTTTATTAATGAAAATTGAAACACTGTAATTGCAGGTCATCATTCACATAATTTGCACCTGAATAATGCCTAGTGATTAACTGTCTTACTGGTTAATAGTACCAGGAGCAATTTTATTTCATTATTTCGATTAATAATGTGCATGGGAAAAGGAAGCGGAGTTTTTCATCCTCAATGAAGACAACGAGAACCATTGTATTTAATTCACAGTCCAACAATTTTTTTCCTCATACCTCTCCATATGTCTGTAACTAGCACATTATATCTTTTCCTTGTATGAGTTACTTTAGTTCATGGTTATATCTTACTCTCTGCTTCTCTCACAGGCCCATAGATTAGAGTCTATGTCTGCTTCTGCAATTTTTTTTCAATTTAAAATTTGGTTTGTTAATCTCTGTATTACTGCTAAATAATTTAAGTCAAATCTTCTGGTGTCTACAGGTCTCTTCCACGCAAACAATATTCTTTCATGATTCTTACACCAAGTGTTAGCAATAGATTACATTGTACTGGATGCAAAATTCAAGTCAGAAAGCTTCCCCTTTTCTGTATATCCATCTTTTTAGCGATTGTTGTGGGACTTGGCTGTTTGATATAGGATGTCAAATTAAACACCTTTCAGCCATCAATTTTCAACCTTATTTTAATAGACAACCAGACACAGCATTTTACTACGCCATCTCCAGGCCCCTGACCAACGTGTAGGAATAATCAATCGCAACCAAGGTAGATTATTCCTACACATTGGCCAGGGGCCTGAAGATGGTGTAGTAAAATGCTGAAACTGGTTGCCTAATACAATAAGGTTGAAAATTGACGACTGAAAGGTGTTTAATTTGGATTTCCTTTTTATGCCTTTCCCTAAGTCCATGTTCTCCTATTGTTTTTAATTCTCTTCCTTTTGCTACTATGAAATATCAGTATCATACAACAATTAAATTTTCATCCCTTTGAATGTACTTCATAATTTAATTTATCTCATTATACACATTTTTTCAATCGCTTCACTATCTGTCAAGCTAGGAGGCCTACCTACTTCTATGGTGGCTTTATGGTCTCTCTTGCCTGTAATGTTACATTCAAGATGCTGTTCATCATAATTTATCCACATTCCTACTTTGTTGTTCATTATTAGACCCATTACTATATCAGTGCCTTACAGAAATACAACAATGTAGGAAAAGATAGATTGCTACTTACTGTAAAGAAGACTCATCAAGTTGCAGACAGGCATGATTACAAGACACTCACATGCAGCTTTCAGCCACAGCACACAAAGGTTTCACCACTGTTGTTATATCCTGACCAAATTGCGACCTAATTGTCCTTCATCATTTGATTTTTGCCTTACAGAAATCCAGTTCTTCCTGCCACCACACTTCACTAATTCCCACTGTCCCACTTCAGCCTACTTACATGATTAATAACTCCATGCTCCAACTCATGGGATATAGGATTTACTTTTTCCTGATGACAGTATCTTCCTGAGTGAGCCTGGCTCTGAAGTCTGCATGGGAGACTATTTAACTAACAGAATATTTTGCCATCAAGGATACCATCATCATGAAATCAGATAGTAGAACTGAATGTCCTAGATACATTGCCTGATCAATGATGTCTAATAAATGATTGCCCGATAAAGGGAAGCACCGATAAGGAGAGGAGGAAACAAAATGAAATTTCACAGGTTGAGAGTACATGTAATGTTATTTCAGTGATTACAGATATGAGCCCACTTAGTATGATGTTGCACTCCCCCCTGGCTTGGATGAATGCACTGATTTAGTTTGCAAAGGTGTCACAAAATGAATGTATCTCCTTCATGTCCTGGTCTGGATACCGACACTGAATCAGAGTCTGTCTCACATATGTTCCATTAGGGACAAATGTGGAGATTTTTGCAGACGTGGGAGTAACTCAACATCACACAGACGGTTCATGACCACATGTGCCATGTGTGGATGAGCATTATCTTGTCGCATGACAGATAATACAAATAGACTCAGGATATGTGCAACATACCATAGTGCCATCAGTGTTCCCTCAGTCAATATCAGCCAACCACCTGAAGTCATACCCCATGGGTTTCCACACCATCACCCCAGGAGTAATACTGTTGGCTTCTCCAAAACATTGGAAGAATGAGACCTCTCCCCATGTCGCCATCACACTCACCAACAAAGATCATTTGGCATAGTGCAGAACCACAATTTATTGTTGAACACAATTAGACATCATTGATCAGCATTCTATGCTCTGGTCACAGCACCACTCCAAAAGCAGCCACTTGTGTTGTGGTGTTAATGGTAGCCTATGTATGGAATAGTAATTCCCCAATCAAGCAGAAGCTAGTCTCCAACCAAGGTGCAGGGTGACACAGAGCATTGCAGAGAGTCCATTACTTGTTCTTGGATGGCAGGCACAGATGTGAATTAGTTACATTGTACTTAGCACACAATATGATGATCCTCCCTTGTGGCAGTCAGAATAGGTTGATCAGAACCTTGATGATGAAAAGGGACAGGTATACACTCGTGCACACACACACATATCCCTTTTTCCCCTGAAGGTAAGTCTTTCCGTTCCCGGGATTGGAATGACTCCTTACCCTCTCCCTTCAAACCCACATCCTTTCGTCTTTCCCTCTCCTTCCCTCTTTCCTCATGAAGCAACCGTGGGTTGCGAAAGCTTGAAATTTGTGTGTGTGTTTGTGTTTGTTTTTGTCTCTATCAACATACCAATCCTTTCGTTTGGTAAGTTACAACACCTTTGTTTTTAGATATATTTTTCCCGTGTGGAATGTTTCCCTCTATTTTTATACAAAGATGATGTGACTTACCAAACGAAAGCACTGGCAGGTTGATAGACACACAAACATACACACAAACTTCAAGCTTTTGCAACCAACGGTTGCTTCATCAGGAAAAAGGGAAGGAGAGGGAAAGACGAAAGGATGTGGGTTTTAAGGGAGAGGGTAAGGAGTCATTTCAGTCCCGGGAGCAGAAAGACTTACCTTAGGGGGAAAAAGGACAGGTATACACTCGCGCGCGCACGCACACACACACACACACATACACACACACACACACACACACACACACACACACACACACACACACATCCATCTGTACATACACAGACACAAGCAGACATTTGTAAAGGCAAATGAGGGAGGGGAGAAATACACAAAAATACAAAAAAAGTACAAAACAGACAAGAAATGGGGTGGGGGGTAAATCAACAAGCAGATAGTGAGCACTGATGGTGAAATAAGAAAAATCTACTGAAAAGATAAATGTTAGGAGGACAACAGATGAAGAAGAAATGATATTTCAGAAGAAAAAGGAGGTAGAATGTATACTACTGCCAGCATCAATACAGCATTTAAAAACTATATTTGTATCAAGCAAAAAATCGAATGGAGAAACCTGTTAAATTTAGGAGGAGACAAAATGCTAGTCATAACTTACCTTCAGAAGGCAAAAAACCTTGTAGTACTAGTGACAAGTACACATAAGGTAGAAAACAGTACTACTAAATTTCAAACTCAATGTTCCTTACTATTTTCATCTTTAAGGATAGCACACTTAAATAAAAAAAAAAAAAAAAAAAAAAAAGAAGTGGAGGGAATTGTCCAAACTGGATGGAAATCAGTAGATATGATGTACACAAACAGATGAACAAGTGATTACACTTCCAGAAAAATTGGATGATTTATTCAAGAGAAAGAGCTTCACTTCTGGCCCTAGTGCAAGCAGTTATTCAGCTTGGCATTGATTGATGGAGTCTTCGGATGTCCTCCTGGGAGATATTGTGCCAAATTCTGTCCAATTGATGTTTTAAATCATCAAAATTCCTAGATGATTGGAGTGCATGTCCATAATGCCCCAAAAATTCTCAGTTGGGGAGAGATACAGCAACCTTATTGGCCAAGTCCTGATTTGGCAAGAAAGAAGACAAGCAGTAGAAACCCACAGCCTGTGTGGGTGGGCACCATCTTGCTGAAATGTAAGCCTAGGATGGCTTGCCATTAAGAGCAACAAAACGGTGCATAGAATATCATCAACATACCACTGTGCTGTAAGGGTGCTGCAAATGACAACCAAAGGGTTCCTGCTATGAAAAGAAATGGCACCCCTGACCATCAATTCTAGTTGTAGGCCATATAGTGGTCCCACCACTGTCCCAGGAATCTCCAGACAAGTATTCAGCCTGGAATTTCGCTGACTGGTGTAAAATTGTCTTCAGTGATGAGACCCACTTTGAACTGAGCACTGGCAACCAACGAAATTTTATCTGGAGATGCCCCAGATGGCTGGTGATACCAACCAGACTATTGCCATCCATATGGCCTGACAACCAGGAGTTCCATTTCGTTTCATAGCAGGACCCCTTTGTTTGTCACCCATGGCACCCTTACATCACAGCAGTATGATGACAATATTTTATGCCCTGTTTTGTTGCCCTTCATGCCCTCCATTCTGGGATTACATGTTGAAATAAAACAATCCCTTGTCTTACATTCCTTTTTTAATAACCCAATGAAATACTGTCCAAAGAGGCAATTCATTGAAAGTTTTATAATTCCAATTGTATCTAATAAGTGATTTCATGTAATACATTAAATTTCATAAAATTAATTATTTCATTTGTTTACTTGTATGACATGTTTGTCCAATATATGTTCGCAATATTTGGCATTCACTAATGAATCCATAATTAAGAAAAATCAGGTTAGCATTGTTGTTTTTCAGTATTTTATATAACATGATGTATATTTTACATAAAAATCTTTTATATTGCATACATCAGTTTCGGCTTAAAATATGCAAGGTTTTGTGGATAGTTACTCATAATAATGTTAAACTTTTAATTGTTAATTTTATAAATTTGGACTGTAGTTTTGTTGTCTTCTTTGTTAAAAATGTTCAGTTGGAGACAGTTTTGAGACACAACTACTGTTTCGCACGTCTGCGCAATAATCTAATTGTTGGAATACAGTATTGTGACTATGTAGCCTGTTATGTGGAGTGGGTTCCCACTAAGAAGAACTGGTGCAGCTTGTCATAAATAAACCACTATAAATCAACTTGGTACCTGGATTATTTCATGGAAATCAAGTAACTTGATCCAATTAGCAGATGAAATGGACTGAAGCAATGACTACTTCAGCAGCAGGAAGCAGCAGATTACTCCGAGTTACACTGAACTGTTGTTGTTGTTGTTGTGGCCTTCAGTCCTGAGACTGGTCTGATGCAGCTCTCCATGCTACTCTATCCTGTGCAAGCTTCTTCATCTCCCAGTACCTACTGCAACCTACATCCTTCTGAATCTGCTTGGTGTATTCATCTCTTGCTCTCCCTCTACGATTTTTACCCTCCACGCTTCCCTCCAATACTAAATTGGTGATCCTTTGATGTCTCAGAATATGCCCTACCAACCGTTCCCTTCTTCTAGTCAAGTTGTGCCACAAATTTGTCTTCTCTCCAATTCTATTCAATACGTCCTCATTAGTTACGTGATCTACCCATCTAATCTTCAGCATTCTTCTGTAGCACCACATTTCGAAATTTTCTATTCTCTTCTTGTCCAAACCATTTATCATCCACGTTTCACTTCCATACAAGGCTACACTTCATACAAATACTTTCAGAAACGACTACCTGACACTTAAATCTATATTCTATGTTAACAAATTTCTCTTCTTCAGAAATGCTTTCCTTGCCATTGCCAGTCTACATTTAATATCCTCTCTACTTAGACCATCATCAGTTATTTTCCTCCCAAATAGCATAACTCCTTTACTACTTTAAGCATCTCATTTCCTAATCTAATTCCCGCAGCATCACCCGATTTAATTCCACTACATTCCACTATCATCATTTTGGTTTTTTTCATATTCATGTTAAGTCCTCTTTCCAATACACTGTCCATTCCGTTCAGCTGCTCTTTCAGGTCCTTTGCTATCTCTGACAGAATTACAATGTCATCGGCGAAACTCAAAGTATTTATTTTTTCTCAATGGATTTTAATTCCTACTCCGAATTTTTCTTTTGTTTCCTTTACTGCTTGCTCAATACACAGATTGAATAACATCGGGGATAGGCTACAACCCTGTCTCACTCCCTTCCCAACCACTGCTTCTCTTTCATGCCCCTCGACTCTTATAACTGCCATCTGGTTTCTGTACAAATTGTAAATAGCCTTTCACTCCGCTCCCTGTATTTTACCCCTGCCACCTTCAGAATTTGAAAGAGAGTATTCCAGTCAATGTTGTCAAAAGCTTTCTCTAAGTCTACTAATGCTAGAAATATAGGTTTGCCTTTCCTTACTCTATTTTCTAAAAGTAATTGGGTCAGTATTGCCCGAACTAAGGAACGTATAAACAATGAACTGAACTATATATGTTTTACACCAGAACTAATTACTAAAGTGTAATGCTTGGAAACTGTTATAGCAGCAAACATATGCATTTGTTTCAAAGTGAGTGTAGTTTCAGCTCTCTGAGACTGCAGACCAGTGTGCAAGTTGTGCTTGCATGAGTGTGTGTGTGTGTGTATGTATGTGTGTGTGTGTGTGTGTGTGTGTGTGTGTGTGTGTGTGTGTGTGTGTATGTGTGTCTACTGCTGACAAAGGCCTTAATGGCCGAAAGCTATGACTGTGTAAATCTTTTTATTGTGCCTATAGCAACTCAGCATCTCTGCTATATGGTGAGTGGCAACTTTCCTAATAGTTGCAGTACAAGGTTTCAATCGTGTGACCATTCGTGGGTAGAGAACATTATTTATTGATTTTGAGCAGTGTTGCAAGTATAATACTCCCATTATGAGTGAGAATAATATTCTTCACGTTGGGTAGGGAAATTTGTGCTTTGATTCCAAACTTAAATTCTGAAGTTCATCATCACGAAAATGCGTCACACAGTTCGTGCTCTCCTTTACATGGCTTTGAACAATCAGGCCAACCTATAAATTTGATTGAACAGCTATCCCAACTGTTGGATGCTAAATTCTTAGACCATATCAAGAAAGTAGAAAAGAATGTTAATCAGAACATAGAGAATGTTGATCAGAACATGAATAGTAACTTCCAGAAAATCTATCCAACTTTAAACTCTTTCAAACAGAATTTACACTACTGGCCATTAAAATTGCTACACCACGAAGATGACGTGCTACAGACTCAAAATTTAACCGACAGGAAGAAGATGCTGTGATATGCAAATGATTAGCTTTTCAGAGCATTCACACAAGGTTGGTGCCGGTGGCGACACCTAGAACGTGCTGACATGAGGAAAGTTTCCAACCGATTTCTCATACACAAACAGCAGTTGACCAGCGTTGCCTGGTGAAACGTTGTTGTGATGCCTCGCGTAAGGAGGAGAAATGTGTACCATCACGTTTCTGACTTTGATAAAGGTCGGATTGTAGCCTATCGTGATTGCAGTTTATCGTATCGTGACATTGGTGCTCGCTTTGGTCGAGATCCAATGACTGTTAGCAGAATATGGAATCGGTGGGTTCAGGAGGGTAATACGGAATGCCGTACTGGATCCCAATGGCCTCGTATCACTAGCAGTCAAGATGACAGGCATCTTATCCACATGGCTGTAACAGATCGTGCAGCCACGTCTCGATCCCTGAGTCAACAGATGGGGGCGTTTGCAAGACAACAACCATCTGCATGAACAGTTCGACGACGTTTGCAGCAGCATGGACTATCAGCTTGGAGACCATGGCTGTCGTTACCCTTGACACTGCATCATAGACAGGAGCGCCTGCGATGGTGTACTCAACGACGAACCTGGGTGCACGAATGGCAAAACATCATTTTTTTGGATGAATCCAGGTTCTGTTCACAGCATCATGATGGCTGCATCTGTGTTTGGGGACACGGTGGTGAACGCACATTGGAAGCGTGTATTCATCATTGCCACACTGGTGTATCACCCAGCATGATGGCATGGGGTGCCATTGGTTACACGTCTCGATCACCTCTTGTTCACATTGACAGCAGTTTGAACAGTGGACGTTACATTTCAGATGTGTTATGACCCGTGGCTCTACCCTTCATTCAATCCCTGCATAACCCAACATTTCTGCAGGATAATGCACAACCGCATGTTTCAGGTCCTGTAGGGGCCTTTCTGGATACAGAAAATGTTTGACTGCTGCTCTGGCCAGCACATTCTCCAGATCTCTCACCAATTGAAAACGTCTGGTCAATGGCCGAGCAACTGGCTCATCACAATATGCCAGTCACTACTCTTGATGAACTGTGGTATCGTGTTGAAGCTGCATGGGCAGCTTGTACCTGTACATGCCATCCAAGCTTTGTTTGACTCAATGCCTAGACGTATCAAGGCCGTTATTACGGCCAGAGGTGGTTGTACTGGGCACTGATTTCTCAGGATCTATGCACCCAAATTGCGCGAAAATGTAATCACATGTCAGTTCTATTATAATGTATTTGTCCAATGAATACCCATTTATCATCTGCATTTCTTCTTGGTGTAGCAATTTTAATGGCCAGTAGTGTAGATACAACCAATACGAATCTGGCCAACACTAAAAGTCGTGTCGAGCACACTGAAACAAAAGTTGATTGTTTATGTCAAGTCACTGACTCGGAAGTAAAAGTAACAAATGACAGGATTGATGTCATTGAGGAATGAGTCAGAGTCGCAGATACAAATGTTATCCACGAGTTGATCAAGAACAGAAAAGCTGAAATTAAAGCCATGCAGGAATATATTACTTCCGAAAGTGAATATGTAGACAAGAAACTGAAATTGAACTTCATATTAGTTGCAGAAGAGGTTAA
The DNA here is from genome assembly GCF_021461395.2 of Schistocerca americana. Taxonomy (NCBI): domain Eukaryota; kingdom Metazoa; phylum Arthropoda; class Insecta; order Orthoptera; family Acrididae; genus Schistocerca; species Schistocerca americana. The sequence continues at coordinate 736,950,427 of NC_060121.1, read as the reverse complement.
ATCTATAAACCAAAAAGTTGAGTCAGTAACCCAAAATTTTCAAACAGTCAACTTAAGAAGAGTAAATAATTTAGAAAATAACCTTGTTGCTAATTGTTACAATAACAACAATCTGTTTGCCAACACATGTAACAATGTATTGTTAAAAACTTTCCCTGGAGATGTCAAGTTGCATCCTGTAAATTTCTTATATCAATGCAAAGACAGTTTCACACTTGATATGCCAGAACCATTAAAAGTGAAAGTAGCTAAGCAGTTTCTGGATGGTGAAGCTTTATCCTGGGCAAATCAGAATGTAAGCCCTGAAATGACTTTTGATCAGTTCGAAACATTGTTTTTGATTAAATTCTGGTTGGAAAGCAGACAAGCTAGGATAAAGGCTGAATTTTTGAACAGCAGCTAATACAGAGAAGGGTAATTAAGCATGCGAAAGTGTTGTGAAATACAGCTAAGAAAACTGATGCACCTTGATAAACCCTTAGACAAGTTAATTCAGACTGACGCACTGAAATGACATCCACCAAACTGAGTTCAGCAAGGCCTAGTTTATGGGCCAGATGACTCAATTGCAGAATTTTTGAAGTATGTGGATGAGCTAGACTATGCATGGAAAAGTCATGACAGGCCAAACAATCAAAGTAGGGGAGAGTACCACCACTAGAGTGGTGGGTTCTCTCAAAATCAAAATTATCATAACAGACAAAATAACTATGGTAACAGGAACAGTGCTCAAAATAGTAACAATTACAGACAAAATGTCACCTCAAATCAGAACCGACAGTATACACAGGAAAACAATTAACCACCTCATTGTGGGCCTATCAGTTTGAGGTGAGGAGAAAAACTCGTAACCAGGCTAAGAGAAGGAGAAACAGATACAGGTTACACTACCAACATCACACAAATAACAGTAGGAACTACCAAGCTAATAATGTAAATAAGCGCTATGAATTTTGGAACTATATGTTAAAAGAAATGAGTAACGATGACAAAATAGTTATAAGCTTAGTGATGAGGACCTGACAAATTTATTTAACATTAAGTGTGTATTCAAGGATGGTTATAATGATGATTATAGTATTGATCTTTGGCTTCCCTCTGACAACCATGCCTCCCTCCTTGTTTACCTTTCCCTGTTGCTTCATAACCTGGGTTGTGAGTAACTGAATCCACTTTCCCTTCTTCCCTTTTTTCCCCTCTCTCCTCCCTGATGAAGGAACAAAGTTCCGAAAGCTAGGAATGAAAAATTTTCTGTTCTGTTTTGTGTTATCTATCGGCTGTACTGAGCTAAGTACTGGCCAGCCCCTCAATCTCTTTGTTAGTGATTATAGTATTGCTAGTTTGTTTGTTAGTGATGATGATGATCCAGTTTTGTCTGATATGTGTGTGTGTGTGTGTGTGTGTGTGTGTGTGTGTGTGTGTGTGTGTGTGTGTAAGTACAATCTGCAACATTTCAGTGCAGTAACGTGTTCATTGTAACAAGGACCCGAAGTCAGAAATATGTATGTAATCAAGGCATCAAACTTTTTAATGCGCTACTAAAACATATCAAAGAGCTGGAAAATGAGGATAAATTTAAAACTGTTATAAAGAGTCACATGCTTCACAAATATTATTACAGTGTAAGTGAATTTCTATGCTCAGCTGTATTAGAATATAAAGAACCATATGCTTGACAAATGTTCTTACAGCATAAGTGAATATCTCTGCGCAACTGTATAAGAATATATGTTTAAGTTAATGTGACAAATGAAATTACATCAGTGAATATGTCTGTCAAGCACATAAGAAATTATGTTATAAAAACACTTATTAGTTGTATATTGTATTAAACATAAGATAGATTCATATGAATTCAGCACAGGTAAAAATTTTGTAAATATATTACATAGTTGTTAAAATGTACCCTGACAAATCCTATATCACAAATGTGATCATTGGGATGATAATAAATAAATAAATAAGTATTATAGTAGTTCCATTACATGTTTATTACCTTATAAATAAAAAATACTTTTTTATTTTAAATTCAGTGTATTAGTGTTTGTTAAATGATTCTGTCATATAGTGTTCATTAAAAAAAATGACGATCATTCCACTTGGGACCTGTGGAAGGTACATTAGCTTATTTGTTTCTGTTGTAAATATTTATCATGTATTATTGTTTTTGTGACATCTGCTGCATCCTGGAGGACCTCCTCACTATGGATCAATTGGAATGAAAGTAAATCTAATCTAAGGCAAAATGATAACCTTGTACTCAAAAATATTGATGCTTTAGTAGCTGATCCAGATGATGACGCAGCAGTAGAGAGATTTGACGTTGTAGCTGAGGTCCGTGCAGATGCATGTGACTCATATGATGATGATGATGATGATGATGATGATGATGATGATGATGATGATGATAATGACAACAATGTTAATGGTATTTTGTTTAAAGAGGAGCTTGATGGGATGATTTTTGTACAAGTATTGGGAGATGAAGTTAATAATAATCGGTTAGTAGGTATTAATGATTTGATGATTGATGATAAGGTACATGGAAGTCAGTGGTCTTCTATTGATGTCAGGGAGATTTTGGCTAAGAGTAATGATAAGAATGAACAAACTTAGCAGATAGGTTACAATGTTTCAGAGGTTTTAAATAAGCAAGAAATCAGTGAAGTGAAATGTAGCAGTGATGATGATTATTTGGAATTTGAGAATAGTGAAGTTGTGGAACACACACAAATAAACAATGAGGTAAGTGATAATTCAGGCAGTCAGCAAGGTATAATTAGTGAGTCCTCTTACACAGAAAGCAGTAGTTTGTCAGATCCAGAAGAAATTCAGTCTAATAGTGATATGTCTTTGTGTAATTTACAAACAGTTTCAATGAATAAGCAACAATCATACATTAATTTAGATTTTAAAGAAATAGAAAATGATTTATTAACGGAGGAAGTGAAAGTTGATAAACAAGAGGTATCTGGTAGTCCATATTTTGAAATAACAATTGAGAATTGGAAAGGCATGTGTCTAATAGACACAGGTAGTCCTATTTGTTGCATATCTACATCTACATCCATACTCCGCAAGCCACCTGACGGTGTGTGGCGGAGGGTACCCTGAGTACCTCTATCGGTTCTCCCTTCTATTCCAGTCTCTTATTGTTCGTGGAAAGAAGGATTGTCGGTATTCTTCTGTGTGGGCTCTAATCTCTCTGATTTTATCCTCATGGTCTCTGCGTGAGATATACATAGGAGGTAGCAATATACTGCTTGAATCTTCGGTAAAGGTATGTTCTCGAAACTTCAACAAAAGCCCGTACCGAGCTACTGAGCGTCTCCCTTGTAGAGTCCTCCACTGGAGTTTATCTATCATCTCTGTAATGCTTTCGCAATTACTAAATGATTCTGTAATGAAGCGCGCTGCTCTCCATTGGATCTTCTCTATCTTTTCTATCAACCCTATCGGGTACAGATCCCACACTGCTGAGCAGTATTCAAGCAATGGGCAAACAAGCGTACTGTAACCTACTTCCTTTGTTTTCGGATTGCATTTCCTTAGGATTCTTCCAATGAATCTCAGTCTGGCATCTGCTTTACCAACAACCAACTTTATATGATCATTCCATTTTAAATCACTCCTAATGCGCACTCCCAGATAATTTATGGAATTAACTGCTTCCAGTTGTTGACCTGCTATTTTGTAGCTAAATGATAAGGGATCTATCTTTCTATGTATTCGCAGCACATTACACTTGTCTACATTGAGATTCAATTGCCACTCCCTGCACCATGCGTCAATTCGCTGCAGATCCTCCGGCATTTCAGTACAATTTTCCATTATTACAACCTCTCGATATACCATAGCATCATCCGCAAAAAGCCTTAGTGAACATCTGATGTCATCCACAAGGTCATTAATATATATTGTGAATAGCAATGGTCCTACGACACTCCCCTGCGGCACACCTGAAATCACTCTTACTTCAGAAGACTTCCCTCCATTGAGAACGTCATGCTGCGTTCTGTTATCTAGGAACTCTTCAATCCAATCACACAATTGGTCTGATAGTCCATATGCTCTTACTTTGTTCATTAAACGACTGTGGGGAACTGTATCGAACGCCTTGCGGAAGTCAAGAAACACGGCATCTACCTGTGAACCTGTGTCTGTGGCCCTCTGAGTCTCGTGGACGAATAGCACGAGCTGGGTTTCACACAACCATCTTTTTCTAAACCCATATCTGGTAAATTAAGGGGAAAGGTTGAAAAACAATGCTTCATACATAGAATTTCCTGTAACAGGTGTTAAGATTAAGAGAGCTACAGGTAAGTGCAGCAAGCCAATTTCCAAACAGGCTTTTATTTCATTTTTAATTGGGGATTTATTGTTTGAACAAGGATGTTTTGTGGTGGTAGACCTAAATGAACATATTATTTTGGGCATGGATTGGATAATTAAAGCAAATGCAATTTTTGATTGGGAAAACTTAAAAATGTGTTTCATAGAACCAAAAACTGGTGAGGTCAAATTACATTTAAGGTGTACAGAAAATTGCAGTAATCAGATAAGAGAAATTGAATTTTCTGATGACGTGCATTGAAGGTTTAGAGGAGGAACAGGAGAACAATTTTGATAGTAATAGTTTTTCGCAGTTAGTCAATGATAAAGCAGATGGCGTATCTAATTCTGAGAGAGAAGATTTCGATCAGTTTCTGTGGGAATATTGTGACATTTTTTGTAATAAGCCAGGAAGAGATAAAAATTATGTCTGCAAATTAAAAATGAGACAGCATGATCCATTTTTTATCAAATCATATGGGGTCCCAATTTGTAAAAGAAAATTAGCGGAGGGAGCATTGCAGAAGATGCTAAAATGGAGGATAGTGGAAAGGAGCAGCAGCCAGTACAATAATCCACTGGTTGTTGTTTCTAAGAAAGATGGAAGTGTTAGGCTTGTTTTGCATTCTCGCCGTTTGAACAAATTCCTTGAACGGGAAACTGACCATCTTGAATCCATGGATGAATTATTGAATAAATTCAGTGCCACAAAATATTTTTCCAGTCTAAATTTGACACAGTATTTCACCAAATTGTTTTAGAGCCAAATCCAAGACAGTATACTGCATTTTTACATAATGGAAAACGCTATCAGTATTGTGTGGTGCCATTTGGACTTAACATTTCAGTTGCTGAATTTATCCGTGCTTTAGATTATGTCTGAGGTAGTGAATTAGTGTCCAAATTGGTAATTTATGTGGATGATATTTTAGTAACTTGTAACATATCAGAAGAACATATTGAAGCTTTAAGGCAAATTGGAAAAAAGTTTAGGCAGCAGGGTATGACTTTGAAATTAGATAAATGTAAATTTGGATTGACAGAATTAAAATTTTTAGGCCACACTATTAATGAAAAGGGGATTTTCCCTGACAAAGATAAACTCATGGCCATACAGGAATTTCTGATACCCAAAAATAAAAATCAACTTAGATCATTTTACAGTTTGGCAAACTTTTACCGAAAATATGTATGTATACAGACGCTTAATGCGCCATGTCTCAGAGAACTTCTTAAAAAAAATTCAATTTGGGAATGGACAACTAAATGTCAAGAGGCATTCAATGAAATTAAGAAGCAATTTTTGCAACAGTAAAATCCTTACTAGCCCTGATTTGGCATTGCCATTCTGTCTTATGACTGATGGAAGTGACTATGGGCTTGGAGTACACATTTTTCAGCAGAAAGAAATCACTTTTCAATCAGTTTTGCTAGCAGAAGATTACAGAAACACGAGAGAAATTATACTGTCACAGAAGAAGAACTTTTAGCTATTGTCTGGGGATTTAAAAAGTTGAGCTACCTAGCTGGTCATAAAACAATAGTTTTCACTGACCACAAAGCTTTGAGCTACACACAGGAATGCAAACTTTTTCATGACAGAATTACCAGGTGGGCTATTTTCCTACAACAATTTGACTACACAATACATTTCATAAAAGGAAACCAAAATGTGATAGCGGATGCTCTGTCCAGGTTACCAGTGGGCAGTGAACAAGAAAATGAAAACTTACAGAATGACAAAATTTTTTGGAGCACGTGCATTCAGGAGATAAAAGGGGAAAAGGAAATTGCTAATATCTGTACCCAATTAAGATGTAACCAAAATCAAGATGAGGAATGGAAATTAGTAAAGAGTTATATGGGTAAAAAGAGGTATGAAAAAGTGAAATTATATTATCAGGTTTTTAAAGGGATTTTATTTCGAAGTAGTAGTCCCGACTCAGACAACTGGAAAGTATGTTGGCCAAAACAACACATAGATACATTAATTAAAGACATACACCAAAGTTATGGACACTGTGGCATAACAAAATGTGTACAAAAACTGAAGGAAAATGTATATTTCGTAATATCTCTAGAAGAGTTAGGAATTGTCTGTTAACTTGTGACTGATGCCAGAGAGTTAAAGTCTCCAATCAAAAGCATCAGGGTTTTATGCAAAGTATATTCCCAAAAGGTAAGTCAATTGGCAATGGTTTGTTTGGAAAACTACCTCGCTCCAAAGATGATTATTTTTATATTTTAGTTGTAGTAGATCTGTTTTCAAAATTTATAAAATTGTATCCATTGAGGAAAGCATCCAGTAGGAAAATTATTCAGTATTTTACTAAAGATTATTTCCCGAAAGTGGGTAAGCCACAAGCAATCTTATCAGATAACAGCAGTCAGTTCACTTCAGCCATATGGGAAGAATTTATCAGCTATGAAAAGATAAAACATATTTTAATACCCATTTATTCACCATCGTGTAATCCAACAGAGAGGTACATGCATGAAATAGGTAGGCTTTGCAGGACATACTGTGCAAAAGATCACACAACCTGGTCTTGGTATCTTAATCAATTTGAAGATGTACTGAATAGTTCACAGCACACTACCACAAGTTTCACACCATTTGTTGAAATACAGTTTGACAAAAAGCCAGAGAACATTTTAAATAAATTATTTGATTATCCTGCTGATACTGAAATCACCTCAAATGAAAGATCAAAATTGTTAGAGACAATCATGCCACAAGAAAAGGAAACAAAAACATGATAAGAAACTTAAAAGTAATTCAATATACGGTAGGGGATCTGGTATTAACCAAAAGTTACGAAAAATCTAAAGCCATCAATAAGGAGATAAAGAAATTTTTTGATATCTACTTTGGACCATTTGAAACTCTAGAGATACCTCATCCTAACGCTTACCATTTGATATATCCTAGGTCAAAGAAAATTGTTTAGATTAAGAAATATTACTCAGCTGAAACCACATTTTCAATAACTGCAAGCCCTCAAGGGGGTACACTCTCTATGTGTACCATGTGTCTGGTGGGCACAAGGACCCCAGATAATGTAGTATCTGCCTCAACACCATAATACATCGGTACTACATCCCCACACATATTTATACACATTTCTATCCTATGGATTTATGCTGACTTTGATTATCTATTTTATTCATGATATTGATGTTTGATGATGTGAGGTACAATAATTTGCTTAATACACTTTACTTTGATATTTTCTGAGGTTTTATATGATCAATCCTCAGTGGGTACACACATACTTTGTGTACCATGCTTGTGGCATACGAAAGGTGCCCCAGCTAATGTGACATTTGCTTAACAGAAACATATCAGTGTTCATTCCACCCACACAGCTTAATTACACATCTATCAAAAGTCAAGATAACTATCAAATTATTATCATTTTTTTTTTAAACATGGGATACATAAGATTATGATACTTGACGATGAGAGGTTGCTAGAATGTAGCCACATGTATGAAAGAGAAAGAAAATAAGCTATGAAATATTTGAATCCACTGACATAATTTTGTTTCACTAACATGAAATTGCCTGCATTTGCTTCAAAGGTTTTCTATGAGATGGAATAGAACCACAAATATGGTTTTGCTATCAGAATAATAATGAAAGATTTATCTAAAGTTGGAATTAATTTGCACATGTGGTGTCAGTTTTTATCAAAAGCTGTCCGGTTTGTCATTGGATTACCTAATTTGCACTAACACTGTCAGATTTTATCTTAATGTTGTCTAAGAGGAAGGATCTTGATTATTTTGTGTTAGATTAAAACAGAGTCTGCCACATAACTTACAGTGAAAGTCATTGCATTAATAAACTGTGGATTGAAGAAATTAACTGACTCTGTACAAGGTGAAATACTAATGAAACTTACTTGAATTCATAAACAAATATTTTGTCACCATTTCGTCAAAGACAAATTACCCCAATTAGTATGACTGATACATGATAAAGAAACTATTCTTACGAACATTATAAAATAATTACTTAAAATGTTAATCCAGTCATGTAATTTCTAATATTTTTTATGACATTTGATCTTTTAATATGCATAAGCCTTTTCTTATGTATACGTCTTTATCTATCAATAGTTTGTGACCTGATGCAGATTGGAACTTTCAGATCCATTGTCAAGTGATGCCTGAAAAACTCTTGTTTGAAAGCAAACCTTTTTATTTATAAAGAATCGCTTTGGCTCGCAGATACCCAAACCTCTTCAGGGGTTATTGAAATAAAACAACCCCTTGTTTTACATTCCTTATTCAATACCCTAATGAAATACTGTCCGAAGAGGCTAATCATTGAAAGTTTCATAATTCCAATTGTATCTAACAAATGATTTCATGTAATACATTAAATTTCATAAAATTAATTATTTCAGTAGTTTACTTGTATGACATGTTTGTCCAATATATTTTCGCAATATTTTGCATTCACTAATGAAGCCATAATTAAGAAAAATTAGGTTTGCACTGTTGTTTTTCAGTATTTTATATAATATGACGTATATTTCATGTAAAAATCTTTTATATTGTATACGCCAGTTTCGGCATAAAATACACGAGGTTTTGTGGATAGTTACTCATAATAATGTTAAACTTTTAATTGTTAATTTTATAAATTTGGACTGTAGTTTTGTTGCCTTCATTGTTAAAATTGTATAAATAGGAGGAGCACAAGGTTAAGAGAAGTTCAGTTGGAGACAGTTTTGAGACGTAACCACTGCATCGAGAAGAAATGGCGCAGCCTGTCATAAACAAACCACTATAAATGGACTTGGTACCTGGATTATTTCATGGAATTCACATAACTTGATCCAATTAGCAGATGAAATGGACCGGGACAACGACTACTTCAGCAGCAGCAGCAGCAGCAGGAAGCAGAGTACTCCGAGTTACACCAAACTAAGATACATATAAACAATGAACTGAACTATATATGTGTCACTGCAGAGCTAATTACTAAAGTGTAATGTTTGGAAACGGTTCTAGCAGTAAACATATGCATTTGTCTCAAAGTTATCTTTGAGTGGAGGAGGCCAAAGTGATCAATAAGATACTCTCATGATCACGCGTTCTTGATGTCTATGGAAGACAATTGTAGCAACAAACTTTTGAGGTTTTTTGTTTAAATCAAATAATCTCATTCAATGTCAGAATTTTTGCCACAGTTCCAATACCAATTTCACAGTTTTGTTACAATGTCAACAAGATAATGCTCGCCTGCGCATGGCGAGATTTTATACTGCTTGCCAAACTGCTCCTTAGCTAGCAAGGTTGTTGGGCCTCTCCACAATTGAGAATATTTGGAGCATTCTGGGCAGAGCCCTCCAACCAGCTGGAGATATTGATGATATAAATTGCAAATTGGACAGAATTTAGCATGGTATCCCTCAGGGGGCATCTGACAACTCCATTAATCAGTGCCAAGCTGAATGAGAGCTTGCATAAGGGCCTAAGTGGACCAATGTGACTTGTTCAATTTGTAAAGCTCTCTCTCTTGAATAAATCACCCAATTTTTTCTGACTTTTAATCATTTGTTTGTCATTACATGTACATCACATCTACCAATTTCCATCTCATTTAAATAATGCCTTCATGGTGCATCATCTTTGGCCTTAGAGTGTACTAGTACAATCATTCTGTCTACATATAATTTTATTACATATATTAAAACTTCCTGTATTTGAATATTAGTTAATAGTTATGTAACAGTACCTGTGATGTAGCTCCAGCAACAAGAAGTGACAAATCCATCATCCATTCTGCATTTGGACAAAATACTAAACCAAATGCAAGAATTATGAAACTTGGTACAAAATAAAATATCATGATGAGGCCCTGAATCCAAGCAAATGGTGCTGGAGTTGTCTGCATGGTAATGGGCTCCACATTACTCTTATACCACACTGGTAACTGTTGCTGACTTCCAAGACATGCCTGCAGTTAAATAAGACACACTTCATTTCTCTTTGTCAGTATTCATTTTTTTGCATTATCTCAATTTGTAAAAAGTTAACTTAAAAATGAATGAGAAAGGTACCAGTCACTGACAGGCACATAAATAAGACTTAAAGAAAGTAATCTTGTTTTTGTGCATACTAACAACTCAGCATCTCTACTATGTATTGAGTAAGTTACCTTTACACCTTAAATTACTTATATTCCACCAAGGAATTACCATTGCTGCAGGAAAGTGGTTAGAAGGTGAAGCAATATGTATAATAGGTGCAAGAAACTCTATAAGTCAAACTATATAGGAAAGATACCAAATTAATTATATCTGCAATAACAAAAAAACTGTTTACTAGTAGAGTTCTATGAATTATGGATTATATGCGGGAGAAATTATTTAAATAATTGAGATTTGGTTGTTTAGCTGGCTATGTTATGTAGTAATATCTAAACTTATTTTGAGGAGAGTAAGTCGAAAATTAACTTTATTATAGTCTGATTAAAAGTACTTGATAGTTGACATTTGTCACTTGCCACTATAGTGTTGCCCCATCAGCTGCTGGCTACTGTTCTGTTATAGGTGACACACAAAGTCACAAACTCAGTGGGTCACTTCACAAATGTTATTAATGTGTATCACGGAGAAATTTTGGAAGTGGCCATTGTGAGGCATGCTAGAAATGCGAGTTGCTCTGTCAACAGCTAATTTTAAGAGACCAGTGATTGAACTGCAGCAGACAATTCATTTTGAAGCCCAACTAATTGAACTCATGTCCTAATATAACCACAACCTCATGATGTGCTATGTATCCACGAAAAAGGCGATCAGTGACCTGCAGCAGAACTAAAATCACAATTGCTTTGTTCACAGTTGTTAAAGTTAAGATACATGAGCAAACTCAAGATAAAAAAAAATTATTGCTAAAACCAAACTGTACTTCTCACTATCATTGATTATCTGAAACTATCCTCATACTGGCTACATGAGCTGTCATGATACCAAACAACACGCAGCCCTCGTTGGCACTTGATTACATCATAGGTAATATATGCACATTCCTATTGGAAAAAGAATGATAGAAAGAAAAATAAGAGTAAATAGAAAAGTCAATACAACGATGAAAATGACATGGCAAAGAAATATAAATTTTGTAAAAATTACATCTAAACCAATTAACTGAAAATAAATAGTAATGAAATCTTATGATTATATTTTGAAACAAAAAAAAAATTGCTAGTTTTCATGAGATTCAAACCCATGATCATCTACATGAGAAGTTTATATGCTATCAGTTGTGCTTTGTGACAGCAGGGGTTAAGTAGTTATATGTATGACTGTGGTTATCCAGTTGTAATAATGAACTGCAGCCTTTAAAATTCAACTTCATGCAACATCATGCAAAGCTGTCTAATGTAAGCTGATCTCCGTGCTTACGATAACTGTATAAGTGACACTGAATCACGTCTCGTGCAGAAGTATCCAATATAGTTGGTGAGTGCTATGTATGAAACGTGTGTATTTCATTATCATTCTTAGGCGCGTATGTTGTTTTTGGTCTGGTTGTCATTTGTGATGAAATACAAAATAGAAGTGCCAGACCCAGGATTCAGGATCCAAACATATCAACAAAGAATGCCTGACATGGAACTGGAAGTGAACTGACCAACTATCGTGGCCGCTTGACAATAGCAAACAATTCAGGTGTGATGTTCAGCACTCTGATTGGCGGAAACCAGCTCCAACACTTTAAGCATAAAATGCCAAATATCAAGTATTTTCAATCAGGTTATAGTGATCTTGTCTTGAGAGTAATGAAAAAAGTCTGGTCTCCACAGCCCTGTTCCAACACCGAAGCCCTTCTTCTCTTCTTAGTACTGTCATTAATAACAGTATCTGTCCTCTATCCACGTGTCCCTTCATTGTAAACCACACTGTATCCTCCTCCTACCAACGCCTAGTCTTCCACTCTCAGCTTCAAGACATACTTCAACAGAATACACAAATTTACTGTTACATCACTTTTATGTACATTCAATTTTGAAGTAAGTCAGACAAATTGCACCACCGCTGCCTTCATACAAACATTTGAAAGTTGTCTATAGTAGTAGTAGTAGTAGTAGTAGTAGAGGGGTTTGTGGGCGCACGACAGCAAGGTCTTCAGCGCCCGTTCAGTAACTTAGTGAGACGGTTGTCAAGAAGAAAACTCAGAACATTTATATAAAACGGAACATAAAACACGGGGAACAATCATTGAAAAATATGTGCTCACCCACACCGAAGCGTGGGATGAAGCAGGGCGTCAGCAGTAAAACATGGACAACACAGGAAGAAAATGATAGAGGGAGCTAAGACAATGTAGCAGATGGCAGTGGCTGGCTGACCACAAGGAAAAAAAAGGGGAGGAGTCAGCCACTCTGCAATACACTAAAACCTCCAGCCTAAAAGTTTAGGCCAGAGTCCAGACACGTCACAAAACTTAAAAACCCTAGACACACACGTCTCATCGTTAGCTAAAACAGAAGGCAGATCCCCATCAACTTGTACTTCTGCCCTTGCATCACGGTATAAAATGCAGTCTGTTAAAATATGCTGGACAGAGATGTGCACACCACAAGCAGCACAAAACGGAGGATCCTCCCGCCGTAATAAAAAGCTATGTGTGAGAGGACAGTGCCCCATCCGAAGATGTGTGAGGGCCACCTCTTCCCGCCTGAGCAACCGGCAGGAGGAATGTCACAGCCGAGTGGTTGACTTTACCAACCGCAGTTCATTGGCCGTCACCGCCAGCCACTCGTCCTCCCACAACTCCATGCACTTCCTGTGGAGTGCAGCAATGACCGACTGCAAGGGGATAGGACACGGGACCACATCCTGCTCTCTGCAGGCCTCCTTGGCAGCCCGATCGGCCTGTTCATTGCCCCATATGCCGACATGACCAGGCACCCAGCAGAAGGATACCTCTTTACCCCGCCATTGGAGCAAGTACAGTTGGTCATATATCAGCTGGACCATCTCCTCAGTCGGGTATAGGTTCTGCAGTGATTGTAAGGCACTAAGAGAATCGGAGCAGAGAAGAAACCGATCGCCCCTAACTTGATGCATCTGCTCCAGTGCCTTCAGGATGGCATGGAGCTCCGCTGCGAAAATGGTATATTCAGCAGGGAGGCGAATCCGGGTAACATGATCAGGGAACACCACAGAACACCCAAGGAAATTCTCCTGTTTGGAGCCATCAGTGTACACGACAGTGAAACCGTGATGCACATCTAAAATGTTAAAAAACAGAGATTGGAATGTAAAATCTGGTGTGCCATCTTTCTTAAAATGAGTCAAATCTAAAATAAGTTTCGGTCGCCGGAGGAGCCAAGGTGGAGATCTGCTCCAACCGCGACGTAAAACACGAAGACCAGCCATAGACATCGAAGTGAGCCAATCCTGTGCTCGAATCCCATAGGGCTGCGTTGCACGTTGCCGGTTATGAAACAATCATGCCAGAGGAGGCTGAGAAACCGTATGGTATGCAAGGGTGTATGGTGTGGACAAAGTTTTATACGCCTGGCGTACCGTAAGTAGCCGTCGCCGCATAGGAAGTGGCAGTTCACCAGCCTCTGCACAGAGGCTTGGTATGGGGCTAGTGCGAAATGCCCCAGTGGCCAACCGAAGCCCTTCATGGTGCACAACGTCCAAAATCTTTAAGTAAGAAGGCCTCACAGACCCATACACCGTGCACCCATAATCGAGCCGAGATCGCACAAACGCCCTGTAAAACTGGATCAGACAAGTCCTGTCAGCTCCCCATGTACTATGGCTAAGACATTTTAAAATACTTAAAGCCTGAAGCGACCGCCATTTCAGGTCTTTAAGATGAGGTAACCACGTGAGCTTCGAGTCAAAAATGAGCCCCAGAAATCTCACCGTGTCTTTAAAAGTAAGAAGAGTGTCCCTCATCCTCAACTCAGGAAAGGTTAAAATCGAACGAGAATGGTTAAAAAGAACACATACAGACTTCTCGGTGGAAAACTTAAAACCACTCTCCTGCGCCGAGTCATCCAAACGCCTAATCGTAAGTTGCAACTGACGCGTTGTCGTTGCAAGGCTTGAAGAGGAGCAGAACAAAGAGAAATCATCCACAAACAAAGAACACTGGACAGGACTTTTCATTACGGACGTAATGCTATTAATAGCGATGGCAAAGAGAGTCACACTTAAAACGCTACCCTCAGGGACACCGTTCTCCTGCTCAAAGCGATCAGACAGGATGTCACCAATCCGGTATCTAAAATATCGTGGCGAGAGGAAAGACTGAATAAAAAGAGGAAGACAACCACGAAAACCCCATTCGTGAAGCTGCTCCAGGATGAGACGCCTCCAAGTGGTATCGTAGGCCTTCTCGATGTCGAAAAATACACCCACAAGGTGACGACGGCGTAGGAAAGCTTGTTGTATAGCCGCCTCCAGGAGGGCAAGGTTATCAAAGGTGGAACGAAACCTCCTGAACCCACACTGAAAGCGACTAAGGAGTTGCCGGGATTCTAACATCCAGACAAGGCAGCGGTTGACCATCCGCTCCAAGGTCTTCCCTATGCAACTAGTGAGGGCAATACTATGGTAGCTACTTGGGCTCATGCGGTCTTTCCCAGGTTTCAAAAAAGGGATTAAAACTGCCTCACGCCACGCGTCAGGAAAGTGACCCGACGCCCAAATGGCATTAAAAAGTGCGAGGAGGATTTCTCTGTTGCGCATTGTGAGGTGCCATAGCATACTGTAATGGATCCTGTCGTGACCAGGGGATGTGTCACAAGCTCCAGACAATGCAGAATCCAGCTCCCACATAGAAAATGGGCAGTTGTAAACTTCATGAGAGGTGGACTGGAACTTCAGACTACATCTCTCAGCAACCACTCTATGGCGCTGGAAACCTGTATCCTGACTGGTTGTTGCAGTAACCATCACAAAATATGCTGCCAGAGTCTGGGCAATGTCTTGTGGATCTGTGTGGAGAGTGCCGTTACTCATTACAGCAGCTATGGGGCATCTCCCTCCTCTGCCAGAAATTCTCCTGATGGTCTCCCACACAAGGGAACTTTTGGTGGAATGATTAATGGTGTTCAGGAACTGTTGCCACGACCTCTTCTTGCTCTCACGAATAATGCGGCGACATCTTGCCCTTGCCACCCGAAAGGCTGCAAGATTCTCAGCAGTCGGCCGACACTTGAACCGACGCAGAGCCGCACGCCTGGCCCTGATTGCAGAGCGGCATTCAGCACTCCACCAAGGCACAGGTGGCCTCTCCCGGTGGCCTGTGGGCTGTGGAATGGTTGCTGCAGCGGCGTGGTGGACCGTTTTGGTAATATGATCCACCCACACCTCAACAGTCGCACAGTGTTCGAATTGGGCCAACTGGCTATAAAGTGTCCAGTCAGCTCCACTGAGCACCCATCGTGGTGGTCTCGTTTCGGGGCCCACGCCATCTGGCAGGTGAATCCAGATCGGGAAATGATCACTGCCGTGCAAGTCAGCGACCACTCCCCAGTGAGCACTGGCGGCAAGAGCTGGAGAGCAAAGCGAGAGATCAATGGCAGAGAACGACCCAGTCGCCGTGCAGAAATGAGTACTCTGTCCTCCATTGAGCAAGTAGGCACAGGATGACAGGAGAAGCCTCTCAATTTCTTGACCCCTGGAGCAGGTAATTGCAGAGCCCCAAAGCACATTGTGGGCATTAAAATCACCACAAATAATGAATGGCTGGGGGAGCTGTGTAAGAAGGTCGGTGAGGGCCGCTTCATCAAGAGCATCATGTGGGGGCAAGTAAAGTGAACATACAGTCAATGGATGATACACGTGCATGGACACAATGACTGCCTTTAAAGCCGTTGTAAGTGAGAGAGGCGAGGAGTGGTAGTCCGTCCTGACGTAGATACCTACGCCTCCTCTAGCTCTCTCTCCACGCAGGTCGTCCTTTTTGTGGAGTGTATAGCCTCGTATCTCAGGGGAGTATGATGGATGGAAGTAAGTCACCTGGAGACAGAGACACACTGGTCTACCCTGAGAGAGTAGACGAAGTTCCTCCACATGCGTCCTGAACCCTTGCAAGTTCCACTGAAGTATGGGAGCCATCTATGATGGGGGTAGCACCTTTATCCTGTCTCTCCGACGAGGCGGGGAGACCGCAGCAGCTGGAGGGGCAGGCGTGGGGCGAGAAGATTTCCCCACACATACATTGTATTCTTGAACTCTGGGGATGAATCAGATGAAGCCTCACGTAAAACAACATCCGCATGGTCAGATGGTTTACCACGGGATTTGACCCGCTGTTACTGCTGTACAGGAGCTTTCTGTGGTTTGGTGGGCTTTGGGGGAGCTGATGTGGGAGTGGTAATTGGCGCACTGGGCTTGGGAACAGCCTCAGCTGTTGGAGGCGCCAGGGGCTGGCCCAAGTTCGCCACTGTACCTTTGTCTGCCATTCGAGTAGGGGCCACAGGCTCTGAAACACTGGCTGCGTTGCAAGTGCACTGACAGCTGCAGGTGTTAGTGCCAACACTCACCACCTCGGTCTGTGTTGAGGCATCGACTTTTGGAGTAGGCTTCTGAACCAGGGATGCAAAAGAGGTAGCAAATGTGGGAGGTTGCATCGACTTATAGATCTTCTTGGCCTCACCATATGGGATACGCTGGGATGTTTTTATTTCCTGGACTTTGCATTCCTCTAAAAATATTGTGGCAGTCCCTACTCCAAACAGGGTGGTTTCCAGAGCAATTGATACATCTGGCTGGAGACGAGCAACCACCTCCTTCATGAGCAGCCTTGCCACAGTTTCCACAAGTCGCTTCGCCTTTACACCCTAAGGTGGTATGCCCAAAACGCTGGCATTTAAAACAGCGCATTGGAGACGGGAAATAAGGCCACACACTAAGGTGAAGGAAGCCAGCTTTAATATGTTCTGGAAGTTTCGTGCTACTGAAGGTCAGAATAAAAGAGTCGGATTTCACAAGATTGCCATCAACCCTCTTCATGATATGTTGAACATCAACGATACCTTCCGGAGCCCTCTCACGTTGCAGTTCGTCTTTGGGAATGTCGACTAGATCCCGGCATGTCACAACACCTTTGCTATAATTCAAGGTGCTGTGCAGTTCAATGTCTATGGCATACTCCCCAAGGCATGTAGCAGCTTGCAGGTTAGTGGCTTGCTGGGAAGTGGAAGTTTCCACGAGCAAGGTCCCATTACGCAAACGCTTCACTGATTTTAAGGAGCCACAGACGCCCTCCAGACCCTTTTGTATATAGAAAGGCGAAACCTTCTCAAAACTACCCTCCTTCCGTTTTACAATGAGAAACACATTCGGATTACCAGAATGCATTCTGTTACCTACGACTGGACTTTTCAAAGAAGTGCCGGAGTCAGGGGGACTGACTGCACGGGCCCTCTTAAGAGACTGGGTGTTAGAACCCTCCAGCGGCCCACCCTTTCCGCTGGGAGGAAGAAAAGAGGATTTCGAAGGATCCATCTCGGTCCCACGAGCAGCTAGGGAACTAGAAGTCCACCTAGACAGAGCCCCGCGTCCCTAGGTAAGCCTTATACAACTGAGGTGCGGCAGGTTCCCCAGAGGTTGCCCGCTATCGACTGTTCCACTTCAACAGCCATGCATCTCATCAGCGCGCAGCACACTTTGAGATTGAGGTTTTTTTTATAGAGGTTTATTCCATCCTCGCGATCTGGGCGGTCAAGCCAAGATCCCCATTCCATGAGACACACAACGTTCCACCGCCGCGCCGCACGGCTCAGAGGTTACGGTGACAGGGGACTGGCGGCGCTTACCAGTCCCCAGCTCAGGAACCCCGGGAAAGTTGTCTATAATTCACACAATTCACTGTAGACTCTACAATGCTGTCTCTCTCACCTGCAAAAGCAAAAATATCACCAATACAACTTCATCCATGCAGTCCTACAGATGATGTAAAATGCTAACACAAATTTCTTTGGTGACCGTCACTCAATCAGAAAAGAGTTATTTGGTTGTAAAAATATCCACAACATAAATCAGTACTCTAATACTAACAATGTTACTTCTTATGACATAGAATTTTCTCTTACAAAAAACTTGATGATATGTCATCCATGGCTGTGTAGTTCAGTAATGCTGGACGCTTGTCTGCAATGTCAATCAGCCTCCCAGGATGATCATCTCCTTGTTGCCGTCTATTACTGTGTCAAAAACTAGTTTCTCAGCAGCTTGTCTCAGAAATTGTTAAATGTTAGTAGAAAGTTTGAGCCTCACTGGTGCTGGTAATAATTTGAGCAAAATGTATCCTCTGCTGGTCTGGAGAATCCTCATGTTCATTAATCAAACTGCCTACTATAGTCACACCTTGGCCTCCCTGATCAATTTCCTCCTGCCCCCCCTCCCCCCCCCCCCCCCCCACACACACACAACCCCTTCCATTACCAAATAAAACCTTCCTTTGATGCCTCAGGATGTGTTCTATCGATTTATCCCTTGTTTTAGTGAATTTGTGCTATAAAGTACTTTTCTCCCTATCTTGACTTAGTATCTCTTTGTCGGTTATCCTAACAACTCATCTTATTCTGGGAATAATTCTGGAATACCTTAATTCAAAAGCTTCTATACTCTAGTCATTACTGTTTATTATCCATGTTTTGCTTTCATATAAGATTAAATTACTGACAAATACTTCCAGAAAAGACTTCCTAACACTTAAATTGATATTCAGTACCAACATATTTCTCTTTTCCAGAAGCACTTTCCTTGTTACTGGCAATCTGTTTGGCACATTATGCACAGTAAAATTTCCATAAAAATGGAATGTTGTGGTTATTTATTTTACAAGATAACTGAGAGGCCCTGCACAGAGGCTTCTTAGTGGCAGATATAGCAAGCATGTGATTGTCTTCCATGTGAGACATGGCAGTGGTATGTACAATCATTAACCTCACTTCTTGTCAGTGTCCTTATAGCTGTAAGTATAAGAATTCAGTAACAGGAGTACGAAGTGGGAACAAAAGGTTAATGGGTGTGATTATCTATTTAAGTGTCTTTGGTGAAACCTGCATGGTAATCAGAGTAGTAGATCACGACATGTTTCAATTTTAATCAACTACTGAAATCTGAATTTGTGGTAATGTGCAGAGGCAGAAGACAACCACTGTTGCATTGGTGGGGTGGCTGATCATCAAAGTGTAGTGAGTTGTTATGGCAGGCTTCAGAGTGCACCTACTGGAAGTTTTTGGATGGCTGGCTGGATTTCAACATAAATCTTATGAATGAAAGTAGGCTAAAAAATCAATTCCTAAGTCTATTATGTAGTTTCAGTCTGTTTCCACACATATACGAACCCACAAGAATAACATATAATACAAACAGTATTATAGATGATATATTTTCAAATGTACAATCCACAGAAGTGGAAGTAACAAATACTGATTTGGGATTATCAACCACAATGCTCTTGTCCTCAAAATTCCTTCAATGCCACTGCAAGAGAAAAAAATGTACTTCATGTATAAAAGAAAATTTTCCACTGAAAACTGTGTAGAATTTACAAATGTCCTAACTAGTGCATCCTGGGCAGAAGTGCTGTCCCTAACAAATACAAATGATGCATATAACCCTTTTTCTTCAGTTTTCATGGGATATTTTGATATGTGCTTTCCGAAGCAGCTGTCAAGAATCACATCACATCACAATACAAAGCTAAGTTCTTGGATCACAGTTGGCTTCAAAACTTCTTGTGGAACTCTAAAGGATTATAAATTCAAAATTGAAGACATCTAAAGATCCACAGTTCATAGAATATGTTAAGAATTACAAGAGGGTGTATCAAGCAAGGCTTACCCTCTCATCCCATCTGTCAAATTTGTGCATGTACCCAGATGGGAATTTCAAAAGAGTCTTTCCTTCTCATCCTGTCTGGCAAGTCTCCCCTGTCCCAGGGTTCTGGGTCTTTTCCAAACTTCCCTCATTTCCTAAACCTCACCCGTCCTTTGTCCCCCTTCCTTTCCCTTCAACCCTACTGCCAGAAGAGGGAGCACCAGTAGCTCCAAAAGCCTTCAAATTTCCTTAAATCTCTACCTTAACCTTTACTGGTGTTTTCCTGCTGAGTCGATTTTTCTATCTCTCCAGTTACATTATATTTTCAAAAACTGATAATTTTCATTGTTATATTAACTGTTGTTTTGTGATTACTATTGTTAATGCAATTATATGTTGTCACTTCATTCTCAAAGCAAAAGAAAGGTGAGTTAATTTTGTGTGGTTATTAATTGAATTCAGGCTTCCGTTGATGTCTATGGAGAACTGGTTGGCATAGGACTGACATGATATTTCATGCATGAATCATTCAGCACCACATCAGTGTGGCTTTTCTGATTGTGTAACTGCCAGTACGTGGAGTCCGTTATGATATAGTGAGTGCAGTGTAATCCAATATCTTTGTGAACTAGGTAATCCGCTGCAGCAACACGCTTGCACCCATTAGAGACAAAATCCAAACAACATTAGATTAATTCACTAATGGACCACAAGTTCATTATTGTGCCATGCACCTGTTTTTGTCATCGTACTAGATTAGTCACTACATTTTCAATTTGTAAATTGTATATATTTTTGTCTTGTTCATTTTTATTATGTCAGATATGCTCAAGTTACCTATGTAAGTCCAGTATTTGTGTAGTGCACAGTTTTTCAATCCTTGTATTGAATTAGTCACATATGGTGTACTGCAATGATGTCCTTTCATGTCATCTAAAGAGACTACGTTAACTGATCTTTCCGACGGACAATATGTACTCATGGTGTATGCTAGTGTACCACCTGGCTCAAGGTTTCTGTTTTCCTAGACATTTTTGTGAGTTTGTGCAACTGATTGTGCCTTATTAATGTTCCAATAAAGGAACTGTTCAAATCTGGACGTGCTTCCGTGACAGGACTCCACAGTTTACTGTTACCATCCACACTGCTTGCCTAGTAATACTACTGTACCTGGATGTTGTGTTCAGCGAGGAACAAATTCCCACTTTGGTGACACCAATATGATGACAGACGGTGGGTGGAAATTCACATATTGCCTGTTTAACACACTCACTGTAACTTGTGGTACGCTTTTCCATTTTACAACTAGTTTCCACCCTGCCACTAATGGAATGTGAGAAGCGCTAAAAGTTGCCCGTACCTGTAGTGCTGCAACTTGATCTTCTGCCCTGCCACTAGTTCTCCTAGGCTTGTGGGTGGCCTACAAAATCAAACTTGGTGTGTCTGCTACTGACATCATGTATGGGCAGATGCTTGCCATTCAGAAGACTTCATCAAGCCACAGCCCCTGCCAACCACCACCTGCACCTGGGCCTCAATAAAAAGCTGCACAACTGCAAGGAGTGCCTGCACTCAGTGCCCCTCAATGCCGTATTGAGTACAAGTCCTCTGTGCTTTGGGACCTCCAATGCTTGTCATGCTCCAAGTGGATGCCAGCCAGCCACTGCTCTACGTACAGTATTCAAGCTCACATCTTGTGCTCAAGTAAGGGGAAAAGAACCTTTTCTGTAAACCTCTGAGTGTGGCCACCACAGTCTCAAACAGTTGGCTGAAGCTGGATACATGCTTATCCTTCAAGGCCCTCGTGTGCCACCAACCGTCAAAATCGAGTTGGCACCAAACAGTGATAACAGCACCCCACCTGCCACTGCAGTGCTTGGGACCCAAGGGCAGATTCCACCTACTGTTTCCACCACGTCCTTGCCCTAGCAGAGCCACCCATGACACCTGTTACTTTGCGCCCACCAACAGACCCGCCTTCTGGCTCCCGCTGAAGTTGAGAGACACCAACCCCACACTTTTGACACTAAGACACCTATCATCACTCCTGCAACACCATCACACACCCCTACTGCAATGTGTGACCCACTCTATCAACAAGATGAAGCAGCAGCAGGTGCTTATGGCGCTGTCACAGGATAGTGTCCATTGTGTCACACATACACGGTGCACTGTGATTTGCCCTCCGTGCTCAACCTGCCTGAGCACTAGCACGCTGCCATGTCTGCCACCAGGGCCTGCCCTCACACCGTGGCATGCCTCACTGTGCCCATCAACTGCTATGCATCACCACCCTGCACCCCAGAAGTACGGGAGGTGTTGTTAACGTGCCTGACTCACAAAGTTATGTCACGGAAGTTGTCACACACCATGCTACCACCTCTACCATCGCCAGTAGACCTGGCTCCACCAACACCACACTGCCACCCCAGGAACAGCCACAGCATTCATCAGCCTGCTCTCTCCTTCTTGTATGGGGGATGGAGGTCGCTGTGTGGTGAAGTGCTACTATGCATTTGTGCCTATCACTTGTCTGCCCTAGCAGACGATCATGCATTATAGCGGATGACACATAATCCGGCAAAAACTGCATTGTGAGCTGTAAGCATTCTAGGGCAAGAATTTTCTCTGTTATGTAACTCTTTGCTGCAGTGCCTGGATTTTACTCAAAATGGATGCTACAAGATGTGTTCCCAACCCCCCATACTTCCTGAGCTGACACCGAGCTGTCCAAATGAGAAGTGCAGTGATTAAATGTTTCTTAAATGTCCAATTTATTAATTTATCAGAACTTAATGGCTTTCTGTAGTGCTATGAGAGGTGCACAACCTGTGAAGATGTCAAAGGAGAGTTGGTTTTGTGTGCCTATGAAGTGAATAGTATTCAGGCTTCCCTTGAGGCCTATGGAGAACTACCTGGCATAGGAATGGCACAATGTTTCATACATGAATGATTCAGCACCACCTCACTGCAGCCTTTCTGATTGTGAGACGCCCTCTTTATAAAGTCCGTTATGATATAACGAATACAGTGTGATCCAACTCTTTGTGAACTACATAACCTGCTGCAGCGTGTAGCCATTAGTGTCGAAATCAAAACATTGTTATATTAGTTCACTTATGGGCCACATGTTCATTACTGTGCCATGAAACTGCTTTTGTTATTGTACTAGATTCATCTTAGGACAGATGAAAGTAATCACTGTGTGTTCAAATGTTATTGATGAATTCAATATCTTTACAAATGAAAAAGCTTTCCACAGCTCATCATCAAACCTCTTCAATTATACTCTTCACATCTGTAGTTCCTTCCCTTTGCCATTCATCCTTTCACCATTCGGTTTCAATATGCATTAGGTTTCTGCTGGAAACACTACTTTAGCAAACATTAAAAGAGTTTGCTATTGTTCAGTGGTTATTGGCTATTTTTACATTCTGAATAAATGAAATTTACCATGAAATAATGATCTGGTATGACAAATGTCCAATTTCATACCCACTTCTAAATCTACATCTTCAACCATACTCTGAAAACCACCACAAAGTGCATGGCAGAGAGTACATCCCATTGTACCAGTTATTAGGATTTCTTCCTGTTCCATTCATGTACGGAGCACAAGTACCTCACAATCCTTATCTCAGCGATACTCTAAAAATGATGTAGCCAATTACAGGCCCATAGCACAACTCAGCTCATTGTCTAAAATCTTTGAAAAATTATTTTACACCAGATTGTAAGACTTTACTAATAAACTATCCTTATTAACAAAACACCAGCATGGTTTTAGAAATCAAAAGACAACTACCACAGATATTTATGAGTATCTCAACAAAACCTTAAAAGCACTGGATAATAAGGAAATCACTACTGCTATCTTTTTAGATTTATCCAAAGCCTTTGATGTAATTGACCATACAATACTCCTTAAGAAGTTAGCAAAGAAAGGTATAAGAGGAATTGCAAACAAATGGTTAGAATCTTACCTGTCAAACAGATTTCAAAAAGTTGAAATTAATTTTGAAAAAAAGAATACATCCACCCATCAATCTACTTTCCACTCCTCTGACACAATGCCTATTAGATAAGGTGTGCCACAAGGCTCAATCCTGGGACCCATACTGTTTCTGCTATACATTGATGATATAAGCACGAAGTTTGCTACAGGACATACCACACTATTTGCCGATGACACGAGTATACTAATAACAGGTACTGATACAGAGGACCTCAACCAAAAAATTAAACTGCTTATGTCATCACTCAGCAAATGGTTCAATGAGAACAAACTGATTATAAACATACAGAAAACAACGTACATCAACCTCAGACTCTCATCCCAAAAACAAGAAATGCCTGATGTGATTCTAAATAACCAAGAGCTTATGTGTGTGGACCCTGCCAAATTTCTTGGCATATGGCTTGAAGAAAATCTTAAGTGGGAGACACACACAATTATATCTCAAAAAAGCTATCAACTGTGTGTTACATTTTAAGGATACTCAAAAAATCAGTTACAAAATCTGTTCTCATACATGTATATTACGCTTACTTCCATTCTACATTACAGTATGGAATCATATTTTGGGGAACTCACCTGGAGGTATATATATTTTCAAAATGCAAAAAAAGGCAATATGCATAATATGTAATCTAAGACATAATGAATAATGCAGACAATATTTCAAAACAAATGGCATTATGACACTGCCCTCTGCTTACATTTATAATATCGTATCATTTGTTAAGTCATACCTGTTAAACAGCGAATGCACACTAAAATTCAATGGAGATATTCATAACTACGCAACAAGGCAGCAATCTGACCTACATATGATTCAGTCCAGAACTACCTGCTACCAAAAAAGTGTTTTAAATGTTGGAATACAAATGTATAATAATTTACCAAATGAAATCAAAGCAACAAAGAACCCAAGAGCCTTCACACATAAGTTAAAAAATATCTCTTGGACCATTGCTTTTATGCAGTTGATCATTTTTTTGAAAGGGGTTAAAATTGTAAACAATTTTATGATAAATGTTCAATTAGGCCTGAAAATTATATACTGTGCATGTCTATGAAATATACTGGATTATTATATACTGTGCATGTCTATGAAATACACTGGACTACTTTACTACTACATTTGTATTGGCTGTTTGTATTTTACCATACAACATTTGTATTTACTGTTTTGTTAAAGATAGCTAACTTCCTCATTGCAAAATAATGTAAAATCAATTTATTAAAAATTACTTGCAAACATGTTCTCTTGACCTGTCCAATATCGTATGTACAACCTTACAATTATATGATTTCTATTAACTGTTTTGTTTAAGATAGATAATTTCCTTGCTACAAAATAATGTGAAAATCAATTTGTAAAAATTACTTGTAAATAGCTCTCTTGACCTGTCCAATATCATATGTACAACTGTACAATACTACAATTGCCTGGATCAATAAAAATACAATACAATGCAATACGTAGGCGGTTGCAGTATATTCCTAGAATCATCGTCTAAAGCCAGTTCTTGAAACTTTGTTAGTACACTTTCTCAGTACAATTTTAAGTTTGTCTTCATGAGTCTGCTGGTTAAGTTTCTTCAGCATCCCTGTAACACCCTCCCATGGGTCCAACAAACCCATCCCTATTTGTGCTGCCCTTCTCTGTATACATTCAGTCTCCCCTGTTAGTCCCATTCTAGAATAGGTCACACAGGTGATTCATAGGCCACACAAGTGATTTGTAAGCAATCTCCTTTGTAGACTGATTGCACTTCCCCAGTATTCTCCCAATAAACCGAAGACTACCATCTGCTTTACTCACAACTCAGCCTATGAGATCATTCCATTATATATCCTTACAAAGTGTTACACCCAGGTATTTGTATGAGTTTGCAGATTCCAAATGTGACTCACTGATATTATAGTCATAGGATACGACATTTTTTTGTTTGGTGAAGTGCACAATTTTATTTTGCTGAATATTTAAACCAAGTTGCCAGTCTTTGCATCACTTCAAAATCTTATCAAGATCTGACCAAATATTCATTACAGACAACTGCATCATCTGCAAAAAGTCTGAAGTCTCTTTCTAAAAGTGAAAGTAATCTCAGACACACTTGGTGTTCTTTTATAGTTTAATATTTATTTCTGAACTGTAGCTTTTGGTACATTTTCTGAAACCACCTACATTAAGTTGGTGGTAATGCTACCAGGTGATACATAAATTCTATGGAAGTGTTGATGAACAAGAAACTGTATAATTCATATGAGCAGCTGCAGAAATAGTTGTCAATCTTTTTCAGTACTACGCGTCAATGCAAGTCTAATAACACTGACCTGCCTGAGGTGCTTCTCTTTTACTATGCTTCACAGCAAACATATAGCTTCTGGATTTTGTGAGTATTACTCAACTTGAAGAATACCTTCCAGCATGAAACACAGGAGTGCAGTTTGAACCCCAGCCTACAATACTACTGCAATATGGCACAAGTGATAGTTGCATGACCAGAGTTATAACCCTGCTGTGTAATAAGGGTGAGAGAAACTGCTGTTCTGTTTTAATTTAAAGCATGACAAAGAACATCATTAGTAGCTAGAATTATTGGACTGATGTGAAGCAACTGACAGTCAGCAACTGGAAGGGCAAAAGTTATTAGTTGAAACACACATATGAGTGCATTACAAGTAAACTGTGTCAGATGAATCTAAAGAATCATTTCAGAAAAATTAGAAAATGACCAGTATAAAATTTAGATGTGATAGCAACAAAACATAAAAAGGGTGGCTACTTGAGAAAAACATTTTGTAAAGCAAAAGTAAATGTTTATGAAATACTACTTTTGTAAGAAAGGTAAAATTACCTACTTCAATTTCATTAACTTGAAAAGAAAGATAATGACTCTTTCTACTGCACCACAGTGATAAAGTTATAAAAAGCAATACATACTGCAACAGCCAGCCAGTGTGGCCGTGCAGTTCTAGGCACTACAGTTTGGAACCACGTGACCGCTACAGTCACAGGTTCGAATCCTGCCTTGGGCATGGATGTGTGTGATGTCCTTAGGTTAGTTAGTTTTAAGTAGTTCTACGTTCTAGGGGACTGATGACCACAGATGTTAAGTCTCATAGTGCTCAGAGCCATCTGAACCATTTTTTTTGCAACATTCACAGTAATATTTTAGTACAACCTAGTGGTGAGTTACAATTTTCCTAGCCAATGATTTCCTTTTCTGCAAACATCGAATGCCAAAAATTAAGATTTGTTCTTCCATTTGAAAAGATTTCAGCTGTTCAAGAATTACTAAACACAGTTGGTGATAGGAAGCTATTTCAATTATTGTAGTCAAACCCTATGTCTTAGGGCACAATAATTCACTTCTTCTAGTAGCCACAACTGTTACAAAAGATGGAGATCGTTAGACCTGAGATGGAAAACTCATTTCCAGATACAGATCTACATACGAAGTTACATCTAGAGTGTTGGTGATCATTATCAGGTTTAATCTCTCTGGCAACACATTTAGTTCAATAACAGTCAAAAATGAGATATAATATTCAGCTAACTGAAAACCTTAATTCAGTATAGTCTGACAAGACAATGTCCACAGCAATTTTGCTGCAGAAGCAGTGTTCCTACAACATACATATGTAACGCAAAAAAATTTGCAGTCCAGCTATCAGCAGTTCAAAATTCTCAATTTCCTTATTTATCAGATCAAAGTACTAATCTGGTATGGCTAAGAACTGTTTTCAGTCTGCCACTAGCAGATAAGATAATGGCATTGTATTTATAAAAACATGGGGATATGCAAAGGTTCAAAAAAATGCTCTGAGCACTATGGGGCTTAACATCTGTGGTCATCAGTCCCCCAGAACTTAGAACTACTTAAACCTAACTAACTTAAGGACATCACACACATCCATGCCCGAGGCAGGATTCGAACCTGTGACCATAGTGCTCACGCGGTTCCAGACTGAAGCGCCTAGAACCGCACGGCCACACCGGCCGGCTATGCAAAGGTCAGCAAAATATAAACTTCTAATAAATATTTGCTTAAAACAGTCCTGTCTACGCTTCAGCACGAGGATGTAATGAAACAGAGTAGGGAAGAGGGTCAGGAAAAATGTTTGAGTACATTTACCATATACACTTACCAGCCCTTTAAGAAGACCTGCAAGAGTTGCTCCAAAGAGAAATAATGCAAGAAGCTTATCAACAAGAGTTGAAGTCCTTGAACTTTTCCAGTTTCTTTCCTCCAAAAGACACTGTACACCAATGACTACAGGTACAATAACATATGGTATGTTTAGCATTGTGCACCAAGTCATTCCTGATTCACTAAGGCATCCTCCTAATAGAAGCACTATCATACTGTTAATAATTCCTGCTGAGTAATGGATGCCCAGATTGCGGTAACTTATTCTGTTGGATATAAGATACATTTTTATTAAATGACAGAACAAAATACATACACATAGTTGGACAGTATTATTAACCCCTGTACTTAATGGGATGTATACTATCCTACCAATGATTTACAGTTGTTTTAGAAAGAGTTGAGTGTTGCAATAACTCTGAGCAGTTGATAAATCTCAGTCCAACTGGAAACTAACCTACATGTTACCAGTATGCTAGCACTAATAAGCTTACAAAATAAATTTATAAATTGTGTACTGTTATGTTTCACTTTATATAGGAATTTGAATGATGAAAGACTCATGATGAAAGTTTTCTTATTTCAAAACCAAAAAAACTTTTTTACACTTCAAAAACTAGAGTAAAAGGAAAAAGGTGATTCAATAAACTGATTATAGGTTGACAATTTTCACATTTCTCAAATGCAAAATCTGATGTTAGTACATGGCTAGTCTGATTTGTACACATCACTCTTGAGGAAGACACTAGTTGTGAACTTGTGCTGAGAAACAGACAAAAAAGTTAGGGGAAAACAAAACAGGATTGATTAATGTCCGGAGCAAATAATTTGGTTCCTTATCTTACAGAAATACCCAACAAATAAAAATTATGAATGCAGGCTTCCTTAATTAATTTCACTGATGAAAACTACTGGGGATGTTACAAAACTGACAGGACTATTCTCTCTTGAAGATGATGAGTACAAATTCGTTGAAACACTGCTTCAAAATGAAGCTACCACTTTGCTGATGTCTTAAGAAATTTTCACAAAATAAAAATTACTAGCAGGTACTAGGAGTCAAATGAAAATCTAGGTGTGACATTCTTAGGCATATTGATGAATAGCAAACTGAGGTGGCAACAAGCACCTGAATATGTTAACCGATAATCTCAGTTCACTCTGCTTTGCAGTTGGAAAGTTGTGATGAACTGCAAAAGTATTGCTAACATACTTCGCATATAGTCACTCAGGACTGTCCTATGGAACAATCTTTCAGAAAATGCAGCTAATGTCAAACAAGTATTTCTTCTACATAAGCAAGTCAAAAGAACAGTCAAAGCTGATAATCCAGCATCTTACAGAAGCTTCCTCAGAGATCTTGGGATTCTTATTCTTATCAGCTAATACATTTACACACTAATAATACTTGTGCTTAATGATAAGAGTGAATTTGGATTGACCAGTGAAATCCACAACCACAATACTAAAAGTGAAAACAATGTCTACATGAATTGTGCATTCCTGCCAAAAGTTCATAATGGTATTTTATGTTCTGGTGCAGAAGTTTGTAACAGATTGCCAGCAGATATCAAGCGTTAAATTAGAAATACCCAAATATTACAAACTAAAGCAAAAGTAGCCACTCTTTCTATAACTTAAAGCAATTTTTTGCATTGGAGGTGGTGTATGGATGGGTTGGTTGACTTTTGTTGCACATATAATGGATGATGTGAGATTAGACAGCTCAATGTTTGCCATTCATTGCATGTTTTACCGATGTCACTGTGTTATTGATTCTGTAGCAAAGGACACTACTGTCTGATTCTTATTTTGACATTTCCTTACCAGTGATCGAACCTATTTTACTTCAGAAGATGACAGTTTAAACTATCAAAACTGGTAAAGTGAACCGGACAAAGGTTTTCTCTTGTGCAGCTGATGACTGACTTTTTATCTTTGTTGAGATACTGAACAGAGTTGGGAAAAAAAGAAATGTGTAGTACAACTTGACTAAAAGAAGGGATCAGCTGATAGGACATGTT
Organism: Schistocerca americana; assembly: GCF_021461395.2. NCBI lineage: Eukaryota > Metazoa > Arthropoda > Insecta > Orthoptera > Acrididae > Schistocerca > Schistocerca americana. The sequence goes on along the minus strand of NC_060121.1, from coordinate 736,920,088 downwards.
CTGAGATGTCAAGGGATAACCAATTTAGTATTGGAGGGAAGTGTAGGAGGGTAAAAATTGTAGAGGGAGATCAAGTAATTATTTGGAGGAGAAGGGACTTGCACAGGATATATTAGATGGAGAGATGCATCAAAAAGGTCTTCAGATGAAAGACAACAACAATGATACACAACATTCTAAGTACAACAAAGAAGCATCTGGGCAGTCCGGCCTTGGCAGCCAGAGACTCTCTCACTCACTCTCTCTCTCTCTCTCTCTCTCTCTCTCTCTCTCTCTCTCTCTCTCTCTCTCTCTGTGTGTGTGTGTGTGTGTGTGTGTGTGTGTGTGTGTTTTGTCCAATGAAGGCCTTTTTGGCTTATTTGAAGAAGCATCTTAGTAATGATAGAATACTCCAAGATGGAAGAAAATCATTTGCCATCTGTGGCACATCTAGTCTATTAGATTCTGGGAAGACTAGGCTGCAACTGACATCCTATAGCTGAGAAAATTGGAATCTTCTAACCACCTCGAGCTCCAAATAAAAACTTTTTTTGGCAGTTAACTATTTTTCAAAGCCAAAACCTCTACAAATTAAAAGGAACAGTGAAAGAACAAAGAATTAAAATTTTAGTCTTCGAAGAAACAAAAATTCTAGGTGACACCACCACGGACTTTGAAAATTGCAGATTATTAAAAAGCAAAACTGATACAAAAATACTTAAAAAAGACCCCATCTGGGTGTTGCGTTTGAAGTTTTGCAAGATGTTCTTAGTTCTGTAACTGAAATAAAGCCTGTGAACAATAGGTTACTGACTGCTTCCTTGAAATGTGCACATGAAAATTCAGAAGCTAGTGAACACGAATATGCAGATGAATAATAAAATAAAACAAATCAGAAAAAATAAATAATTCATAAAAACTACCAGAAAGTATAATCTTCAAAATCATAAAAAAATGCACACAAGTTTATCAAAACTTCCCAAAACAAATTTCTTTATAAAGGCAGAAGAAATTTCCTTGGTGGAATGAAGATTGTGAATGTGTAGCAAAATTCTGAGATGAAGAATTCAAAATATGGAATAGTAAGAAGTCTGAAAATAGTAATATAGAAATTTCTGTATGGAACAACATGTAAAATAAGTTAAAGACAACCACCCACTCACAGCAGATTGATGTGTTGCACACAGATATAGGTAACAGAAAACAGTGTTCACAACCTTTCAAGGCTTCTGGCTCTTCTTCTAGCAGAACGTACACACAATTACCCAAATGCATACTATGGCAGCCATAGTAGTGTGTGTTTGGGTGTCTGTACGATTGTGTGGTTTCATAAGTGAATGTTTGTACTTTCTACTAGAACAAGAGCCAGAGAACTCAGGAGCTAGTGAACACTAACAATTATAAATAAAACAGCCTCTGGCTGGCTAAATACATGATGCACCTATGGACATAGCAAAATTTTGCAAAAATTTCATTCTATGCATATACAGCAGAATGTCATTTCTCATGTAGAATATGACACAAGTCGTCAAGTCTACATGTCATAAGATCTGGTTACAGTTCTAGCACTTAAGTCAGAATACACATGAAGTTACAATTACTCATAGACATGACCCAGTATTAAGCCAATAATGCTTTCTATCTATGGAATATTAATGCCATATGTTGTTGGTAGTCAATTAGCAGCTATGTAGTGACATTAACATTCCAAAGATATAAAATATTATTGGCTTATAAATTACAGAGTGCAGCAATCAATCATCCTTTTTCAGGTTTTATTATGCAAATCCAGATTTCGGCTAGCGGCTAGCCATTCTCAATGCGCTATTTTCTATTCTCGATGCATGTAAATCCCTGTTGTTCAGGTGTCAGTCACAACATCAGGGACTTACAAGCATCGAGAATAGAAAATAGTGCATTGAGAATGGCTAGCCACTAGCCGAAATCTGGATTTGCATAATAAAATCTGAAAAAGGATGATTGATTGCTGCACTCTATAATTTATAAGCCACATAACAGTCACTATGTGCACCCACTTTACTAATGAAAGGTAACCTGTTGAAATATTATTGGCTTAATTTACGCATTGATGTAATGTAACTTTTGTGAAATTTAGCTGTGTCCACAGATGTATCAAAAGATGGAGTTGGCAGTCCAAAAATTGATCATATATTAAAGAAATTATAAAACTATCCTTGCAGCCAGAGGCTATTTTATTTATAACACAACTGCATTCTGCTATCCACTTTGATGGATAGCATAGTGAATACTGTTTTCTATTACAAGTGTCTATGCACCATACATCAGACTGCTATAGTAGAGTGGTTACATTTCCCTTAGTTTACATATAAGAAACAAAAAGACATGGGAGAATAGTCACCATTTTGAAATCAAGGAAGACATCTGGGAAAACAACACCAGGAATTTTTATAAACTATTTAAAATTAAGCTAAATGGGCAACAGTCCCAAAATCTCTGCTTCGAGAAGGAAAATAGATGGCTCACACTTAGCAACCAAGAAAATTTCAGAGAACTCTCTAAATATTTCAAGAAATATCTAAATTGAAATTTCCTGGCAAAGACTCAAAATCTGGAACTTTGGCTTCCTCTGGCAATGCATTTACTGACTGAATTCTCCAGGCACAATACATGACACACCCTTGCAGAATAGAATAGAATAGAATCTTTATTCACTTTTCATTATTTTTCATAGAATTGGCTTCATATAAGTTTACAGTGGAGTCAATTTTTATGCAATAAATGGTATACACAGAAAATAACTAGCATACTTAAGAACTAAATGTTTTTTTTATCACCTAAGAAATAATATCTGATAATGATCAGTTTCTAGAAATTCATCAGTTGAATAGAATTAATAGTATTTTAGTCCACTATGCAAAACACTCTTATAATTATGTAGTGGTACTGTACAAACTGAGTATAGTGACTTACTCAAAAAACATATACTTGAGCACTTACAGTTAATAAGGAGGCAAGTCCAACATATGACTTTCTGATATTGCATACATATTCACCACATCTCTTGTTGAATTTTTCCAGATTTTTTTTCTAGCACATATTAACCAGTCATATATGCACAGGCAGGACACTGTCATTATGCCAAGAGATTTAAAGTAGCTTCTACAGGACTCTCTGGGAGATAATCATAACATACATCTCCCTCACTTCTGCCAGTATCTCTCTCTCCAACTTTCCAAAGCGAAAGTGTTAGGGGAGGTAATGCGTCATGCCTGAATAGCTCATTATGTAAGAACATTGCCTGTGAAAGACAAGGTTCTGGATTCAAGTCCCGGTCATCCTCACAGTTTTAATCTGCCTGATAGTTCCAAAGCAATACACACTCTGCTGCAGAGTGAAAGATTCATTATGGAATTTCCACCAGAAATAGCACTAAAACTAACCTAGATTCACAAGCATCAAATCAAAAAGAAATTAATAAGCAAATTAAAGGGGTAAAAAATAACAAAGCACCTGATGAAAATGTAAATGTTGCTGAACTTGTGAAGCAAACTCTTCCAAAAACCATAAAAGAAATGACATTGGTCATGTAAAACATTTGGCAAACTGGGGAGTAGAAAAATGCATCAAAGGGAGACAGAACTGACAATACTTATAGAAGGATTTTCCTTCTGTTTGTCATTTACAAAATTGTGTCTCAACATCTCCTTGAGCAAATGCAATAACTGGTGGATATTGGGCAGGTTGCAGACCAATTTAGATGTTTCCCAGATCAAATTCTAGTTCTCAAACCAACAGTGAGCATAAAAAAATCTACAGCACGAAAGTAGTCTGTACAATTGTAAAATTTCTTAAAGAAAAGCTGATTCCTAAATTAATAAAGGACAAAGATTAGGGTTTAATGTTGAAGTGATGATGAGGTCATTAGAGACACAGTACGAACTCATATTAAGGAAGAGGGAGGCCGTGCCCTTTCAAAGGAGCCTTTCTAGCATTTGTCTTCAACAGTTTAGAGAATTTGCAGAAAATCTTAATCTGGATGGCTGGGAATGCACTCAAACTGCCATCCTCCTGAATGTGAGTCCAGTGCTGTACCACTGCACCACCTCCCTCAGTTCTGAAGGAATGAGATTTGAACCTTAAACATCAGAGAAAAAGTAAATAGTAAAAAATCTGAAGAGAACTTCTAGGGAGAAATCTGGGAAAATTTTGATGTTAGAACAGGAGAGAGACAATGTGAGGACTCTTTCCATTATGTTTCAACTGAATATTAGAAAAACTAGCACAAGAAAAGCAAAAATTAAAATCAGTGCTTAACACTAACTGATCAATCAAATTAGGAAGAAGTAAAGTTAGGATAGACTGATTGGCATTTTGTAGACTCTTTAGTAATCATGTTCCAAGGCATTCAAACAAAACAAAACTAAAGTTTCCAAATCTAATTTGAAAAAATAAAGATCATGTCTAGTAAAAATCTGGCACCCAAAATCCTACAAACTAAATGTGAGAAAATCAAGAGACTTCCTCATTTCTAATATTTAGGCAAAACCATTCAGGAGACAGATCTATAAAAGATTGGTAATTCAGTTTGTTGTGACAAAATGGAAACAGCCTCCAGTATTACAAAACACAATCACAACAAAAATACATTAGACTGAGGCAGCTGTGTGGCTGGATTGAAGAGTTTTTAGCAAACAGAACACAGCATGTTGTTATCAATGGAGAGACGTCTACAGACGTTAAAGTAACCTCTGGCGTGCCACAGGGGAGTGTTATGGGACCATTGCTTTTCACAATCTATATAAATGACTTAGTAGATAGTGTCGGAAGTTCCATGCGGCTTTTCGCGGATGATGCTGTAGTATACAGAGAAGTTGCTGCATTAGAAAATTGTAGCGAAATACAGGAAGATCTGCAGCGGATAGGCACTTGGTGCAGGGAGTGGCAGCAACTGACCCTTAACATAGACAAATGTAATGTATTGCGAATACATAGAAAGAAGGATCCTTTATTGTATGATTATATGATAGCGGAACAAACACTGGTAGCAGTTACTTCTGTAAAATATCTGGGAGTATGCGTACGGAACGATTTGAAGTGGAATGATCATATAAAACTAATTGTTGGTAAGGCGGGTACCAGGTTGAGATTCATTGGGAGAGTGCTTAGAAAATGTAGTCCATCAACAAAGGAGGTGGCTTACAAAACACTCGTTCGACCTATACTTGAGTATTGCTCATCAGTGTGGGATCCGTACCAGGTCGGGTTGACGGAGGAGATAGAGAAGATCCAAAGAAGAGCGGCGCGTTTCGTCACTGGGTTATTTGGTAACCGTGACAGCGTTACGGAGATGTTTAATAAACTCAAGTGGCAGACTCTGCAAGAGAGGCGCTCTGCATCGCGGTGTAGCTTGCTCGCCAGGTTTCGAGAAGGTGCGTTTCTGGATGAGGTATCGAATATATTGCTTCCCCCTACTTATACTTCCCGAGGAGATCACGAATGTAAAATTAGAGAGATTAGAGCGCGCACGGAGGCTTTCAGACAGTCGTTCTTCCCGCGAACCATACGCGACTGGAACAGGAAAGGGAGGTAATGACAGTGGCATGTAAAGTGCCCTCCGCCACACACCGTTGGGTGGCTTGCGGAGTATCAATGTAGATGTAGATGTAGATCACAACACGGTCATCAAACTAGTGTGTTTATGTGAATGAAATATTTGTTTTAAACAGAAAGAGAGATATTGAAGAAACTCAAATGAGGAGTGCCTGTCTCTAACACCATGTGTCATATTTACAGTGAGAAGGAACCTATCATTTTCATAATATTGTTGTCTTTCCAGAAGATACCACCACTGGACTGTTGTGGGATAACTCCAGTGCTCTTGATGAAGAGGTGTGTGTGGTATTGGCATCTTCACAGGGTCAAGCACAGGTGGCACACCATGTCCATTATTTTTAGTCTGATAATAATGTAGATCCACTGCAGTAAAACCTGACTTCAATATGTAAATCAATATTGTGGTAGAAAAACCATAGATTTCAATATTAAATGTATTTTCACAGCACTCAGGCACATTAAAGAAGCTCTCATATGTGGCCTACAGTGACTTGTGTGTCAGACCACAACACGCAGATTGCATTCTTGAAAAATGAATGTATATTTGGGACCACGTCGCTCAGAATTTGTAGACCAAAACCTTTGAAATTGTGTACGTAACTATTTAATGTAGTGAGATACTTCAATGCCATTACTGGAAGCAGAATCAAAAAATTCTAGAAGTAGATGTAACATTTGTCTGTAGACCAGTTGTGTGGTTACTGAATTCAGATCATCTGCTACCACGCAATTAAGAGCTGCGGCAAATAGATGTTTTTGGAGGGCTACTAAGATACATGTACCAGAGAATTATGTACCAGGTATACCAAAGGAACCTCAAGGGACCAAAGAGAACTCAGATTATTACACCCATTCCCCTAAGCAATATATGTGATGCACTGTCTTCCACTGAAAATGAAACAAACTGAGCTATCAAGGCACATTTCGCTTACAGGGAAACCTTCTGTGTCCCTTCTTAAGAAGAAGCAAATGCAAAAAGGTACAGCTCTATCAATCATCAGCAGTTCAAAAATAAGGCAAATAATGGCACCTCTTAGGGAAATAGCAACAAGGGATGGGAAAATTCATCTTGAGCTCTCATTGTGTGTGCCCAGAAGCCTCATTCAACATCTTTAAGAAGCTATTCCAGCAACCAATACGGGAACAGGGTGCAAGTAATTGCAATTTCTGGTTTGCAATGACACAAACAATGCCTCTTTTCTGGGATCCAAGGATATAGTTGCATCATTCTGGTGACTGGGAGGGAAGGTTGAGAAGACTAGTCTTGTCCACAGTTTCAATGAACTTCAAAGTCTGCATTAGTGTCCCTAGAACTGTTCATAGCCTCTCAGCTCTGAGTTAGGTGAATGTCTTTAGCTGGAGACTTTGAAAGTTCTATAACAAGTTAAACTAAGACCTAGTAGAACTGCACTGTAGTGTTGAGAACTGTATGGCCCCATAAGCAGATTGAGTGTTCACTACACATCAGAGGTATAGACTCTGTTTGCAACCTTGGTTGTGAAAGGGACTTTGAAATCTCAGCCATTGAGTTGATGTCTGATAAAACTATTATTTTATGTGTGTATACATCTCCTATTTGCAACATAAGTGTTTTTTTTTAACTGGACCTTGCTTTAGGCAAACTCAAGACAACTGGGAAAACAGTGGTACTGTGTGGAGATTTTAATATTGACCTTCTGAGCCATAGCCATCACAGGGAAAAGTTTGTAAATATTGTAAAAGCCTACAGTCTTTGTCTGACTGATAGCTCTACAACACATGTAACAAAAACTAGTGTCACTCTCCTTGATCAGGTATGTGTAAACATGGACAAGTGTACATCAGAAAACTTTGATACCGGCTATAGTGACCACCTTTTGCAATTAATAACCATACCTGTAAATCACATTTCGACCAGTGTACAAAATATTATCGATAAATGGAGTTATAGTCAGAAAAATATTGAATACTTCCAGTATCTAATCAGTGAACAATCTTGGAGAGAAGTGTATGATACCTCTATTACCAATGAAAAGATGGAAAATTTTTTGTAAATTTTCAAGCATAACTTTGACATAGCTTTTCCACAAAGGAAAGTGATTTCCAGAAGCACAGATAGATTTGAAAACTGGATTACACCAGGCATTAGAGTGTCTTGTAAAAGGAAGTGGGAAGTTTTTCTGTAGTAAAAAACTGACAGCAGTCCAGAATTTCTTAGTTATTTAATAAAATACAAGCTAGTTTTGAAACGTGTCATAAAAGAGGAAAAAATTAAGGAAAATGACAAATATATTATGAAGTAATCCAATAAAACTAAGTCCATGTGGAAGCTGTGCAGGATTTTGTGATATCTCATGATGGCATGAATGTCACTGACCCTAGGGCAGTTGCAAACAGCTCAGTTCTTACTGTGCAACTGTTGCTGGAAAATTAGTAAAGGAACAATTTGGTAATCCACCTAATTCAACACAGGAAGAACTTTCATCTATTGAAATAAATAATATATCCTTGTTCCTCAGTTCAATAGGCCCAACAGAGTTCCTAAATACCATTAATTCACTGAAGAGTAATTATTCACCCAGTATTGATGATATTCCAGATTATATTATAAAAATAACAGCAATACAAATACTCTTTCCTTTATTAGACATATGCAGTTCATCCTTATCATGTGGTGTCTTCCCACAGCAACTATTATTTCTGGATGTCAACATGGCTTCAGACCACAGCGATCAACTGAAACAGCCACTTTCAATCTGATAAGCCATGTCTTAAATGCAGTGGACAACTACAGAATTATCTCAGGTTTATTCTTGGACCTAACAAAAGCTTTTGATGTGATTGATCATTCTGTGCTCCTGAGGAAGCTTGAACGGTATGGTGTAGGAGGTGTGCCAAATCAGTGGATTAAATCATATTTGAAATATCACTCTCAAGTAACTGAAATTAAGTACATGGAAGGAAATGAACCCCAGGTACACCTTTCAGACCCATATGGACTAAATCATGGTGTTCCACAGGGCTCTATTTTAGGTCCCTTTATTTTTTGGTATACATTAATGATTTCCCATCACACGTTAAGAGATTCTGAACCAGCGCTATTTGCAGATGACACCAGTCTATTGATTGAAGGGAATAAAGAAGAAAATCTTACTCATCTGCAAAAGTTATTACAATAGAAGTGTGTGAATGGTTTACCAGAAACAGGTTAACGGTTAATCCCCAAAAAACGGGACTCATGAATTTCCACACAGATCAAAACAAAAATGTGGCACAAACCATAATATGTATAGGTAACCAAAAAATTAATGCTGTCAATGAAACTAATTTTTTTAGGATTAATATCCAGGAAAATTTGAAATGGAGCACTCATACCACATCCCTAACTTCAAAAATAGCAAAAATGAGTTATGCAGTAAGAATTCTTTGCAAAAATACTAGTGCAAAAATGCTTAGGGCTGTATACTTTGCTCGTGTACATTCAACACTGAAGTATGGTATCATTTCCTGGGGAAATGTACACCAGGCCATAACAGTTTTTGGGAAACAAAAGGCAATTATAAGAATAATGAAACAAGTGAGCAGCAGAAAACCATGCAAACCTATCTTTAAAGATCTGATGATCTTACCCCTTCCCTGTATTTATATACTGGAAGTAGTCATGCATGTCAAAAAAAAAAGTATACTGAGAAAAGAAGACCTTTTTCCTCAAAACGGAAGTGACCATGATCACAGTACCAGGTCAGACAGTGACATACATGTTAATCACATTATGCCAAAAAGGTACCAAGACATATAAAATCTCTTCCTGAACTACAGAGCTTAAAAAGTCTGTGACAGCCTACCTTCTGAAAAACTGCTACTATTCAGTCTCACAGTATCTTATGCAAGAAAAAATGTAATTTGTATCTTAAACTGTAGAAATAAGTTATAAATATACAGCATTTCAAAAAATTGTAATTATTAACTGTATAGATCCAATTTATCACAAAAAATTAAATAACGTATGTTTGATGTTTGAAAAACCATTAGATAAAAAGGTTTTCTGTCCAGTATCCTGTAAACGATATATGTACTGAAAAGGAGGTTTATATGGACATATAAATAAACAAAGAGATTGCTATGCAGGTTCTGATTGTATGTGAGGTGTACACAAGCTTTTTTCTTTTCTTTCCTTTCCTTCATTCAACCCAGATAATAATACTAGCAGAACACCCTTAAGCTTTAGTGTAAGATTCAAAGAAAGTCCTCATGCAGGTGATAATACTGAAATCCTAGTGATCAACTGCTGATGAATTTTCAAGTATCAGAGTTTCATCATTGGAATTCACTTAATACTAGGTACTTAAATCTGGTTAAAACTCAGTACTGAAGCAACGAGATTTTTCTGTCAAATCCAGATATCAGATGGATATGCTAATGGGAAATTGAGGTGGTGTATTCATCACATTAGACAAGAAATTCAGTTACAAAATAATAGAAATTGAAGCTGCTTGCAATATTGTTTGGAAAAGACTCTGCATGAAGGGTGGGCATAAACTTATAGTTGTATGTGTCTATTGAGCACCAGACATACCCTCAGAAGTAACCAAAAACTTCAAAGACAACATCAGTTGCTTGTACACGTTTCCCCACTCATAATGTCATCCTCAAAGAAGACTTTAATAATCCAACAATGCTTACCAAAGTACAAAGGCCAGGTACAGAAAGTACAGAGACTTATATGATTGAAAACTAGATAAGAGGCAGGTGTGTCATACCTAGATGAGGAACTTGAAACAGTTAGGTTTAGGCAGTAGCAATTACAGGCACTGAGGCATACACTTAGAAGAATATTGACCAAGTACTGCATGGATATGTACCTCGCAGAACAGGTTTTGCTGGAAGGGCTCTCAATTATATGAAGTCTCTGCAAAGAAACTTCTACGGAAATGCCTCACAATTAGTGTAAAAGAAACAGATGGCTATAGTTGGAGAGACGCTAAATGAAATATGTTTCACTGTCAAAAGAGCAATGTGGAAAGCTTTCAAGGACTACTGTAGGAGAATTTTATCAAAATTCCTTTCACAAAACCCAAAGAAATTCTAATTGCATGTAAAGGCAGTCAGTGGCACTAAGGTTAGTATCCACAAACTCACAGATAACACAAGAACTGAAGCTGAGAGTCTGATACAGACAGAGCTGTGCTGTAAATATGGAGCAGTGTTCTGGAAGTCAGTACCAAAAATGTTGGTGCCAACGATGAAGGCACACCTGACACCACCATCAGTCCAGGAGCCATTACTGTATACAATGGTACTAAGGAATCCCAGGAAAACAGATTGAGAGACATATGGAGGGACCTTGACATAGGCTTATCGGAAATTAAAACCTCGATAAGAAAGCCAGTAGAAATTGAGGAAGTAGCAGAGGCTGTTACCTCTGTTATAGTGACCTCATGTCAGGACAACTGCACAATCACTAGGAAGTGCACAAATAGGAATGTTCCCTGGTGGAATAACAAACGGGAAACACAAAGAAAACAGGTACAGGGACTGTTTAATATTGCAAGACGTAAAGGACAAAGGGTTAAATGTCGTGAGGCCCTTGTCAAGTACAATCTTGCAATAAGACAAGCAAAGGAGGCATCCTGGAAGGCATTCTGTGAGGAAGTGGAGGGCACGGCTGCACAAGCCAGACTTCACAAGATTCTCACTAGAGTACCAATCAATCTAGGAGGTACATTGAGGAAGGAGGATGGGGAATATACAAAGACAGCACATGAAATGCTGAAATTGCTCCTCAAAACTCACTTTCCTTAATATGCTCTGCTGGACAACACAGACCAGTATGTGACCCCAGAGAGACAACGGTTCTCAGGCACTCGAAGAGAGGACTGGGAATCGGTCAAGGAGTACATGAACTTCAACAAAATCCAGTGGGCGGTGGGAACATTCCAACCATTCAAGTCAACTGGCCCAGATGGAATTTTTCCAGCTCTCCTGCAACAGGCAGGAGGAAAGCTTATAAGAGTCTTATGCAGGCTATTCAGGGTTAGCTTAGCAGTAGGAATCATTCCCAATGCTTGAAGGGCAGTGAAGGTTGTCTTCATCCAAAATCCAGGGAGAATTGATCATACAAAGGCCAAGGATATGAGACCAATCAGTCTGTCCTCCTTCATTATCAAAACATTGGAAAAACTGGTTAATGTATGTGTTGGGGAGAGGAGACTAAGTAGGATCCCTCTACACCTGAACCAACACTCATACCAACCAGGTAAATCATGTGAGGCAGCTCTCCACCAACTCGCTGGGAAGGTGGAGAAAGCACTTCACTTCCAAGAAATAGCCCTCTGCATCTTCCTGGATATCGAGGGGGCCTTCAGTAACATGACCATCGATTCCATGGTAAGGGCAGCATAGGTGCATGACCTGGGGACCACTATATGAAGCCATGCTTAGTGGAAGGAAGGTAGAGGCTACCATGATGAATGAAAAGATGGTAATTAAGACCACTAGAGGCTGCCCACAAGGAGGGCACTGGTTAGCTTTGCCAGATATACAGGGAGCGATACGGCACAATAAACCTAGTTTCGGTGCGGGCAGTGGTGGGTCAGACCTAAGCTGTTTTAGCTCCCATGTTAAAATCAATCAGCCGATCAATCAAACACTGGTACTATTGTGAAGTTCTGTGCAAAGGCTGAGAAACTTACAGTGCTAGAGGGAGGCTGGAGTAGCGTCCTTACAAAGAGAATGAAGTCCAAGGTGAAAGTGGGATGCCACACGAAGCCAAGGAGATGAAGGGTTCACACCCATTGGGAAAGTGGCAGGTAGTGTAAAGTTAAGCTGCCAAAGCAATAGCTGAATAGCTGAAAGAGAACTCCAGGAGGTAACAGAGAAGAGGAAAGAATTCATTGAAGATGGAGGCTTAGGATAGTTGGCCAGGCATGGCAGACAAATGACATGCGTATCTGCTGAGGAGAAAATCATGGCAGTACGACAGTGGTAGTTCAGCAGCTTCTGCATACAGACCCTCAACCGGGCTAGTGTAAAAGGCACCAGTGGCCAAACAGATGCCATGATGTTGGATTTTATTGAGACAGCATAAGATGGATGGATGTACAGATGCAGAAACAAAACACCCATAGTCTAGTTTTGAATGGACAATGGACTGGTACAAACTGAGGAGGGTGGTCCGACGCACTCCACAGAAAGCGGACACATAGGACAATGAGGGATCGCATACAGTGGGCGGCCAAGTAAGACATTTGGGAAGACCAAGAAAATTTCCTATTGAACATGAGCCCCAGGAATTTTGTAGTTTCAACAAATGAAAGAGCTACAGGCCCAAGATGTAAAGACAATGGAAGAAACCTATTGCTATGGAAGAAATTCATACAGATGGTTTTGTCAGTGGAAAAATGAAAGCCTTTGTCAATGCTCCATGAGTAAAGATGATCAATACACTGATCAATGAGACAAGTCCATGGAGAACTGCAATATATGGCAAAATGATCAATGAAAATGGAGCCAGAGATGCCTCACGGGAGACACGCTGTAATAGGGTTAATGGCGATAGGAAAGAGGATAACACTCAGGACGGAACCCTGGAGCAAACAGTTTTCCTGGATAAAGGTGTCCACCATGGCAGCACCCATACATACCTTGAAAACTCAATCTTTTAAAAATTCCTGAAGAAAATGAGGCATGCAGCCATGGAAGCTCCAAGTGTAGAGAGTACATAGGATACCAGTCCTCCAGCAGGTGTCATAGGCTTTCTCCAAATAAAAAAACAAGGCCACGGTCTGTTATTTACACAGAAAACCATTCATGACATTGGTTGACAAAGTGACAATATGTTCAACTGCAGAACAGTGCACTCAAAAGCTGTATTGTGCAGTGGTTAGTAAATTGCGAGACTGAAGCCACCATACCAACCGGGCATGAATCATATGTTCCATCAACTTGCACTTACAGCTGGTGAGATAAACAGGGCGATAACTAGAAGGAAGGTGTTTGTCCTTACCGGGCTTAGGTATGGGTATGACAGTGGCTTCATGCCAGCATCTGGGTAACGTGCCCTCTGTCCAGATGCAATTGTATGCGTTGTGCTTGCCCATATGAGAAAGGTGCCGCAACATCTGACTGTTAACATTGTCTGGTCCTGATACGGAGGATCAGGATGAAGTGAGAGCATGATCGAGCTCCCTCATAGCAAAGGCAGCTCCATCATAGAAAAGGCAGCATTGTAGCACTCACGATTCTGAGAAGAGAAGGGTATTGCCTGAGCCGCCTCCACTCGTTTTTGATAGAGGAAGGCAGGGTAATAGTGGATGGAACTTGAAAACTCTCCAAAATAGCGGCCCAAGGAGTTGGAGATAGCAATAGTGTCCACTATGACATCCTCTGCTATGGCCAGGCCAAAAACTAAGGGACCTTGGTCCCAAAGAGCCACTAGAGGTTGGTCCACATGATGGAAGAGGGACAGACATGGATGTTGGACATGTTTGTATGGGTGCATGATAGCAAGGTCTTTAGTGCTCACGCAAAAACAGATTGAGACAAGTGCCAGTAAAATACACTAAATAGGAAGATAATACAAAATGTACAATATAGGGAAAAAAAGCTGAAAAACTATGTGCATACCTGCACAGTACCATGAAACGAAGTATTGCATCAGTAGTAAACCATTAATGACACAGGAAGAAAGTGGTATAAAGAGCTAAAACAATATAGCAGATGGACATGGCTGGCTGACTACAAGAATAGAAAAGGAGAAGCCAGCCACTCTGCAACACACTAACACCTCCAGTCTAAAAGTTTAGGCCAGAGTCCAGACACATCACAAAACTTTAAAACCTTTGTCACAGTCGTCTCATCATCAGCCAAAATAGAGGGCAGATCTCCACCAATATTTGCTTCTGCCCTCGCATCACAATAAAAAATGCACTCAATTAAAATATGGTGGATAGAGATGTGCACACCACAAAATGGGGGATCCTCTCGTCATAGTAAAAAGCTATGTGTGACAGGGCAGTGCACAATTCTAGGATGCATGAGGGTCACTTCATCCCACCTGAGCAACTGGCAGGGGGAACACCATGGTCAGGCTGTTGACTTCACAAACCACAGCTTACTGGCTGTCACTGCCAGCCATTCCTCATCCCACAACTGCATGCAGTTCCTGTGTCATGGAGAAATGACAGCCTGCAAGGGAACAGGACACTGTGCCACATCCTGTCCTCTGCAGGCCTCCTTGGCAGCCCGATTGGCCTGTTCATTTCTCCATTTCCCTACATGACCTGCCACCCCACAGAATGACACCTGCTTACCCTGCCATTGGAGCAAGTACAGTTGGTCATATATCAGCCAGACCAACTCCTCTGATGAGTACAGGTTCTGTAACAATTGTAAGGCACTGAGGGAATTGGAACAAATGAGAAACTGTTTGCCCCGAATACGATGCATCTGCTCCAGGGCCTTCAGATCACGTGGAACTCCACTGAGGAAATGGTATACTCGTCAGAAAGAAGACTCCTGGTGACATGGTTGAGGAACATGACAGAGCAGCCAAGGGAATTCCCTTGTTTGGAGCCATCAGTGTACACTACTGTGAAACCATGATGCATACCTAAAATGTTAAAAAACAGAGACTGAAATGTAAAATCTGATGCATGATCTTTCTTAAAATGCATCAAGTATAAAACAAGTCTGGGCATTCAGAGAAGCCAAGGTGGAAATCTGTTCCTACGGTAAAAAAAAAAAAAAAACCATGAAGACCAGCCACACCCCATATCTAGAATGCAATTCTGTGCACAAAGCCCATAAAGCTTCATTGCCTGTTCCCAGTACGAAAAAGCCTTTCCAGTGGAGCTGAGCAACAGTATGGTAGGTGGGTGTGTATGATGTGGACAGTGTCTTACACACCTGGCGCACTGTAAGTATCCGTTGACCAACGTGAAGTGGCGGTTCACCAGCCTCTGCACAGAGGCTTGTAAGGGGCTTGTTCTCAATGCCCCAGTGGCCAACCAAATCCCTTCATGGTGCAGCACATCCAACATCTTTAAATAAGAGGGTCTTGTAGACCCATACAACATGCACCCATAATCGAGCTGAGATCACACAAATGCCCTGCAGAACTGGAGCAGACAAATCCTCTCTGCTCCCCATGTACTGTGGCTAAGACATTTTAAAATACTTAAAGCTCTATGTGACAGTTTTTTCAGGTCCTGTGGTAACCACACAAGCTTAGAATCAAATATGAGGCCCAGAACCCTCACTGTTTCTTTAAAAGGAAGGACAGTGTCCCTCATCCCCAACTCAGGAAAGTTTAAAATGGAACAAGAATGGTTAAAAAGAACACACAGACTTCTTGATGGAAAACTTAAAATCGCTCTTCTGCGCCCATTTGTCCGAACATTGAAGAGTTAGTAGCAACTGATGTGTTGTCATTGCTAGGCTTGAAGAAGAGCAATACACAGAGAAGTCATCCACAAATGAAGAACACTGGACACAACTTTTAACGATGGATGTAACGCTGTTAATAGCTGTGGAAAAGACAGTCACACTTAAAACGTTATCTCGTGGGACACCATTATCCTGCTGAAAGTGATCAGACAGGACGTCACCAGCTCAGCATCTAAAATATTGTGGCAAGAGGAAGGACTGAATAAAAATGGGAAGACAACAACGAAAACCCAATTTATGAAGCAACTCTGGGATAAGATGCCTCCAAATAGTATTGTAGGCCTCCTCAATATCAAAAAATATACCTAGAAGGTGATGCCGGCATAGGAAAGCCTGTTGTGTAGCTGCCTCAAGGAGGGCAAGGTTATCAAATGTGGAGTGATACCTCCTGAACCCACACTGAAAGCGACTAAAGAGATGCCTGGCTTCTAAGATCCAGACAAGGTGGGAGTTGACCATATGCTCCAAGGTCTTCCCCATGCAGCTAGTGAGGGCAACACTATGGTAACTACTTGGGCATGTATAGTCTTTCTCAGGTTTTAAAAAAGGAATTAAAATTGCCTTACACCACAAGTTGGGAAAGTGACCTAATGCCCAAATAGCATTAAAAAGTGCTGCGAGGGTATCTTTGTTTTGCCTTGTGAAGTGCCGCAGCATACTGTAATGGATCCTGTCGAGCTGCTGACAATGCAGAATCCATCTCCCACATGGTAAATAGGCAGATGTAATTTTCATCAGATGTGGACAGGAAGTCCAAACTATACCTCTCAGAAAACCGCTCTATGGCACTGGAAACCTGAATCCTGACCTGGCAAAATATGGCACCATAGTCTGAGAAATGTCTCATGGATTGGTTTGGAGAGCGCCATTCCCCATTACAACAGTCATGGGGCACCTGCCTCCTCTCCCAGAAATTCTCCTGATGGTCTCCCACACAATGGAACTTTTGGTGGAACAATTAACAGTGTTCAGGAACTGTTGCCACGACCTCTTCTTGCTCTCTTTAAGAATTTGGTGACACTTTGCCCTAGCCACGCAAAAGGCTGCAAGATTCTCTGCAACTGGTCAACATTTGAACCTACGCAGACCCGCACACATGGTCCTAATGGCAAAGAGGCATTCAGCACTCCACCAAGGGAAAGGTTGCCTCTTTCATTGTCCCGTGGACTGTGGAATGGATGCTGCAGCAGCATGGTGGATCATTTTGGTAATATGATCCACCCATACCTTGACATTCTCACAGTGTTTGAACTGAGCCAACTGGCTATAAAGTGTCCAGTCAGCTGTACCAAGCACCCATCACAGTGGTTTCCTTTCAAGTTCACCCCATCCAGCAGGTGAATCCAGATTGGGATGTGAGCACTTCCATGCATGTCATCGACCACTTACCATTGAGTAGTGTGAGCAGGAGGTGGAGAGCAAAGTGAGAGATCAATGGCAGAGAACAACCTAGTTGCTGTGCAGAAGTGAGTGCTCTGTCCGCATTTAGCAAGTATGCGCATGATGACACGAGAAGCCTCTCAGTTACTCTAGCCCTGGAGCATGTAGTTGCAGAGCCCCAAAGCACATTGTGTGCATTAAAATCACCACAGAGGATGAAGGGGCAGGGGAGACGTGTAACAAGGTCAGTTGCCTCCTCTAGCTCTCTTTCCACTCAGGTCATCCTTTTCATGGAATACATAGCCTCATAGCTCAGGGGTGTATGATTTATGATGGAAATGAGTCTCCTGGTGACACAGATGCAGTGGTCTACCCTGAGATAAGAGATGGAGTTCCTCCACATGGGTCCTGAACCCCAGTAAGTTCCACTGTGGGACAAAAGCCAATTCACTGATATAGTTTTAATTTACCTTTATCTTTCCACTGTGGAGGTGAGGCACTTGTAGAATGATGGGGAGGGGGGGGGGGGGGGCTGCCTGGATCCAAGGCATCTAACTCCGTGACGTCCGCCTTATCAGCCAGATGTGAGAGAATGATGTCTGATGGCACTCGGGACATCTTTTGACCCAAACGTCATGTACCTTTCCCTGCACCCTGTTCCTTCAAGTATGAGGGGGAAGGGGGCACTGAGAGGCACTCCACTTGTCATGTGCTTTCATGACATTTACTATAGAACTGTTGCTTGTATTTTCTGTGGCAGCTGCTTAGATTGCTTTATCCTTACTCGTTTTGCTTTGGCATGTAAATGTGCAAGTACAGCTACTAGTGGTGGATGGTCGTACACTGAAAGGCATCTGCATTGAGGCATTGACCTTATGAACATGGAAGCATAAGAAGAGGTAAAGACATGAGGTTTCATTGCCTTATATTCATTTTTGGTTTCAGCATAGGGGATCTGCTTGGTGACTTTTAGTTCCTGAAATTTTTGTGCCTCTGCAAAAACAGGGCAGTAACAGCTCTAGACTGGGTAGCTCCCATTACATGACCAAAATGCTGGCATTTGTAGCACAGTATAGGGTTAGGTACATAAGGCCTAACCCTAAGTTGGAAGAAACCTGCCATGATGTGGTCGGGCAACATTGGAGAATTAAAGGTCACAATGAAGGTGGTGGTCTTCTCAGTTTCTCTATTATTCCTATGCATCCTTTGCTGTACATCCACTATCCCCTGTAACACGCATTCCTGTTTAAGTTCGGCTATGTCGATATCCATAATGTCATGACATATGGCCACAAAGTTGCCAGAGTTAAGGTAGCTATGCAGTTCAACAGTTACATCATATTAGTCTTCTTCAATAGTTCCACCTGCTTTGCCCTGTTAGTCTCAACCAATAGGGAACCATTCCACAGCCACTTAATGAGACTTCAGGCTTTCAGCACATCCTTCCAAGTCCTTATGGATATAGCAGGGAACACTTTTTCACACATCCCCTCCTTCCTCTTAATGGCCAAAAACACATTTTGATTTATGACTCCTTGAGCCCTGTTACTATAATTCACCTGATGCAGATTACCAGGAGGGCTAGCCTTCCTCATTCATTTGGAGGATTGGGTTTGAATACTCCCAGGTGGTACGCCTTTCCAATGGGAGGAGAAAATGATGATTTCGAGGGTTCCATCTTGCTCCCACAAGCAACAAGGGTACACTCAGACAGAGCCCTGTGTGCCTGAGTAAGCCTTATGCAACTGAGGTGCAGCAGGTTCCCTACATGTCGCCTGCTAACGACTGTTCCACCTCAACAGCCACGTGTCTCATCAGCACGCACCTCACTTTGAGATTGAGGGTTCTTTTCATAGAGGTTTTTAGCATCCTCGCAATCTGGCAGTCAATCCCAGATCCTTATTCCCTGTGACACACAACGTTCCACTAACATGGCATACAGTGGTCGTTGAAGCATGCCCAGAGCTTACTGTAACAGGAGACAGGTGGCACTTACCAGTCCCTAGTTCGGGAATCCTGGGGTTGCCAAGCCCTCACTCAGCAAATGAATGCTGAGCCCCTGAGGGCAAAGGAAAATGGAGTGAAACTGTTAAAAGAACTAGTAAATGAAATCCAGCTACATTTTTGCTCGAAGACACTGTGCATACAACTGTTTCTAATTAATACTGTTTCTAATGAATGAGGACTATGGTTAAAAATGTGGAGAGCATGTCTCCACATGCGAATTGTGTGGCAGCAGGCCTCAGTCCACCAAGGGACCGGGACACAGCGCAGTAAAGATGAAGTGTGAGGAACGTAATATTCTGTGGTGGTACGGATGGCACTGGTAAGGTATTCTTCCTGGTCATCACAACTGGGAAATGTTGTTCACTGAAGGTTGCCAGGGAAGAGTAAAGCCTCCAGTCAGCCTTAGAAAGCTGCCCTTTTATGTGTGTACATAGGTGGGGTGCGAGTCAGCAAACAGATAGCACACAGGAAATGGTCGCTCAAGCATGTGTCAGAGAGAATGGACCACTCTAGATGACAAACAAGCTGGGCAGTGCAGAAGGAGAGGTCCAAATGGAAATTGGTGTGGATAGAGTTTGAAAGGAATGTGGGTACTCCTGTGTTAGACTAAGTTGATTGAGAAGGTCAGCCAAGAGGGCACCCCTCGGGCAGGTTCTGAGAGAACCCCAAAGGAGATGGTACACATTAAGGTCATCAAGCAGCAGAAAGGGGTGAAGGAGTTGCCCAATAAGCTGCAGGAAGTCTGCCCTCATGACACCAAATGACAAAGGGATGTAATCGGTACGACAGGAAAAGGTGAAGTGAGGAAGGAAAATGAAAACTGCAACAGCTTGACTCCCCAATGAGATGGAATGCCATCCTTGGGGGAAGGTCAAAGCGAACCGGAAAGAAATATGAGAGGTCAAAGTAGTTATGAGGACGCAATTTTGTTTCCTGGAGGTGAAGAACAAGTGGATGCTGCAATTCCAAGAGCAACAGTAACTCCTCTTTCTTTGCTCTAAGGCCACAAATATTCCACTGGAGGAGTGTCATGATGAGGAAAGGGGAGGAGGGAAAAAGTGAATGGGTGTCACCTTGGCAGCTATCGAGTGCCAGCCTTCGAAGACTCACTGATACAGAGGTTAGAGGCTGGAGGATCCTGCTCCATAAGATCTACAGAGGCATCAGCATTCTCCTTCTGTTAGTCTGCAAAGTCCAGAGCAGAAAAACAGTTCGCACTGAGGACCAGTGACATGGAGGTCGGCTGGGTGAGGGTATCAAATGGTGACACCACTGAAGAGGATCTCTGAGTCAGTGAAGGAGAAGATCATTTGCCCCTGTTTGATTTCTTGGGCCTCTGAAGGTGGCAGAAAAAATTCAGGGGTGTCTAAAGTCTTTGCAGGAATATTCCTTCTGTCCTTACCAGCCTGCATTAGTGCATTAGTATTTGTAAAATGACTTTCATATAGTGTTCATTAAAAAATGACGATCATTCCACTTAGGATCTGTATAATGGCACATTAGCTTATTTGTTTTAGTTGTAAATATTTGTCATGTTTTGTTGTTTTTCTGACATGTTCCACATCATGGAGGACCTCCTCAATACGGACCAATTGGAATGAAAGTAAATCTAATCTAAAAAAAAAATCTGCCAGTTGTGTAGCAAGTGACCTTGCCCCATGAGGCAAAAGTTTGGCGGCTTGTTGCACAGCTGGAGAAGCACAAGGATGCAACCATGACACTGGGCGATTTTACAATTTGAGGTCACATGTCTCCATGGCCATGTCCTTCATGGAGCAAGATGTAGCGAGAACAGTACAGTAAGTGCCAGATGTTAATATGCAGGGTTTCTGACTAGCCAGCAACTTGCAAACAACAGGGTACAGCACCTTTTTCTTCATGCAGACCTCCTGAATGGCCTGCTCATCAAGATATGCAAGACAATCTCGAGATGAAGCTCCGTGGTTGCCTTTGCAATTGATGCAGTGGGTAGAAGAAGGCGGACAATCATCCTCATGAGCATCCTTACAGCTTACACATTTGGCCAGGTGTTGACATGACATTTGAGTGTGATTGTAATGATGACAGTGGTAGCAGTGCATCAGGTTCAGAATACATGGTCAGACTGTGATAACTTCATTGCCTGCTTTGATCTTGGAGGGAAGCACTACTCTATCAAACTTCAGAAAAATAGTGGGTGTGTGCAATAAGGGTGCCTCTGCCTTTTTCATCAGCCAATCAACTGTAATGATATCCTTATCAGAGAGGTACGTTTGGATTTCTGCCTCCGTCAGACTATTGAGCAGCCTAGTGTAAACAACATTATGCATAGAATGCAGCATGAGATGGGTCTCGACATGAACAGGATTTCCATGGATGAGCGCAGCTGCAAGCAGTTGATGAGCTTGAGAATCAGATGTCTTCTCCAATACCAAAGTGCCATTGCCTAAACAAAAGCAGGATTTTACAGGGCCAGCAATTGCACCAACACCTTTCTGAATAGTAAATGGATTTACCATTGCAAAGGACTGACTATCTTCAGTACATGAAACCACAGGAACCACCTTAGAGGGTCTCTGAATTGTTAACCTCATTTTGTTTCTGTTTATTAGATGTAGACTGTGAAGAAGATGAGTGGCTCATTGTGAGAGATTCCCCCACGATTGCTAGCGTCTCCGATGGTGCGCGCTTTCCAACTGGAGGCCGTCCTCAGGAGGTGGCACACTTACCTTAGGTGATTGTTCACACCTCAGCTCACGCCTGAACACCTGACAGAGAGACCAACCAGGCAAGGTCTCAGGCAATCACCCCTCCCTGGGTCTGGCCTGTACCAGGAGGTATGGGCGAACCCTACCTGTCGACCCAGGGCTGGGAATTACGCACTACCCAGTCACCTGTTATGTGTCAGACTCGTGGGCTAGTGTTTAGGAATGCACAGAGAGGAAGAAGAGAAAGAGGAACCACAAATGCCAAAGTGGAGGAAGGATAGGAGAAGGGGGATGAAGAAAGAAAAGAAGAATGAAAAACAGTGGAGAGGCTGTTCTGATGTCAGGCTACTGAAAATGCAGAACACATACTCAAAAACATCCCAGACATGTTCCTCAAGGGAGGGGTAAAATAATATCGAGAGGAAAGATATGCAGCACAGAAGGGAAAATATGCTGCAAAGGCTGGGGCCCTGTGGTATCCAAGAACGAACTCAACAAAGAGTGGTGAGCCCCCTGGGGGACCAAAGGTGAAAATATCACAATGAAAGTAGAGAAGTAAACATTTTCATGAAGAAGTTCTTTGTACTCACGCTATCAAAATAATCTTGGATCAGCATCCAAACTGAGAAAAGCAAACTGTCACAGCAAGCAAGAAATCTGTCTAAGCACAATATTTTCACCAACTAAAACTATACTCCTTCCAAACAAGCAAAGTACAGTAAAACAAAAACTAGGCCAATCATTAGTCCTGACACATTTGTACTATGTGATTTAGTTCATACTGCACAAATAACAAGATCTCCTTTTGATTTCAGCTATTCACCAGTTCATGCTTAGGATGTGTGTAGCAACTCCGCAGCAATTTCATCAGCTAACATAGAAAAAAATTCTCTGGACAGGAAGCAGCAGTGCCACAGGACCATCTTTGGAGTCAGTTTGTTCTGAGCTGTAGCTTGCTTGCAAACATGTTTTATGTATTGGTGCCAAGCAATAAAGTTTGCTATTACACACTTATGGTCTGCTTCATTTCATTGGAGCATCCTCACCTGTGGTCTTCCCACTTTGGTGACCTTCTCACTAACATCAGCCTGAGGTCTTCCTCTCAGGTTGCACCGACATCAAATCACCCCCCCCCCCCCCCTCCACTCACGTATCTGAACAATGTGCACCAACTACCAATCTTCAGGTTGACTTTGTTGACAAATGGCACTCATCCGCTTACCAACAACATGCTGTTCAGCAAACTGTCACAAACAGACTCAGTACAAAGTTGCACGATTCTGTTGCACCTACAGCACCGCGTACAGTTCTACCAAACCTGTTTACATCACCATGCAGTGGGCAGCTGTTTGGGCCATACACAAGCACTTTTGCAGGATTTCCTTCCATGCTGCAGCCATACCACAAGAGTTCATCTGTCACTGCTCTCCAACCAGGTGTGGGGCCACATTGACACCAGAATTTGGACAAGGTTTGTGGATTTCACCTTACAAACTAAACTGCCAACTTTCCACTTCAAACAGCTGGCTATGTGGTTTGCTATTGCCAAGTGCTTTCTCTACATTTTCCTGACGAATGGAGACTGTGTGGTACTAGGGTGATTTACGAATTGTGTGCAGCTGATCTTCTTCTCAGGACAGATGGCTGCGTCGATCTTCACAATGCTTCTTCTCCGAAGATTTCATGCTTGTTACAGAAATGATACTGAACTACTTCTCTACTTTTGAAATGATTTCTTACTCTCAGAACACTTTCATATCAACATGACTACATTTTCTTCTTCACAATAAAACAACTACACAAGTTTCGCATGCGCTTTCAAGTCTTGCAAATCAACCCCATCTGGAAAACCTTAGTACTTAACATTAACTGTAATGACAGTCCCTTTTGGTTTTAATCATGCTTGTCAAAACAGTTCTTGCTCCTAGCAAGTCAAACAACAGAGCATATGAGTCTCTAGATAAACCATATTTCATATGTTTCCAACAGTCACTACTATTTCACTGCCAAATAGTAGCCCTTGATTACTCCTTGTACTGGACATATGGCTTCCAAGGCGTGCGCACCCACCACTTGTCAGCGACAGACCACCACAACTTTAGTCTTCTTGTAACACACACCCATCCTTCACACACATAAACCGTGTCGCAGTAGACACATTTCCACTCTCACACACTCATCCTTAAAATATTGTGTGTTCAAGATGGTGAAATAAGAGTGTCTCTAGAATTTACCCCAAAATTCTCGAGGCACTGCAAATTTTGACAAGGCTTGTGCATCTCAACTTACAAACTAAACTGCCAACTTTCCACCTGAAACAGCTGGTTATGTGGTTTGCTATTGCCAAGTGCTTTCTCTACAGTAATGAAATTTCTGACGACAGCTCTAAGTTTGTCATATTACTGAGCCATCTAGGTGAGTGAGCATGTTGAAATTACACTGAAGTGACAAATGTCGTAGGTAGTATCACTTACTCAAGGTATAAAAGGGGACTGCATTAGCAAAGCTGTCATTTGTACTCAGGTGATTCATGAGGAAAGGATTCCAACATGATTGTGGCTGCATGATGGGAATAATAAACTTTGAACGCAGAATGGTAGTTGGAGCTAGATGCATGGGACATTCCATTTTTGAAATAGGTAATTTAATATTCTGAGATTCACAGTATCATGAGTATGTTGAATATACCAAATTTCTGGTATTATCTCTCACCACAGACAACACAGTCACTGATGGCCTTCCCTTAAAGGCCGAGAGCAGTGGCATCTACGTAGAGTTGTCAGTTCAAACACACAAGTAATACTGCATGAGATAACCACATAAATCAATGCAGAGCATACAAGAAATGTATTCATTAGGACAATATGGTGAAATTTGGCATTAATGGGCTATGGCAGCATACAACCAATTCAAGTGCCTTTGCTAACAGCACAACATTGTCTGCAGCACCTCTCCTGGGCTCATGACCATTGACTTAGAAGCTTCAATTTTTTGTACCATCAAGGGAGCATGGACCTCAGTATGTGACACAAACTTTAACTTGATAGGTCTACTCATTCCTGAGAAAAAGGGAGTTTAACAATCAGACAGACACACAAACAACAAAGCAATCCTATAAGGTTTCCATATCTACCAGTTGAGGCATGGAACCCAAATTAAGCAGAGTGTAATGAACATCTCCATACATAATCATCAAACCAGATAGCAACTGCTTACAACAGGATAGAAAATATAATGATAAGTCTCAAACCAATATGTTTCATCAAGCAATACTGGTATATAACAGACAGCTGAAAGAAAAGTGTGGTCTCAGCTCTCTGAGACTATAGATGTGTGTGCAAGTTGTGTTTATGTGAGAGTGTGTGTGTGTGCGCGTGTGTGTATGTGTGTTTACTGCTGGCAAAGGCTTAATCGCTGAAAGCTTTAATTGTGTGAATCTTTTTATTGTGCCTATCACGACTCAGCATCTCCGCTATATGGTGAGTAGTAACTTTCCTTCTCTGGTATTGAAACAGCTAAAAAGGTATCACTGATATATATGGACTATGCAAATAAAAAAAACTCTTTAAATATATTAAAGAAACAATAATTTTTACCCATGAAATATATTTACTCAGTGAAAGAGTAAATGTAATAAGACTTGTTAATATAATAATTCAGTATTCAGAGCTATCAATAACAAAGTGGTCATTCAGCTATATATAATTATGACCTCCACAAAAACAAAATTTTTCTACAGATGAATAAATGCATGAATCAATGAAATAATGAAAAGTGATAGCTTCAATAATTGTTGGTCAGCAGTAAAGTTTCTTCACATCCTGCCCCTCCTATGTTTATCACAAACTAGTATATTTTTCAAAGTTTTGGAAATTATTTTTCCATAATAATGAAAGTCTGTGGCAGAATAATAAATGAAGACTGATTTATGAAAGCTCTTTCATTGTTTAACATGGACAAATAGCTGTCAAATAATATATATGACAGTATGACAGTGCACATTACAGTGCCGTTACTTTCTAAAGAGAAATAAAACTGTAATGCATAGTTTCAGTGTTAAAGAGTACAGTAACGTTCAGTCACATACCCATTGCTGGCACAATATGCCATTATTAAATATGATATTAGAAATACTGTTCCATCCCAGTACGCTGCTATGGAACCCCAAGGAGAAAATAAATATGGTTCTCCATATTTCAGATATACTGCCATGAATCCTGCAATAATCCCATCAGCCTCCAATGCAGCAAATATGTCGACAGCACTTGTAAATGCAAACAATCCAAACCCTATTGAGAGAAATACATATTACCATGATAGAGAATGTATTTAAGGCAAGTTGCCTAGATTTTGGAAACTATCTACAACATTTAGCAATTACAATCCTCTTTAATCTTTTAACAATTCCTCTAGTTGAAACATCTATTTGTAAAAGTAATATCATAAGTTCAGTTTATAAAGACATATATGCACTGACCTTTATTTACCTCTAGGAGACACAGTATTCAATACAACCAACAGAACCACATAAAAATAGATTACAGTAGTCCTAGACTTTGGAGCTACTGACTTCTTTGTAAAGTACAGAATACTAAATAAAAATAACATTGAAAATATGATAAGGGAACTAAAATCAGTGGACTGGTCCTTTAAATTGACCTCTGAGAGAACTATTGATGAATGCACTATGCAGTTTTTAGACATTGTTCAAAGCATACTAAATAGCAACAAGAAAAATATCAATGACACCAAATGCAAACCAAAACATACTAAAATATGGTATACTTCAAAACTAAATAAAATAAGATTACTACTTCTCATAGCTAAAGATAGATCTATTAAAAGTTGTGAACTTAAAAAGATACATGCAAAACTCAAAAAAGTCTACAAAAATGAAATTAAAATAGCCAAGTGTAAAGCAAATGATAGCTACATTTTGAAATCTAAAAATAGCTGTAAAGCAGCATGGAATATCATTAAAAGTGAATAAATCAATGCAAAAAAGACAGTACCATTCTCATAGATTCCAATGAATTAAAGGAATACTTTGTAAACTGTACAGGTGGTAATTATTTTAATTGCAACAATAACACAGTTGCTGAGACACTTTTACCTAAAGAAAAAATATAAATACCTTCCCACGGGCTAAAATAATTTTCCACAATGTTACCAA
The DNA here is from genome assembly GCF_021461395.2 of Schistocerca americana. NCBI lineage: Eukaryota > Metazoa > Arthropoda > Insecta > Orthoptera > Acrididae > Schistocerca > Schistocerca americana. Next base: position 736,892,842 of record NC_060121.1, on the reverse strand, counting down.
AGCAATTAACAAGCTTGGAAATTCTAAAATGGAGGACTATTATGGAATGAGTAATTTTGACATAAAGAGCATATCAAATGAAATTAAGATGCCATTACTTTACCAGGCCAACAGAATTGTGGCACGTAGCATTCTCCCTGGAGCTCTTAAAAGCACTGTTACCCTTCCAGTGTTTAAGAAAGGAGAAGGACAACTCCCTAGTAATTATACAAGGTCTGTTGAAAAAATTCTGGAACATTTGTAATTTTGCACAAATGGTGTATTGGCACTAAATGCGTCTGGCACCCCTACATATGCCTGTGTTTAATGTGTAATTGCCAGAAGTTTCATTGTTGTATGTGTGCTAGTTATTGGTCAGTGCTGCATTGACTAGAATGTTGTGTTACACGATTTGTGAATTTCGAGATGGCAGAGTAAGAGCAGCAAGGTGTCTGCAATAAATTTTGCATGAAACTCAATAAAACTTTGCAGAGACAAATAAAATGATGCAGAAAGCCTATGGTGATGAGTACTTAAGCTGTACTTGGTGTATGAATGGTTACACAGTTTGAAAACGGTTAGACGGAAGTTAAAGATGACCCTCATTTAGGACACCCTTTGACATCTACCGAAGGATTAGTTAACCATGAACTCATGCTCCAGGAACAAATTGTTAATCGATACTACTATCAGGACATGTTGTGACACCTGCAAGAAAATGTGAGAAAGAGATGGCCTGAAATGTGGTGAGGCAATCCATGGCTCTTGCATTACAATAATGCACCCAGACATTCATACCTGTTGGTGTGTAGCCATTGCACAAAAAAAGAAATCACTGTGCTGCCTCATCCTCTTTACTCTCCAGACATGACACATGAGGACTTTTTTCATTGTGAAGATTAGCAGAAATGAATGAGATAAAAGAAAATTTGCAGACAGCACTTTGCGCAATCCAGCAAGAAGCAAGACTGCTTCTGAAAGTGGAAATGCCATTGGGAGCAATGTATCAACTGTGGAGGAGAGTATGTCAAAGGAGACCATGCACAATAAGTAAAAGGTATGTGTAGAAAAACTTTGTGGAGGAAGTTCCGGAATTTTTTAAACAGACCCTGCACGCCTATCTTACTTGTTCCAGTTGTATCAAAAGTAACAGAAAGCTGTATAAACAAACAAATATATGACTACTTTGTAAAGATTGGTCACTGAATGTAAAGCAGTTTGGCTTTAGATCAAATCTCTCAGCAGTAAAAGTGGTAGGAAATCTTCTAGTGATTATATATGAGAGTGTTGAAAAGAGATGAGCTACACTTATAGACTTGAGCAAAGCCATCAAACTCAGTGTTATGAGACTATATTAATAAAACTAGCTTACTATGGCATTAGAGATAAGTCACTAAATATATTTAGAACCTACCTAACTAACAGGCTACAGTTAGTATATACAAATAATCAGGCTTAACAGTTGTTGAAAATTAAACATGGAATACCACAGTGATCAGTTCTTTGAGATTTTCTCTTCACTGCATATATAATTTATTTTTCATGTCACATACTACATGAGAATGTGCTGTATGCTGATGACATCATGCTGACAACTACAGATGAAAACTTGCAAAATCTTAAAAGTTACAACAGAGAAATTATTGAGATGACAAATCATTGGCATATAGCCAACCAGCTGTCCATTAATTAAAGCAAAACCAGAAGAACTTTATTTCATTCTCAAAGAGCAATGAAGTCTGAGAATAAGAACATGAAAGTACTTGGCCTTGTGATTGATAAAAGGCTATCATGGGATGGACATATAAATTATTTAAGCAGCAAATTGGCAAGAGTTTTATTTTTCATACATAAATTAAGACAACATATCAGTAAGAAACTGCTACTTAACTCTTATTGTGGCTTCTTCCAATCACATCTGCAATCTAGAGTACTGTTTTGGATGGATGCACCTGAGTCAGCTTACATTTTTCAATGGCAGAAGAAAGCCATTAGATACATTCTAGGTCTGTCTCCCAGAGAAACTTTCCAAAGTTAGTTCAGAACACTTAACATAATGACAGCTTATTTGACTCCCTTACACAAGTACAAGAAAGTATTAGAAACCCCGCTAAAAGAGCGAGAATTTTACACAGTTGATGAATTCATGGAGAGTGATTTCCAAGAATTGTACTTTGGGTAACTGTGCCTATCAGTAAAATTGTGTGTAAGGGAACCAAAGATAAATAAAAGGTCATCAGAGAGTTGGAAGTCACTGAATGTGCATTAGTATGTAGCTTGCGTTAAAAGATGATACAAGGGAGAGAGAGAACGAGAAGTGAAGATGGGTGTGAAGAAGGAAAAAATGAAAAGTCTACACCAATATTTCACAATCACATGGCCTCTGCTCCTGAACATTAACTGTCCACATCAAAATCTCCTAAAACCTCATTTAAACACTAGCCAAATTCATTTTTGTCTGTAACTTATTTATCTTTCTGGAGCACACCTCTAAATATGTGAGGACAATGGCTATGAAGACCAAGATGGCTCTATCCTATGTCAGTTGGTCATGGGCAGTATGGAGGTGGCATTCATCAATTGCCAAAAGCCGCACACCCTGGCTTGGTACATCTCTCTTGATGGTACATTGGCATCTGTACTCATTGTGAAAAATAATGCCTTCACTATCTTCAGCAGCTCAATTCCTTCTCCAAGTTGACATTCACCTGGTCCTTCTCCAAATCCCAACCCATAATCCTCTGTTTTGATCTCCATCTCACTGAAGCATGCTGCCAATTTTTGGCCCATATCAAATCAACCAACAGATATGAATATGTTCAGCTCCATGGCTTCCATACCTTCCATATCAAACACACTATTTCCTGTAACCAAAGTATTCATAGTAACACAGTTGCCCCAACATGAAATCCCTCAAAACCTATACCAATAATTTTTCTCAGTCTCTATCCTGCTGCAGCTACCCTACTGCTCTTGCTCATAAACAAATCTCCCAGCCAGAACACTCCTTCTTGCCCTCTTAAAACTGCACCCGTTACTTTTAAAACACACAGAAACACCCCTTTCATAAATAAATTCCACCCAGACCTTGAATGTCTCAGTAAGTTAACGCTCCAGGACTATTACTTTCTCAATTAGAGTTATGAGCTAATCCCTCACTGATAGCCTTGCCACACTACTGACCCTTTAAAATTCCCAGACCACCATCCCAACACCAAGGTTCTCACTTTAGCAATTGTTCCTACTATACAACCTGCACTATGCACCCACCCACTTCCACTTAAGTCACTGCTATCTACCTTACACAGGGATAAATACTACCATACTGGTAGAATGCATGGGTAAATAAAGACAAACTGTCTGAGCCAGAATTCTTGGTATCCTTACTTCTTTAAATTTATTCTGGTTGTTACTGAAGTAATCATCATTTTCCTTGCATGTGCAAAAAATACCATTTCTTCAGTATTTACTAATTAATTTTATATATAATTGGCTTTCTCATCCTTATAATTTTTTGATTCATCACAAGGAATATCACCAGAAATTTAAGCCTCGTATGTCAGGTTTGAACATTTAATGCACAGATGTGAGATCATGTTTCATAGCAGCTGATTTTTTTAACTATCTTAACAGTGTTGACAAATAAGGAAATTCATCCTTAATATGTGAACCTTCAAGAATGACCTTCCATTTTGTCATCTTTAATGTATCCTATAATTATCATTATTCTCATCATTCAGAAGCCTAATAAAAATACGGTAATGGAAAGGATATTTGTCAGTGGAATATAAAAGGGCAAATCAGTACATATTTGCACTTTAATTCTAATGATTGATATGTTAACAATATGGCTTTGCACTCTCACTAGCTGCGAGATGGCACTGTTCTCTCCATTTGTGGCAAGTTACAGCTTTTTCACATTATAACAAAGCAAATGGATCCTTTCAGCTATTATGTCTCTCTTCCTCAAAAACTTTTTTTTTCAAATTCTGTGATATTTTCACTACATTTATACAGCACATGCACCTTTCCTAAAAAATTATAATATTGACTGAGGGATTTATTATCTATTAGGTTGGTGCTCAAGTTCATAGTGTTTTTATTTTGCATGTTGGTATTCCCCTTGATATGCATTTATTTATTGACTGTCATTTTTTATTTGTCATTCAGTGTTGCTATTGGAGTTTACATATTGTCATTAGGATATTATGAACACTAGAAAATGTGGTTCCAAGTGGAGAAATTAGAACATTTATGACATATTCTTCTGTTTGATTTCAGTAGAGGGGCAACAACAGTGGAGGCAACCATGAATATTTGGGCCATGTGTGGGGATAACACCATTGCACAGAGCATGGTCAGAAAATGGTTTTCTAATTTTAAAGAGAACTGTTTTGACATTAGTCACTCTCGACATTCAGGAAGACCTTTGGGGTTTGATGAAGATCATTTAAAAGCATTAATTCACAATGATCCACATCAGTGTTCTCAAGAACTGGCAAATGTGATGAACTGTAATCATTTCATCGTTGTGACATATTTTCATGCAACAGAGAAGGTTTATAAATCAGATGTATGGGTACTGCATACTGTAAGCCAAAATCACAAAAAATTGCATGAGGACATATGTGTATCTCTGCTTGCTCTTCATCAATTGACTCGTGAACAATACCAACCATTCCTACCCTGTACCATTACTGGTGATGAGAAATTGCTTCCCAGTGATGTGATCATCACTGCTGACATTTACTGTCAACAACTGAGGTGTCTTGCAGACACTTTCCAAGAATAATGACTGTGAAGACTGTAAAGTGGTGCTACTCCAACATAATGCCCATCTGCATTCTGCTAGACTGACAAAAAAAAGCTATACAGGAGTTGGGTTGGGAAGTCAATCCACATCCACCTTATTCACCTGATCTTCCACCCTCAGATTTCCAACTTTTCTGCTCTCTATTGAAAAACCTTCACAAAACGTCCTTTATAGATAAAAATGCACTCTGAACATGGCTCAATGAGTTCTTCACTTCAAAACCATTTGATTTCTACTGCACATAATCAAAAAGTTACCCCAGTGATTGCAGACATAGTGAAGGGGGACTGATGATTAAAATATCTGTTATGTGTATCTATTGTGTTAATTAAACTTACAGAAAAATGCTATGAACTTATGCAGTAACCTACTATTACATTACTTTGGTTATTGGGAGTTAATGAGTTTGCCTCAAAACTGTGTTACTTACAAAATACCAGTAATTTCAGATTTCATTATCATTGTTCATACATAAAAACATACCTGATTACTGACTTCCTGATAAAGCAGCCGAAAAAGATGTAGAAATAAGTAAAGCATTCATACAACCAATGAAAAAATACATTAGCAACATTTCTATTCATTTAATTCCTGAGTAATTAGCATCCTTAGTTAAAATATTGTTACTATATATATATCAGCCAAACTAACCAGCAAAGTTCTACAGAAATTATAGCAGCATCTGGAAATAAATCTTCCTCCACTAACCTGTTACTCAGAAATGTAGATCTTTAATTTCAATTTACAAAAATCCAGAAACAACGATAGCTAATTTCAGTTTCTATTGTGCAAACTTATAAAAGAGACCTGTTGGAACCCATTTTAAGTCAGTCTGTGGAAAGTTATGAAATGTATGAGATCTATGTCCACCAATACAGGGAAATATAGAGCAGGCAACTTAGTACAAGTTACAAGTTGAAACAACAACCAAGTTTTGTCCTAATTTCATGTCAAGGAGTTGGTCCAATGATTTATGGACTGTTTGAACGATTAATTGGACAGGGAATGTGTAGTTATTTTAATCAACTGTGGCAAACTACAATAATGATCACCACCTACAGTGACAATAGAATCAGATTGTGAACTGTGTTATTTCCTAATGATAATTGCTGAGCACACAGTGTTCATACTGATTTGAAAGCTTTATCTGAAAGACAGTTTTTTAAGAGTATAATTCTATGATACTTGAACTCTTGAATATTTACTTCAGTTCTAGGCTATGCACTTGAGCCATATTACAGGACATCAGTCAGGTGTAATGTGTGGCTATCATATATCTGTATTTTAATTAAAATAGCAGAGACTTTGTCTGGCCATAAACAGTAGTTCTTTCAAGATCTAAATGCAAGAAAAGTGTTTGAACTGCAAAATTCTGGTGTGGACTATGTTGTTAGTAGTATATCGTTCCCACCAGCAACATTTCAGCCACATCCTACAGAGGTACAACTATTGAGGACAAATTTGTACAGGTAAAATGGGTAGACTACAAAAGTTTGCTTTTCACTCTCATGAAATAAATATGGCTGTGGCACTCTCCATTTTCATGAATGAAGAATACATTCTATAATTCATTTTTGTGGTCAGAAGGTGCACCAAGAGCTTAAATTCATACAAGAATCCATGTGGGAGCAATGTTTTACCAGGGAAAAGTGTTTACTACTAGCCTGAAAATATGGAAGTGGGCCATGGAGTTTGAAAAATAAGGCAAGAGCAGGATATCAAGTCACACCCACTAGTGATGCCATGGTTGTGCATGTCAGTACCCCGATTTTAAATAACCGATGACTGTGGATGAAGTGGCAAACCAAATGAACATTTGTCATGGGTCCATATATAAAACCATCCCTAACACGCTCAAATACATAAACTCTGTGCAAATGAATCCCAAAGCAACTTAATGAAGAGCACAAGCACAATCATGTGAGAATATTTCAACACCTACTGAACAATCATTCCAATGAAGGTAAAATATTTCTGAAATCAATTGTCACTGAGGCAAAATATGGGCTTGTTATTTTGAACCATAGAGCAAATGCCAACACATGGGCTGAAAACACTTGAGATCCCCAGTGAAAAACAAATTCCAGACACAACCCCCTGTATTAAAAGTGTGGTTCACAGTTTCTAGGGACACAATCCTGTAATATTACTTGGAAAATGGGTCAACCGTACGTAGTCGTCATTACAGTGGTATGCTTTGCATTCTGTTGAATCCTGCAATTAAAAATGAACAATGACATCTAGTTTCAAATAACAGTATCGTTTCACATGACAATGTACATTCAAATACTACTGCCCACACCATTCAAATACTTCAGAATATGCATATGTAGGTGTTCAAGTATCCTGATTGTGTCCTGTTGCATTTACATTTGTCTGGTCCACACTGTGATATCAGAGGCTATTGATACCATGCCATGCATTCAATGTCTAGAAATTGGCAGTAACCCATGTGATTGCCCTGCCAACCTGTGGCCAGTTCTGTGACACATCCTCCTCTGCTCACACGACCAGCACCACCATGGAGCCAACTTAAAGGACACTGCACCACCTAAGCTAGCATCTGTCAGTTAGTTGAATTCTGCCCATGTACTCAAAACATTATGAGTTAGCCCCTGTTGGTATTGTGTATGATGAACCTGCCTATCTCAAGGACACGCAATGGATTGTATTCTGGACTTGCTGTTACTCAAGTTAAGTAAAATGGCATTACTTAACTGCTTAATTCCTGAATAAATTTTTAGATGAAAGATAAAAATCAAAAACTATGGTGCTTTAGAGGTATCAAAAACACTCAATGCACCACTTGCCAGAACCATTGGTAGCTTGGTGAAGAATAGGCATCTAACGGCACTGGCATTCAGAAACAGTTAACCTTAAGTTATTAGCACAGCATTGGTATGGCACAAATTTGTGAGTCAGCATTAAGGAGTTAAACACTGTGCGTGCATCTCATTATTTTTGTTTTCCTAGAACCCACCAACTCCTTGGCATCTACCACTGGTCTGACCAAACGTCTGGCAACAAGGCTGGTCCCATGAGTGCACAACACAACTATGTCTTTTCATCTGCCATACAAAAATCTGGTGGTGGCTCTAATTCTGTGTCTTTCTAGCAAAACTGAGATCCTTCACCATGCTTACCCTTTACTTTCCTTCTACATTCTTGTGTTTCGAAACATTGCATGGCAACTGACTGTCTGCCCCCCCCCCCCCCCCCCCCCCATTCCCAGTGACTTTGACTCCAATTCATGCTTTCTTGCAGTTTACTGGTTTTTGTATGTAGGATCATGGCCAGTCTGCTGCAAGAACTGTCAGTAACTCAGACTGTTCAGTTTCAGGGGCAGCAGATGCAAGAGTTAATAGACATGATGACAAGTCTGCTCACTTTGCAAGCCAACATACTGGTGCCGCCACATCATGTAGCAACTGTTTCCGTCCCACCATTGCATGCATCTGATTCTACACAAGAGGAATGGTTCAAGTTCTGTGCACAGCATGACACAAACTTCATGGTGCATCACATTAAAGGTAGGGAAAGGTAACCTTATATTTTTCCAATAGTAGGAGTGTCAATTTATCGGTTGTTCTGCAAATTCTTTACAACTGACCACCTTGAAAGTGTTCCTTACCAAGACCTAATTCTAATTATAGCATTAGACAAATACTATGATGTAGCAGCTGCACATTACAAATTCTTTCATTTGTGTAGGCAACTTAATCAGAATAGTAAGCACTGGGTAGCTTAATAACAAGGGCTTACACAGCATTGCAAATTCACATGTGAGTGTGAATGCTATTATAGTGATGCCACGTTTGGGGAAGCCATTACTCAGTATGCATCAGATCCTCACATACATGTACAGATTTTTATATATCCTGACCCTAGCTTGCAACAGGTTTTGCAGGAATTAGCAGAACATCAGGATTCATATGATAGTGCACGAGTAGACTTTGATTCTGTTCCTATTTGTGCAATACAGAGTAATGGTAAACAGGTTGTACTCATAGTTCATGCCAAGTGTCGGACAGTGCAGTGAAGTAAACAGAAACAGTGCGATAGGCAGCAAGCTAATGGTGGTAAATCCTGCCCTTGGTGTTTCATGACCCACAAGCAGCAGGCATGCCCCTGTTGTGACACTAACTATTATCATTTTGGCAAACATGGTTGCATTCAGTCTGTCTGTTTGCAGAAAGACGAGTCCAAACAGCACATGTTATCCTAGATCTCACTCAATAAACATTAATGCATTTTTCCCAAGCCCAGCAGCGATTCTAGTGTTACACAGCAGACCAATAAATTGTTTGTGACTGCAGTTTGCCAACCACAAAATACACTTGCAATAGACACTAGTGCATCAGTGATTTTGTTGAACAATAGCACATATGAACTGTTAGTCAAGCCCAAGCTACATAAGTCACAGGCAACTCTTTCCTGTGCTAGATATTTGCACCCTACTTGACAGTTTCAGTTCCCATGCAATCAACCACAACAGTTAGCACTGTGGAGACTCTGATAAAAATCTTTCGTATCGAAGGTTTACCTGAAGTGCCCGTTTCAGACAGTGGCAAACAGTTCACATTGGCAGAATTTCAACAGTTTTGTGAGACCAACAGCATCAAGATGTGATGACGGCACCATTCCATCCTCTGTCCAATGATGAAGCAGAATGCTTCATTAGAACTTTCAAGTTGTAGATAAACAAGTTACTTGCATCTAATACACAGGAGCAAGCTTCAGTGCTCTTCCCCTCGTTCTACTGTTCCCAGCTATGCCACACAATGGCAAATCACCAGCAGAGCTTTCGTAAAGATGCCAACATAGGACACTGCCCCAGTTACAGTTGTTGGCCCGTCCTCTGCAGTGCTCTAAATTTGATGTGAATGATTTAGTCTTGTTCAACAGAAGTGCCATCAGAGTCGTTATGTGTGCCTCCCATGCGTTTTTCCTTTGCTGATTTGGAGGCCAGGAGGACCCAACAGACTCAGCTGCCTTCACCTTCTTAGGGTGCTGCCGTACGGGATCCTATGGGCATGGATGCAGCACCGTCACCTCCACCACAGCTGGAGAGGTGGGCCTTCCAGTGGGCTGCCAAGGAACCACCAGTCACCATTGCACCTCCACCAATAGATTAAGATATTCTGTTCCTGGGAATGAGTGCACACCCTATGGCTTGTTTTTCAGCTGATGCTTCTATCTGTTCACAAGATGAATGGCAGGTTGTGGGAAGGAGTTTGTCATTGGCTGAAGCTCTGGCTCATACCTCCTCAGTGGCATCTCCCCCCCTCCTCCTCCCCCCCCTGCCCCCTTAGCCTCTTTCTTGCCATCATGTCTGGCAAAATCACTACACGACAACAGTGAGGGAGTGTTTTTAGGGGGAGGGGGAGGGAGGAATGTGGTATCATGTACTGTTGATAGCATGTCCAGGTTTAGAAGTTGACAGCAACTCATGTGACTGCACTACCAATCTGCAGCCAGATCTGCGACACACCTTCCTCTGCTCACACAATCAGTGCCACATGGGGCTGACTTAAAGGAAGCTGCACTGCTCTAGATTAGTTTCTGTCTGTTAGCTGAATTCTGCCTGTGTACTCAAAGTGTCACAGTAACCTCTGTTGTTATTGTTTATGACAAACCTACCTATCTCAAGGAAATGCAACAGACTGTATTTCAGACTTACTGTTACTCAAGTTAAGTAAAAGGATGTTACTTAAACAGAATGTGTGCATCTTATTATTCTTGCTCTTTGTCTTAGAACCCACCATCTCCTAGGCATCTACCACTGGGCCAACCAAACACAAATAAAACTCACTCACACACACTCTCTCTCTCTCTCTCTCTTCACACACACACACACACACACACACACACACACACACACACACACACACACAACCCCCCCCCCCCCCCCCCCCCCCACACACACACACACAACTTACACAGCTGCATTGTACCAACTGACTATATCGTGCCATCATGCCATTACTGCAGCTGAAATGGAATGAGGGGTTGTATTGGGTGGAATGGGTGAGAGGAGGAAGGAAGCAGGAAACAGAAGGGCGAATTGGGAATGGGTGGCTAACAGATGGGAGGAGCAGACAGAAAAGGTATGACAAACATGACACTGGTTACATTATGACGGAAGACAGAGGGAGTTGTCTGCAGTACACAATGACATGGACAAGTGGATTGCGGGAGAGAGGTAGAACAGAGGAATAAAGAGCCTATAGAAAGGAGGATGTGAATGTAGGATGAGTAAAGGTAGGATTATGGGGCTATGGAGGTGGGTGTAAGGCAGGGGCTAGCATAGACTATAGCCAGAAGGATTACAGGATTGAAGCACAAGTTGCAAGAACAATTTACTTCTATATAATTCAGAAAAGCTGGTGTTGAGGAGAAGGCTTGAGATTAAACACATTGAGAAGTAGCCATTGAAATGAAGCATGTTGTGCTCAGAAGTGTGTTCTGCCACTGGGTGGTCAGCTCTACTCTTGGCCATTCATTTGGGAGGACAGCTAGTTTGTGCTCATGATCACATAAAATGTTGTGTAGAAGTTGTAGCAGAGTTGACATATGGTACAACTTGTTTCACAGGTGGCCCTGCCTCTGATAGGATAGGATATGCTTGTCACTGGACTGGGGTAAATGTGTAGGGCAGCTGCATCAGACAGCTAGGTGTAATGAAAGCCTTGATTACGGATATAGTTAAGTTGTCCTGGTCTAGTATAATATTAAGTGATGCTGCATCATGTGGTGGTCTTAGGACTGAGGAATATGTCACTCAAGATGGACATAAGTTTGCATAAAGCTAACAGAGAGGTGAAGATCAACATCTAGGGAAGTGGCATGTTGATCCGAGCAGGACCAGATGAGTTTTTAGACTGTGGAGAATGAAGACAGTCTGTCTTGGCCCTGGATGTGTATCATGAAGAAGCCACCAGAGATTCTGAAACACATGAGGGGTTTGTGATTTGGGTAATAAGGAAACTTTATTCTAGATGATCCATAAACAGTTGGTGTAGGAGGGTACTATGTGAGTACTCACAGCCACAATGCAGATTTGTTTGTACATTTTACCCCTCAAAAGAGTAGTTATGCATAAGGATATAGTGTGTCAGATGTATAAGGAATGAGGTGGTGCACTTGGAGTCCGTATAACATTGGGAGAGTTATTGTTCATTAGCAGCAAGGCCAGGGGCATACTGAATGTTTGTGTATGTGTGGTGCCAACAGTGACAAGTGTAAAATATCATACACCTTCAGAATCTGTAGCAGGAATCATTTGGTTATATTATCACCATTTAGTGGCATTGTAGTTACCACTGAGAGTTAGTCATCTATGTAATTTTTATCCAGAGAAGTTGTTGTCACTGGCTTTCTCTGAAAAGAAAGGGCCATATATAGCACTTCTTTCCCTGCTGTTGAGTGAAACAGACATATTCATAATTACAGAGCATTTGATACTGATGAAGCAAATAAAACTGGTGATCTCAAAAGGGACATTTTGTCTAAATTATTTATTATTAATTCATACCTTTTTTTGTTTACAAGTGAGTGCCTCCACTCACCTAGTATCAATGAAATAACACATTTTTTGGTGCAAGTCATCTTTGAATAAAAATATGTTCCATTTGGTAATTGTGACAGGACAGAAAGCTTTGGATGTAAAGTGTTTCACGAGTTAATTTATGCATAAATACAATATTTGCAATGGAATGTACTAATTTCATATTTAACCATCACAAATGCATCTAATACGATGAGGGTTTCTTCCTTTGTCATTGAGCAAAGCAGATATAATTGTAGTTACAGAATATATGACACTGATGAAATAAATTGTAGCTGGTTAATGAAACATGTTTACTGTTACCAGTCACAATTTATTTATTGCATTTCCATGGTGCATTCCTGTGGTTTAAACACCTCAATGATTAGATGGATTTATGTGGACTAATACAACAGATGTATGTTGTGTCATCACTTTGGGGTACCCTGTAGCAATGTCCAGTAGAAGCCACAAGTTACCCCAAAGCTATAACACAATACACACGTTCCACTGATCCAAATAAAACTACCAGATGATGGAGGTTTTAGCCACTGAAATAGATTGTGACTGGTAACAGTAAACTTGTTTCATTTGATATGAATAGCAGTCACATTAAAGCGTAAACAAAAATTTGATTAAAAAAAATTGCAAAATCAACAAAAGCATTTTGCCTAAATTACTAACTATTAATCTCTAGTAGTAGTAGTAGTAGTAGTAGTAGTAGTAGTAGTAGCTCTATTCATCTGTAGATCTCTTTTTACAAGGATATAGGACATGTCAAAGTATTTACAAATTTAGATCAATTTAAAATAAGCTAATTCATATACACATATATTTACAGACTTCTAGTTAGAGACAATCATTAGATTTACTCCTGATATACAACACTTTCTTTTCAAATAACTTATTAAATAATGTAATGCCGCACTGACACACACACACACACAACCACACACAAACACACACACACACACACACACACACACACACACACACACTTGTGACCTCTGGGCCATTTTCTGTACTGCAACTTCCCATTTGCTATCCTGAAAACTCAGTCAGCATCCCTCCATAATGATTGAGATGTAGAGCTCAGAAAGAGGAAGAGGTGTTAGTATTGCATTATGCATAGCTTGAGGGTAAGATTTCTAGAAAGGAAAACAGAAGGAAAAAAACATACAGTGAAGGTGTTATGTGGAATGTTGGATATTTTATAACCATTATTATTATTTCCTTCACTTTCTCAGACGTTAAGTCCGGTTAAAAATGGAGTGCCGCGGACCTTGATCAAGCGTCACTTCCTTTTAACTGTACGGTATGTGTTATATTGCATTTAGGAACTTTCGGGTAATTGAACATGTATCAATAATTACGGATTTCTGTAGTTGTATATATATGTTTGGATGTAGCTGTATTGCATTGATGTACTGGTGGATATTGTGTGGTATGACTCCTGTAGTTGATAGTATAATTGGTATGATGTCAACTTTATCCTGATGCCACATGTCTTTGACTTCCTCAGCCAGTTGGATGTAATTTTCAATTTTTTCTCCTGTTTTCTTTTGTATATTTGTTGTATTGGGTATGGATATTTCGATTAGTTGTGTTAATTTCTTCTTTTTATTGGTGAGTATGATGTCAGGTTTGTTATGTGGTGTTGTTTTATCTGTTATAATGGTTCTGTTCCAGTATAATTTGTATTCATCATTCTCCAGTACATTTTGTGGTGCATACTTGTATGTGGGAACGTGTTGTTTTATAAGTTTATGTTGTAAGGCAAGCTGTTGATGTATTATTTTTGCTACATTGTCATGTCTTCTGGGGTATTCTGTATTTGCTAGTATTGTACATCCGCTTGTGATGTGATCTACTGTTTCTATTTGTTGTTTGCTAAGTCTGCATTTATCTGTTGTGGTATTGGGATCTTTAATAATATGCTTGCTGCAATACCTGGTGTTTATTGTTTGATCCTGTATTGCAATCATGAATCCTTCCGTCTCACTGTATATATTGCCTTTTCTTAGCCATGTGTTGGATGCATCTTGATCGATGTGTGGCTGTGTTAGATGATACGGGTGCTTGCCATGAAGTGTTTTCTTTTTCCAATTTACTTTCTTCGTATCTGTTGATGTTATGTGATCTAAAGGGTTGTAGAAGTGGTTATGAAATTGCAGTGGTGTAGCCGATGTATTTACATGAGTGATTGCCTTGTGTATTTTGCTAGTTTCTGCTCATTCTAGAAAGAATTTTCTTAAATTGTCTACCTGTCCATAATGTAGGTTTTTTATGTTGATAAATCCCCTTCCTCCTTCCTTCTGCTTAATGTGAATCTTTCTGTTGCTGAATGTATGTGATGTATTCTATATTTGTGGCATTGTGATCATGTAAGTGTATTGAGTGCTTCTAGGTCTGTGTTACTCCATTTCACTACTCCAAATTAGTAGGTCAATATTGCTATAGCATTAGTATTTATAGCTTTTGTCTTGTTTCTTGCTGTCAATTCTGTTTTCAGTATCTTTGTTAGTCTTTGTCTATATTTTTCTTTTAGCTCTTCTTTAATATTTGTATTATCTATTCCTATTTTTTGTCTGTATCCTAGATATTTATAGGCATCCGTTTTTTCCATCGCTTCTATGTAGTCGCTGTGGTTATCCAATATGTAATCTTCTTGTTTAGTGTGTTTTCCCTTGACTATGCTATTTTTCTTACATTTGTCTGTTCCAAAAGCCATACTTATATCATTGCTGAATACTTCTGTTATCTTTAGTAATTGGTTGAGTTGTTGATTTGTTGCTGCCAGTAGTTTTAGATCATCCATGTATAGCAAATGTGTGATTTTGTGTGGGTATGTTCCAGTAATATTGTATCCATAATTTGTATTATTTAGCATGTTGGATAGTGTGTTCAGAACAAGGCAGAACCAGAAAGGACTTAATGAATCTCCTTGGTATATTCCACGCTTAATCTGTATTGGCTGTGATGTGATATTATTTGAATTTGTTTGGATATTAAGTGTGGTTTTCCAGTTTTTCATTACTATGTTTAGGAACTGTATCAATTTAGGATCTACTTTATATATTTCCAATATTTGTAGTAACCATGAGTGGGGTACACTATCAAAAGCTTTTTGGTAATCAATGTATGCGTAGTGTAGCGACCTTTGTTAAGTTTTAGTGTGATATGTCACCTCTGCATCTATTATCAGTTGCTCTTTACATCCTCGTGCTCCTTTGGAACAGCCTTTTTGTTCTTCATTTATAATTTTGTTCTGTGTTGTATGTGTCATTAATTTCTGTGTAATGACTGAAGTTAATATTTTGTATATTGTTGGTAGGCATGTTATGGGGCGATATTTAGCTGGGTTTGCTATGTCTGCTTGATCTTTAGGTTTCAGATAAGTTATTCCATGTGTATGTGTATCAGGGAATGTGTATGGGTCTGCAATGTAACTGTTAAATAATTTATAAAAACAAAGATGAGGTGACTTACCGAACGAAAGCGCTGGCAGGTCGATAGACACACAAACAAACACAAACATACACACAAAATTCAAGCTTTCGCAACAAACTGTTGCCTCATCAGGAAAGAGAGAAGGAGAGGGAAAGACGAAAGGATGTGGGTTTTAAGGGAGAGGGTAAGGAGTCATTCCAATCCCGGGAGCGGAAAGACTTACCTTGGGGGAAAAGAGGACGGGTATACACTCGCTCACACACACATATCCATCCACACATATACAGACACAAGCAGACATATTTAAAGACAAAGAGTTTGGGCAGAGATGTCAGTCGAGGCAGAAGTGCAGAGGCAAAGATGTTGTTGAATGACAGGTGAGGTATGAGTGGCGGCAACTTGAAATTAGCGGAGATTGAGGCCTGGTGGATAACGGGAAGAGAGGATATACTGAAGAGCTTCAAGGAATCCTCAGAACCTTAGGCCCCCTGCAAAACCTTTCACCTGACTTCATCAACCTCCTGACCCCACCGACACCCCGCACCCCTACCTTCTACCTTCTTCCTAAAATCCACAAACCCAATCATCCCCGGCCGCCCCATTGTAGCTGGTTACCAAGCCCCCACAGAACGTATCTCTGCCTACGTAGATCAACACCTTCAACCCATTACATGCAGTCTCCCATCCTTCATCAAAGACACCAACCACTTCCTTGAACGCCTGGAATCCTTACCCAATCTGTTACCCCCCGGAAACCATCCTTGTAACCATTGATGCCACTTCCTTATACACAAATATTCCGCACGTCCAGGGCCTCGCTGCGATGGAGCATTTCCTTTCACATCGATCACCTGCCACCCTACCTAAAACCTCTTTCCTCATTACCTTAGCCAGCTTCATCCTGACCCACAACTTCTTCACTTTTGAAGGCCAGACATACCAACAATTAAAGGGAACAGCCATGGGTACCAGGATGGCCCCCTCGTACGCCAAACTATTCATGGGTCGCTTAGAGGAAGCCTTCTTGGTTACCCAGGCCTGCCAACCCAATGTTTGGTACAGATTTATTGATGACATCTTCATGATCTGGACTCACAGTGAAGAAGAACTCCAGAATTTCCTCTCCAACCTCAACTCCTTTGGTTCCATCAGATTCACCTGGTCCTACTCCAAATCCCATGCCACTTTCCTTGACGTTGACCTCCACCTGTCCAATGGCCAACTTCACACGTCCGTCCACATCAAACCCACCAACAAGCAACAATACCTCCATTATGACAGCTGCCACCCATTCCACATCAAACGGTCCCTTCCCTACAGCCTAGGTCTTCGTGGCAAACGAATCTGCTCCAGTCCGGAATCCCTGAACCATTACACCAACAACCTGACAACAGCTTTCGCATCCCGCAACTACCCTCCCGACCTGGTACAGAAGCAAATAACCAGAGCCACTTCCTCATCCTCTCAAACCCAGAACCTCCCACAGAAGAACCACAAAAGTGCCGCACTTGTGACAGGATACTTTCCGGGACTGGATCAGATTCTGAATGTGGCTCTCCAGCAGGGATACGACTTCCTCAAATCCTGCCCTGAAATGAGATCCATCCTTCATGAAATCCTCCCCACTCCAGCAAGAGTGTCTTTCCGCCGTCCACCTAACCTTCGTAACCTCTTAGTTCATCCCTATGAAATCCCCAAACCACCTTCCCTACCCTCTGGCTCCTACCCTTGTAACCGCCCCCGGTGTAAAACCTGTCCCATGCACCCTCCCACCACCACCTACTCCAGTCCTGTAACCCGGAAGGTGTACACGATCAAAGGCAGAGCCACGTGTGAAAGCACCCACGTGATCTACCAACTGACCTGCCTACACTGTGACGCATTCTATGTGGGAATGACCAGCAACAAACTGTCCATTCGCATGAATGGACACAGGCAGACAGTGTTTGTTGGTAATGAGGATCACCCTGTGGCTAAACATGCCTTGGTGCACGGCCAGCACATCTTGGCACAGTGTTACACTGTCCGGGTTATCTGGGTACTTCCCACTAACACCAACGTATCCGAACTCCGGAGATGGGAACTTGCTCTTCAGTATATCCTCTCTTCCCGTTATCCACCAGGCCTCAATCTCCGCTAATTTCAAGTTGCCACAACTCATACCTCACCTGTCATTCAACAACATCTTTGCCTCTGCACTTCTGCCTCGACTGACATCTCTGCCCAAACTCTTTGTCTTTAAATATGTCTGCTTGTGTCTGTATATGTGTGGATGGATATGTGTGTGTGTGCGCGAGTGTATACCCGTCCTTTTTTCCCCCAAGGTAAGTCTTTCCGCTCCCGGGATTGGAATGACTCCTTACCCTCTCCCTTAAAACCCACATCCTTTCGTCTTTCCCTCTCCTTCTCTCTTTCCTGATGAGGCAACAGTTTGTTGCGAAAGCTTGAATTTTGTGTGTATGTTTGTGTTTGTTTGTGTGTCTATCGACCTGCCAGCGCTTTCGTTCGGTAAGTCACCTCATCTTTGTTTTTATATATAATTTTTCCCACGTGGAATGTTTCCCTCTATTATATTGTTAAATAATTTAGTTAGATGTGAATGTGTTGTGGTGAACTTCTTTAGCCAGAAATTTGCTATTTTATCTTCTCCAGGGGCTTTCCAATTGTGCGTAGAATTAATTGCTTGGGTGACTTCATGTTGCAAAATTATCACTTCAGGCATTTGTGGTATCATCTTGTATGTGTCTGTTTCTGCTTGTATCCACCGTGCATGCCTGTTATGTTGTACTGGGTTGGACCACATGTTGCTCCAGAAGTGTTCCATGTCTGTTATGTTTGGTGGATTGTTTATTTTAATGTGTGTGTGTTATCTATTGTCTGGTAAAATTTCTTTTGGTTTGTGTTGAATGTTTGGTTTTGTTTCCTTCTATTTTCACTTTTTTTGTATCTTCTAAGTCGTTTGGCCAATGCTTGTAATTTCTGCTTCTTTTCATCTAATTGCTCTGTCGCTTCTTGTTGTGAGATTTTACCTAACCTTTTTCGTTTTTTTTCCGTGATTTCATTTCTTATAAATTGTGTTAGCTGTCCGATGTCTTTTCTCAGTTTTTCTATTCTGATCTGTAGCCTGTGTTGCCATGCTGGTTTTGTGGGTTTCTTCTGTGTGTTGATTGGTTCAGATCTCTGCCTAGTGTGTATATTTAGTGTAGTGAGTGCTCCTATGTAAACCAGTAATTGTAATTCTTCCATAGTTGTGTTTCATTTATTTTGTTGTGTATGATTGTGTTGATAGTTTTTATTGTTGTTTCGACTTGTGGGTTATTTGGTCATCTATGCAAGAATGGTCTAATGTCTGTATTTGTGTCTTTGTATTCTGTGTATGTCAGCTGAAATTTTTCTTCTATATCTAACATGTGGGTCACTTCGTGTTCTATTTGTGCTTGTTCTGGTGGCTGTCTTAAGATTTCGTTTTCCTCTGATTGTTTAATTGATGTGTGTTGTTCTGGGATGTTTGAGTCCATTACTGTATTTTCTTCTTCTTCTGATTGTACATTATTTTGATCCAGTATTTGTTGTACTTGTTGTTTGATGTTTTCTAATTCTGACTGGGGTATCCTGTTATTTTTGATTACTACACGGATCTGATCAGCTAGTCGTTGTTCTGTTAAAATTTTAATTCTGGGTATCTGGTAATAAATGTTGTGTATACTTGTGATCTGTATCCAGTTGTGTTGGTTCCTAGGTTTGTTGCTTGGTAATAACAGAACATGAGGTGTCGATTAACTTCATCTGACCATCTCATCCTCTGTCTTTGTTTTCCTTCTAGGGTGGTTGCAGGAAGCATATCCTGCAAAACACCTCTATTTGGATTTAAATCATTTTCCAGTTGGCTAGCAGTGTCGTTACCATTGTGGGCGGGCATAGGGTTCAAGCGTCGTCCCCGACCATGACGGCTATTATTATTATTCTTTACTTTCTCAGACGTTAAGTCTGGTTTAAAAATGGAGAGTGACGTGGACCTTGATCAAGCGTCACTTCCTTTTAACTGTATGGTATGTGTTATATTGCATTTAGGAACTTTCGGGTAATTGAACATGTATCAATAATTACTGACTTCTGTAGTTGTATATGTAAGTTTGGATGTAGCCGTATTGCATTGATGTACTGGTGGATATTGTGTGGTATGACTCCTGTAGTTGATAGTATAATTGGTATAATGTCAACTTTATCCTGATGCCACATATCCTTGACTTCCTCAGCCAGTTGGATGTATTTTTCAATTTTTTCTCCTGTTTTCTTTTGTATATTTGTTGTATTGGGTATGGATATTTCGATTAGTTGTGTTAATTTCTTCTTTTTATTGGTGAGTATGATGTCAGGTTTGTTATGTGGTGTTGTTTTATCTGTTATAATGGTTCTGTTCCAGTATAATTTGTATTCATCATTCTCCAGTACATTTTGTGGTGCATACTTGTATGTGGGAACGTGTTGTTTTATAAGTTTATGTTGTAAGGCAAGCTGTTGATGTATTATTTTTGCTACATTGTCATGTCTTCTGGGGTATTCTGTATTTGCTAGTATTGTACATCCGCTTGTGATGTGATCTACTGTTTCTATTTGTTGTTTGCTAAGTCTGCATTTATCTGTTGTGGTATTGGGATCTTTAATAATATGCTTGCTGTAATATCTGGTGTTTATTGTTTGATCCTGTATTGCAGTCATGAATCCTTCCGTCTCACTGTATATATTGCCTTTTCTTAGCCATGTGTTGGATGCATCTTGATCGATGTGTGGCTGTGTTAAATGATACGGGTGCTTGCCATGTAGTGTTTTCTTTTTCCAATTTATTTTCTTCGTGTCTGTTGATGTTATGTGATCTAAGGGGTTGTAGAAGTGGTTATGAAATTGCAATGGTGTAGCCGATGTATTTATATGAGTGATTGCTTTGTGTATTTTGCTAGTTTCTGCTCGTTCTATAAAGAATTTTCTTAAATTGTCTACCTGTCCATAATGCAGGTTTTTTATGTCGATAAATCCCCTTCCTCCTTCCTTTCTGCTTAACGTGAATCTTTCTGTTGCTGAATGTATGTGATGTATTCTATATTATTATTATTATTTCCTTCACTTTCTCAGACGTTAAGTCCGGTTAAAAATGGAGTGACGCAGACCTTGATCAAGCGTCACTTCCTTTTAACTGTATGGTATGTGTTATATTGCATTTAGGAACTTTCGGGTAATTGAACATGTATCAATAATTACTGACTTCTGTAGTTGTATATGTAAGTTTGGATGTAGCCGTATTGCATTGATGTACTGGTGGATATTGTGTGGTATGACTCTTGTAGTTGATAGTATAATGGGTATGATGTCAACTTTATCCTGATGCCACATGTCTTTGACTTCCTCAGCCAGTTGGATGTAATTTTCAATTTTTTCTCCTGTTTTCTTTTGTATATTTGTTGTATTGGGTATGGATATTTCGATTAGTTGTGTTAATTTCTTCTTTTTATTGGTGAGTATGATGTCAGGTTTGTTATGTGGTGTTGTTTTATCTGTTATAATGGTTCTGTTCCAGTATAATTTGTATTCATCATTCTCCAGTACATTTTGTGGTGTATACTTGTATGTAGGAACATGTTGTTTTATAAGTTTATGTTGTAAGGCAAGCTGTTGATGTATTATTTTTGCGACATTGTCATGTCTTCTGGGGTGTTCTGTATTTGCTAGTATTGTACATCTGCTTGTGATGTGATCTACTGTTTCTATTTGTTGTTTACAAAGTCTGCATTTATCCGTTGTGGTATTGGGATCTTTAATAATATGCTTGCTGTAATACCTGGTGTTTATTGTTTGATCCTGTATTGCAATCATGAATCCTTCTGTCTCACTGTATATATTGCCTTTTCTTAGCCATGTGTTGGATGCGTCTTGATCGATGTGTGGCTGTTGATGTATTATTTTTGCTACATTGTCATGTCTTCTGGGGTATTCTGTATTTGCTAGTATTGTACATCCGCTTGTGATGTGATCTACTGTTTCTATTTGTTTATTATTATTATTATTAATATTATTATTATTACTATTATTATTATTACTTATTTGTATAACATTTTTTGTCAAATCTCTACTCTGTTTTAGCTAAGCAATCCTTCGATGTATAAAATGTATTGCATAACAGGTACTTCTTAGCTGCCTTTTTAAATAACTGTATTTTTGCAATTTCTTTAATCTCTTTTGGTAATTTATTATACAGTTTTATTCGTTTCTAGAAAATGCTGTTTTGAGTTTTATGGTTATTTTTTCTTGGTAAATATAAGTTGAGTCTATCTCTTGCTGCATGGTCATGGACAGAGCTGTTTGTGCAGTAATTAGCAATGTTATTTTTGATGCGTACAACTGACTGGTAAATGTATTCACATGGTGCAGTTCAAATCCTCAGTGTATGGAACAGATCTTTACAATGGGCTTGACTAGTATTTTTGGTTATTATTCTTATGGCTCTTTTCTGGAGTTTGAGAATTGTGTTCATATTTTGTGCATCTGTTCCCCAAAAAAAGAATGCCATAGCTAAGAATTGAGTGTACATATGGATAATATGTAACTAAAAGACCCAGCATGTTACACACTGATGATAGGATTCTAAGGGCATAACATGCTGATGACATTCTGTTTGCAAGTACCTTTGTGTGTTCACACCACTTCAACTAAGAATCAATATTCATTCCTAGAAATTTTGCATTTGTTACACAGTCTATAGAGGTGCCATCTACATTTAATTTAACATTGTCATTTTTCCTCTTCAAACTGAAATTTATGGCATTAGTTTTCTTTATGTTAAATGTGACTTTATTGCATATTGACCAGTCATAAACTTCCTTGAGGGCTTCATTTGCTTACTTGGCAAGGAGTTCTCTTGTTTTCTCAGTGACTACAATATTGCTGTCATCAGCAAAGAAAAGTTTTTCACCATGAGTAACACTACAGGGAAAGTCATTGATGTGCATCAGGAACAGTATTGGTCCTAATATGCTAATTGCGGAACCCCTATATTAATGTATTTTGGTTCTGATAAGTGTTCTACTAAATGTTTAGATCTATTTGAAGTATTTGTTATCTCTACTCTGTGTACCCTAACTGTTAGGTATGATCGAAACCAGTCATTAGCTCCCCCTCTTATTCCTAATGCTTATTTAATAGAATCTTGTGGTTGACTGTATCAAACGCCTTAAAAGATCCAAAAATATGCCTGTGACACAGCCATCTTTATCAAGAGCATCAATTACAACTTTTCGTGAATTCTACTATCGCTGACTCCGTATTTTTGCCACTTCGGAAGCCAAACTGTGATTTGCTCAAAAGATTGTATTTATTCAGGTAATTCATTAATCTGTCTTTCATAATTACCTCTATTATTTTTGAGAACGGTGACAGCAGGGAAATGGGCTGGTAATTTTCTATGTCTTCTGCATTATCTTTCTTAAGCAAAGGTACAACTCTTGCTGTTTTAACTGCTCTGGAAATGTCCCTTATGTGAAGGATTCATTTATAATATTTGTTAAGGGGGCCTTGTATAATCCCTATGCATTGTTTCAGTACACACACTGATACTTCATCTAAGCCTACTGACACTTTATTTTTTAGTTTTTGAACAGTTTTATTGACTTCATTCTCTGTGGTTGTATTTAATGCAACATTATTTACAGGTGTTATATTTGTTTGGGGGAATTTTTTCTGTAACTTCTCTGCAATACTTGAAAAATGCTCATTTACATAGTTTTCTAAGTGTTGTGGATCATTTATTACTTTATCCCCCTCCCTTAACAGTATGTTATTCTACATTTGTTTGCCTCCCCCGTTTCCTTTTTTATAACATCCCAGACTGCTTTGCTTTTATTCTCTGCATTATATGTTATTTTGTCATTAAATGACTTTTATGCAGCAATCAGCACCTTCCGATAGATCTTTTTGTATCTATGATAGAAATTTAAGAATTCTGAATCACTGCAAATCTTTTTCATGGAACTGAGGTGTTTAAGTGTTTTGGAGGACTTCTTAATACCTGCTGTTATCCATATGTTTTTGTGAGATGTTGATACAGACATGCATACTTTTGGAAATACCTTTTCAAAGTTCAATTTAAACAATGTGGATAATTTAGAGAATTTCATATTCACATTGGTTTCCTTATACACTTCATCCCAGCTTTGTTTTTCTAATCTTTCGAAAAATGTTTTATTTTGGTTTCTGACAGATGTTGTTTGTAGGCTTGTAGTTTAGGGAATGCTTCAATGCCTGATTTTACTGTTGAAATTTGACAGAGATTGTCTGAGATCTTTTGCAGCTACATCACATTTTTCCCTGTCCATATTTGTGGCCACATGGTCAATTACTGATGAAGTCGTTGTAGTAACCCTTGTTGCATTATTGACCAATAGGGACATGCCAAAACTTTGAAGGATGTTTATGAAGGCGCTGCTGGATTCATTTATGATATTAGTGTTGATGTTAATGTCTCCACACAGAATTATGTTGACCTTTGTGCTTGAGACTTTATTTAGAACTTCTGTTAACTTATTGAAGATCTATCCACACAAAAAATGATTGATTTCTTGGTGATATCAAGCCCTGTTAATTCAATAGCTGATATTTCAAAGTGTTTGTCTTCACTTACTGTACTGAGGTCATGTCTTGATTTGAAATGTGTTTCTTTTCTGATATAAATGCATGATCCTCCACCCCTTGAAGTAGTTCTGCAGTAAGAGTTTGCCTTTTCATACAATTATAATACTACATGTTGGATTTCAGTGTCTTACACCAGTGCTCAGTAATACAAACTACTGTGCAGTTCAAAGATTGGAGCTCAACTTCTAATATTTGTATTTTATTTTTTATTGATCACATGTTTTGATGGAGGACTGTTAAGTCTGTGAAATTCCCCATGTTACTCTTGTAATTAATTTGCTTTTAGCAAATTTACATTATCAGGTGTGTTTGGTCAGGTTTTTAAACATTTATAACTCGGTAAATTTAGGCCTAGATCGCGTCTGTCTAACTAGTAAACAATACGAAATGTGTTAGTTAAATACGATTTAGAAATGTTTAATTACACTTTTATTGCAACAATATACACTGATGAAACTAGTAGCTGTCTTTTTAAATGAATTTTGTACTATCAAGAAAACTTGTATAGAATTTTTTGTGTTTATGTCAAGGAAAATTTCAGGGTATGTCACAATTATCAGGACCTCAGCTAAAGAACAAGTTTTTTCAAGAACAATCACTGCTGGGACGCTAATATTCAGTTGTGTGACAACAACGGACACTACAGCAAGTATACCAAACAAAGAAAATTTAAATTCCACACTATTTCCTCTTAAATAAGTTCTTTTAGCGGACGAAGAAAATACCTGTGATCTCACTTGGTGGCCATTTACAACTGAGTGGCTCTACCCACCTAGTATGAATAATACTTTCAATAGCTTCGTGAGGAAGTATTGTTCTAATAAAAATCTAGGTGATAATACGGTCTGATCATTGAGAGATGGTGAAGACAATGGATTGGAGGTGTTTGTCTACATCAGCCCAGATTTTTTCCCAGAGAGCACAGCAACTAGCTACAATGGGATGTCCAGGTGTGTGTGTGGGGGGGGGGGGGGGGTACTTGAGGGGGAGATGATGGAATGGAGGGAGAGATCCTGCGATAAGCTTTAGGATTTGAGTAGGGACTGTAGAATGTGCTGGACTTCTGGAATGGGATCATTGCAGCGGAACTGACAGGTGGAAGAGTCAGACAGCTGGCAGATACCTTCTGTCAAGATAATCACTGTTCTTCATCATACAGTGATGAAGCCTTTGTTTGCAGGGAGGTAATTAAATTGGTGTCTGTCTTAAGGGTGTGGATAGCTGTTCTTTCCTCCGTCAAGGGGGCTGTGTCAACATTATTTTTGATCTGGATCCACAGCATTGACAGCTTCTTATCTATCCATCATCATGTTGACATCCAGTCCCAAATCCACTCCTTGTCCTCCTCAACTCAAATAGTTACCTTTTTAGACGTATAAAATGAGTTTCTCCCTGCATAAAAGATGTTCACACAATTTAACAGGAGTGCAGCTCATTGATGTCTTCGACAACCATCAATATTGCTGTAATTGTGCCTTGAAAATGTAGTGTGTTCACCTGTCAAAATATGTATCTGCAGTTCTCAATGACATCACCTGGCTACTACATTCTTGTAATTTTTTTAAGTTTTTGGATGTTGATCTATATCTTTCAGACTTATCCATAGAAAAATTTCTCCATAGCCATCGCATTATCCATGAAAAGTACTTCCATTTTAACAGCTGTCATCCATTCCACGTCTACAACCTTGTCAGTTTGTGGCAAGCATAGATAGCGAGAAGAATGACTTATTCCTATGTGTTGATAGTGGTGCCGGAGACTTCACAGACACCTGCCCAGTAAGTCCAGAAAGAGATTTCCAATGTCATTTCTTCTGTGACATCGAGTAACCCTTCACCATTGTGTACTAGCCACTCAACAGCTCTCCACTTATCATGGTATCCACATCTATACACATATTCTGCAAGTCACCATGTGGAGCGTGGTACCACTCGCAAATAGAGTGAGGGGAAAATGACTGTCTATATGCCTCCACATGAGCCCTCATTTCTCTTGTCTTATATTCATGGCCATTATGAAAAATGTATATTGGTGGTGGTAAAATTGTTCTGCAGTCCTCTTGAAATGCTGGTTCTCTAAATTTTCTCAACAGTGTTCCTCAGAAATCTGCCTTCCCTCCAGGGATTACCATTTGAGTTCCTGAAGCATCTCTGCAATACTCATTTGTTGTTGGAACCTACCAGTAACTAATCTAGCAGTCCTTTTCTAAAATGCTTCAATGTATTCCTTCAATCCAACCTGGTGGTTCTCACAAACACTAGAGCCATACTCTAGAATGGGTGACACTAGTGCCCTGTTCACTCTCCTAAAATTCTCTCAAAAAACCAAAGTTGACCATTTTCTTTCCGTACTACAGACCTTACATGCTTGTTCCATTTCATAACACTTTGCAACATTGTGTCCAAATATTCAATGGATATGAATGTGTCAAGTAGCACACTACTAATGTTGTGTTCGAACATTATGGGATTGTTTTTCCTACTCATTTTTTTTAATGATTAATGGAAAATCTCATATAAGATGTGAAGGTAAGTACTGGCCAGCCCCTCTATCTCTTTGTTACTACTCATTTTTTTTACGTTTAGAGCTAGCTGCCACTCATCACACCACTAGAAATTTTGTGTAAGGCAGCTTGTATTCTCCTACAGTCACTTAATGACAATACCTCCCCAAACTTCACAGAATCATCAGTAAACAGCTGCAGACTGTTGCACAATCTGTCCGTCATATAATTTGTGTATAAAGAGAATAACAGCACACTTGTCACACAATTCTGGGGCACTCCTGATGATACTCTTGTCTCTCATGAACACTCGCCATCAAAGACAACATTATGGGTTCTATTACTTAAGAAGTCTTTGAGCCACTCGCATACCTGGGAACCTGTTCCATATGCCTGCACCTTTGTTAATAGTCTGCATTGGGGCATTGTGTCAAACATTTTTTGGAACTCCAGGAATATGGAATCGGCTTGTTGCCAATCATCCATAATTTATATGATATCATATGAGAAAAGGACAAACTGAGTTTCACATGAGTGATGGTTTCTTAAACCATGCTAATTTGTGGACAGGATCAAAAGGTTGAAGGAAGTTTACTATCACCTGTGTCTTGAAAAACTAAACACACTGTTCACTAGAACTTTGACTATCTCTCACTATCTCTTAGGATGACAGTTGCCTTACACATAACCCCACCATCAAAGTGAACTCCATCGCCCACCTAACATACACAACATTCATTCCTAGAAGAGGATTCTACTGTTACATAGAAGTCAGTGGTGTGGTGTGGGCCAACAGTTGCAGAAGAAATTAGGTGAGGTGTACCAAGTCACATGCAATTTTAGACCGTGTTCTGGGCTCATGGTAATGGAAGAATTAAGGAGCTTTGTGTAAGGATTTTATTGAAGAGAAGTAAGTAGTGATAGCAGGAAGGGCTGGGAATGGTCTTGGCAGGGATCGGGCTTATGGTATAGTCAGCGGTTTGGACATGATTGCTACTTAAGCTAGGACTACATGTTTGCTTTGTACACCTGACTCAGTGTTGCAATTAGCCCTGTTTCAACAGTGCTGTGAGGCAAGTTAATCTGAGACTTAAGAGGGTGCTGATGACTGCTGACAAGGCTTACATTTTGGTGGTACCAGGTGAAAGTATCAGTACACCAGGACATACTAGTCATGACCTACAGCTAAATAAATCTGGAAAGGAATGGTTGGTAAAGCTTATAAGCGTCATTATAGTAGGCAGAATCCTGCTAGTTGTACATTTCTACTTAATGGCTTATTGCTTATTTGTCAAATATGTGTATAGTATTGACACATGATGACATTACATTACAAACTCCCTCTCCTCTCCCACTCCCCCCCCCCCCCTCCTCCCACATAATAACTAGACCCCATTTTGATGTTAAAATTAGTGCTATTACCAATTATGACTCTGCTGACACTGTGGCCTAGTTCACACCATATTATTAATTCTGTTCCACAATGCCTGTGATAATTTTGTTTTTTATCTCTTGATGATGCCACTCTGGCTTTATTATACTACAATACAATTTAGACAGGAATGTTCTATCACATTTTTAAGCATGTATTCTGTATGTAAGTAATCGGTACCATTTCATTTTGTCATAATTTATTGTTTACAGGATGTAGACGGTCCACTAGTTGTATTGTTTTTCTGCAGATCTGAAGATGGTCACTACAGATCAAAATCAATAGCCTGAGAACAGTTTTTGTGATTGTAAAATGAAATTAAAGAAACAAATACTACACTTCCTAGCTCACTGGTTTTATTCAGGACTGTCACAGCTTGTGATACTCTGAATAAGCTAGATGCACATGGAATTTTTCCTGTTGTATACAAGGTGTTTCGGACATGATGGTCAATATTCAGGAATATGACAGGGATGATCATTCGAAACAAAAACGTCAAGTAACATGCGCTCTAAAACACATACCTACAGAGCTATGAACAATTCTTGATCTTTGATACTGTGAAACAAATCTCTTGTACTGAAAGCTTTCCATATTTTGGTAAATGGTAGTACAGAACAAAACAAGAAAAAAATGTGTGGTAAACATGTGCTCTAAAATGCATACCTTAAACGTTATGAGCACTTGTTCATTAGAAGAGTTGTGTTTCAAAGTAGTGAAGATGAACAAGTGCTCGTAGCTCTTAAGGTATGCATTTTAGAGCACATGTTTACTACAGGGCATTTTTTTTAGTCCATACTACCACTTCCCAAAATATGGAAAGCAAAGAGCTTGCAGTAGAAGAGATTTGTTTCACAGTAAGATCAAGAATTGCTCATAGCTCTCGAAGTATGTGTTTTAGAGTCCATGTTTACTTAACTTTTTTGTTTCGAATGATCATTCCTGTCATATCCCTAAATACTGACCATTACTTCTGAAACACCCTGTAAATAAAATATCACTGTTAAATATCATTATACAAAAGATGACAGCAAAAGTCTAAATAATTATCATTCAGTTTCCACAATAACACCTTCTTTCAGAACATTTGAGAAAATAATTAACTCAGGTGTAGAGCAGCACTTCAGGAGAACCATTTTACTTAGAATGTCACCACTCAGGTACCAGGAGAGTTGATTGACTGATTACCATTTATAGATTTACTCACCAAATATGATAAACCTTAGATAATAAAACATTAGTGTCTGGTATTTTTTCAGTTTGTTCAAGGCATTTGATTGTTTGGATTATGATAACCTCTTAGAAAACCTAAAAGTGTGTGGCACTGACTGTTTCACAAACAAATACCTACCAAAAAGAATGAAATAAAAATGGTGCTGGATTAATCAAACACTACTATAAAGAGAGAAACTTTTGGAGGTTTGGGGAGAAACCCAAAGAAAGTCCCATGGGCTTTAATTTTAGATCCGCTCCTATTCCTTGCATTTGTGGTGACCCTCCACTTAATGTACACTAAGAAAAATTTAGTATTTTCTGCATACAACAAATTAATTTTGTTAGAGAGAAAGAAATAGCAGAAATTCCAAGAATTATTAAGTTATTCTCTAAAAACTAACTCACACTTAGCTGTGAATAATAGAGCATATTCAGTACTGTACAACACACACAATGACACCAACAAATAATGTAACATGTGGAAAGTAGGCTTAAAAAGGGTACAATGTTCAACGTTTTTGGGATGCACATATTGATGAGTAAGGGAATAAATGTCACCGGACAATTCAAACAGCTAAATTCAGTGAGTTTTGCTCTTTATATAATTGCTAGTTTTGGAATAAATTACTGAATGACAATTTGAAAAGAATAATAATGTCCACAGTTATAATACTAGCAGAAAAAATGACTCTTTAGTGAATTTGTCAGTGGCTAAGAAATACATTGATGGAAAAAATTGCAGTACCAAGGAGGAGATGTTTAAGATAAATGAAAATTGGTAGGTGTGTTTCTACATCTGAAGGAAGATATCTATTCAGATTTCATGCCAGTCACATAAGAGTGGCACTTGTATTTCCACTATTGAGGATGCACGTCAGGTTTGTTTTAAATATGTGTTACAATGGTTCTGAGTATTAGTTACCTTTGAGATTGGACATAGTGAGGTGATGTTAGTCAAGAATCCCTTTAAGATGACGAAGATGCCATTATCAGAAGTCCATTGAGTTTGAACGAGGTTGTGTAATGGGGCTATGAGAAGCTGGATATTCTTAATGCAATATTGCAGAAAGACTTGGCAGGACTGTAGTCACTGTACATGACTGCTGGCAGAGGTGGTCATGAAGAGCTACAGTCACAGGAAGACAATCTCCAGATGACCACATATCACTACCAAGAGGGGAGATTGTCATGTTCAGTGTATGGTTGTGGCACGTTGTACTGCATCTGAGCAGCAATTCAAGCAGCAGTTGGCACCACAGTGGCACAACAAACTGTTATAAATTGGTTACTTCAAGGTTAGCTCCATGCCAAATGCCCTGTAGCATGCATTCCACTGATCCGAAGCCACCACTGTTTGCGACTTCAGTGGTGTCACTGGAGGGCAGAGTGGAGGTCTGTTGGGTTTTGTGATAAAAGCCAGTTCTGTCTTGGTTCCAGTGATGGCCATGTGTTGGTTAGGAGAAGGCCAGGTGAGTGCCTGCACCCAACCTGTCTACAGCCTAGACATACTGGACCTACATATGGAGTTATGGTCTTTGGAGCAATTTTGCATGAAAGCAAGAGCACCCTCGTGATTATACCACATGCCCTGATTGCAAATTTGTGCATCGAACTGGTGATTCAACCCATTGTGCTGCCATTCATGAACAGCCTTCCAGGGGGTGCTTTCCAAAATGGTAACACATACCCAGACAACAGTATTGTATGCCACCATGCTCTACAGAGTATCAATATGTTGCCTTGGCCTGCTCAATCACAAGATCAGTCCAGTTAAGCATGTATGGGACATCATCAGATGATAACTCCAGTGTCATCCACAACCAGCATTAACCATCCCTGTATTGACTAACCAAGTACAACAGGCATGGAACTCCATCCCACAAAATGACATCCAGCACCTGTGTGAAACAATGCATGCACATTTGCATGCAACCGTTAAACAGTCTGGGGGATACACCAGTTATTAATGTATCAGCATTTCACATTTGCAATGGATTTTCTCACACTAACATTAACTGTATTCTTGCAATGTTAATCACATAAATATGTTACCTGGACAAATGTATTCCCATAATTTTATTACTTGTCATTCATTACTTATTTGTATTGGGATTTTTTTCTGTCACAGTATCTTCAAGCATTTTCCAAATAATATAAAATGTTGACAGGTAGCAACATAATTTTTATATCTAGCCTAAAATCATTACTTCTAAACAACTACTTCTATTCCATAAATGAACATTACTAAAATAAAAAACTAAATTTAAGTGAATTGCAATTTATATAAGTATTGTTAAAGATTAATATTGTTCAATTATGTTTATCATGTGGATGTAGACTGAAACTTCCTGGCAGATTAAAACTGTGTGCCAGACCGAGACTCAAACTCGGGACCTTTACCTTTTGCGGGTAAGTGCTCTGCCATCTGAGCTACCCAAGCACGACTCATGACCCATGCTCACAGCTTCAAATCTGGCAGTAACTCATCTCCTACTTTCCAAACTTCACAGAAGCTCTTCTGCGAACCTCGAATAACTAGCACTCCTGGAAGAAAGGATATTGCAGAGACACGCTTAGCCACAGCCTGGGGGAAGGTTCCAGAATGAGATTTTCACTCTGCAGTGGAGTGTGTGCTGTTATGAAACTTCCTGGCAGATTAAAACTGTGTGCTGAACTGAGACTCGAACTTGGGACCTTTGTCTTTTGCAGGCAAGTGCACTACCATCTGAGCTACCTGAGCATGATTCACGACCCATCCTCACAGCTTCAAATCTGCCAGTACCTCGTCTCCTATGGTCCGGCACATACTTTTAATTTGTGAGGAAGTTTCATATCAGTGCAAACTCCGCTGCAGAGTGAAAATCTCATTCTGGAAACATCCCCCAGGCTGTGGCTAAGCCATGTCTCTGCAATATCCTTTTCTTCCAGGAGTGCTAGTTCTTCGAGGTTCACAGAAGTGCTTCTGTGAAGTTTGTAAAGTAGAAGACGAGGTACTGGCAGATTTGAAGCTGTGAGGACAGGTTGTGAGTTGTGTTTGGGTAGCTTAGATGGTAGAGCACTTGTCCACAAAAGGCAAAGGTCCCGAGTTCGAGTCTCAGTCCAGCACACAGTTTTAATCTGCCAGGAAGTTTCATGTCAGCACACACTTTGCTGCAGAGTGAAAATCTCATTCTGGATGTTGACGTTTCCAGTGTATGCTACTATTGAAAAACTCTTTGATTTTCAGCTAGATGGCAGTGTAATGGTGTCATGTCATTTCAATGAGTGTCATACTAATCATCTTCACCAGAAGATGATGAGTATGTGGCAGAACTGCCAGAAAATATTAATATCTTTGCTTTTTTGTACTTCATTTTACTTACTTTGGTTGTTGACTAGTTGGTGTGAGACATTCTTCATGACTGTTACCGTGATTGTCGAAAACTATTTCTTTGTGTTTTGATTTATCTTGTGCCAATAAAAATATTACGTAGTGAAAGTAAATGGTGTTTTCTGTGTTATAAATATAACACCCGCCATACTGGTGACCTCCGACGTGCAACATACGTCCGATTCGACAATGTGGCCGTTTACTTCGACATCTCCACATCGCTCACCTTCCACTCCTTTCGGACTACAACATGATAATAATGTTGCCTCTACACTGTCTTTCCACGGTTTCCTACGCTCAACACCACCAACAACTGGGATAAAATTGGAAGATAAGTACAATGGCGTGGAGTTTTCTCCGTCATCAACAATGCCGTTGTGGACTCCTTCAACATCGTCAGTGATGTCTCCTGCTATGAAATCTTTTTCTATGTTCGTCCATAACAAACCAATCATGAGTGCTGTGCCTAAATTTGTGACTCACAGTGTGTCGTATGTACAACCTCCTGTGACATGTAGTGTGCAACCGTGCCCCAACACTATGAACCTCACAGACTTTTCGAGCCCACAGATCACTTGGAGCTCCCCATATATTGCTGATAAATCGGTTTTGGACACATTCTCTCACCTCCCGCTACAAGACTCACTACAAAAACAGATGGGTACAAATTTCAGTGACAACAATTACTGTTTGG
The DNA here is from genome assembly GCF_021461395.2 of Schistocerca americana. Taxonomy (NCBI): domain Eukaryota; kingdom Metazoa; phylum Arthropoda; class Insecta; order Orthoptera; family Acrididae; genus Schistocerca; species Schistocerca americana. Next base: position 736,859,161 of record NC_060121.1, on the reverse strand, counting down.
ACAGTCGTCCCGCCCCGATTGTTTCCGCAGCCCCGGCTGAGCCTGCCACGCCAGCCATGTTTAAACCAGCCGCCGTGAACGCCGTGAGTGACAGCTTCATAAACACTCGGCCACTCCCGTCCACTGTACTATCAAATCTGTTACATCCATAACACAAGAGTGAGAAAATTCCTAAATTACCAAGGTTCACGATGGACAATCCACATACGTGGTTTATTTTGGCAGAGACTATATTCACTGCCCTAAACATTGATTATTGCGCTTATTAATGCCCTAGAGGACCACGCTGAGTGGGTACAGGACTTAGTGCTGTCAGCGGCCCCCGCAAATCATTACGCACTGGCAAAACAACAGATCTGCGAACGTCTAGCTAAGACTACGCAAGAGTCTGTTTTATACATACTGCAAGATGTACATCTCAAAGACTCGACTCCTTCACAACTGTGGCGACGTATCAGAGCAGTCTTCGATAGCAAAACTATGCCAAATGAAGCTTTACTTTCTTTCTGGGTTGCAAAGCTGCCGCAAGCTATCCAACTGCAGCTCCTATCACACGACCAGGAACCTCTACAAGCGAAATTATTGCTGGCCGACGCTGCATATAAGATAATCAACAGAGGAAAGTTATTTACGTGTGTCCCCCTCGATATTACGCCTCCCCCGCGTGGCAGAGGCCGATCTTTCCAAAACAACAGACAGAGTACACGGCTGAGCACAAGATTCCACACCGTCCTTCACCATCCCATACCACAGCTTCAAGTGACGTCCTTCACCCGGTAACAACACAGGATCAGCAAGTTTATCCTCTCTGCTGGTATCACTCTGTTTACAGTAATACAGCCAGGAAGTGCCACTCACCCTGTGCAATGCGCCCAAACATGCACGGCGGAACACTATAGGCACACCGGTCCGGACTGTGATGTCAAGTCGCCTAACAGATCACAGGCTAGTACTTCCGAATTATTCTCTCGGACGTTTGTATATCCAGGATACAGCTTCTCAGAAATGGTTTTTAGTGGACACTGGTGCCGATGTGAGCGTCATTCCATGTTCAATGGTCACTTCTACAATCAAGCATTCGCCTCACCAAATCAGAGCAGCCAACAATTCCTCATAAAAGGTTTATGGTGTAATGCAACTTCACATTTAATTCGATGATACACATAATTATGAATGGACATTTTTGGTAGTAGAAATCAACAAGCCAGTATTAGGATTGGACTTCTTAACTGGTCATAACTTTTCTTTGGACTTAATTACACCTGCCCTCTGCTCAGTGGATTTTAAACAAAAATTTTCGGCAAGATTTTCCCCATCCACACCGACAGAATGCAGCTCAAATACGTCATGTCAACAAGACAAAGAGACAGTTTCTATTCTGTCTGAAGAGGTCAAAGTTGCCGTAGTGAACTTAGTTATGCAACGCCTCTTGAAATCAACCAACTGTCCGAAGACAATGCAAGGCTACTTCAACGTTGTGATGCCCTGACTGATGAATTGTGCAGGTTTAGAGAGGAGATCAAGATTAAAAGTAATAACACACACGAAACTACAGGGGACCTGCATACCGCACCGCTGTTTATATGCAGCCACAGCAGCACATGCCACCACCCGGACAGTGAAGACGGCAACCCGCCCAGAAACCCCCCACATTGCGCTTCACCGTCCGCCTTTCATCAAAACACAGAGGCGACAGCTGTTACAGGTGGCGCCGCGCATGCACGCACAACAATTCCTTCCTGCAGTAACACCACAGTCAATGGAACCCCGCCGGCTGTCACACAGCGCAGCTCCGAGGACAACACTGCAGCTTTCACTGAACTACCGTTCAATGATAATGTGTTGTGTTTCAGATTAGTTCCCTTTCATACTTACCACGCACTGACGATAACGTCGCTCCTTCCTGCGTCCCTCCACGTATTTTGGCCACACCTATTCACAAAATCAAGGCCATTACTACGGGCGTCTGTCACAGGCTTAACACAACTGAGGGTTCTCCTGTCCATTCTCGCCCCCAACACCTCAATGCAAAAAAACTTACCGCTGCCAAAGAATGTATTAATGAACTTTTACGCTTGGGTATAGTCCGCCCCTCGGACAGTGCGTGGTCTTCCCCAATACATGTTGTTCCCAAAAAGGACAATTCCTTTCGACTCTGTGGAGACTATAGGCATTTGAACACCAGAACAATACTTGATAACTACCCTGTCCCACACCTCCATGATTTTTCACAATCCATGTTCGGTGCCAATTTTTTCTCTGTGTTAGACTGCAACAAGGCATACCATCAGATTCCAATGCACCCAGAAGATATCCCAAAAACCGCTATCATCACCCCATTTGGATTATATGAATATTTGTTAATGCCTTATGGATTGAAGAATGCCGCTCAGACCTAGCAAAGATTCATTGACACCATTCTATGTGGCCTTAATTTTTGCTATGCCTACCTAGACGACATTATTATTTTCTCCACAACTGCAGAGGAACACAAACAATACCTCCAACAGGTTTTTGATAGATTGGCACGACATGGAGTTGAGATTAATCATGACAAATCTCAACTAGAGAAGCCAGAGGTCATTTTCCTGGGACATTTGGTCAATAATGAGGGCATTCGTCCCACCTCAGAAAGAGTACAACAAATACTTCACCTTCCTCTCCCTCAAACCTATAAAGAGTTACGTAGATACCTCGGAATGGTAAATTTTTTTAGACTCCACATTCCACATGCGGCATCTATTCAAGCCCCTCTCACTGAGGCCTTAAAGGGAAAGAATACCACAGGTGACAGACACATAGAATGGGATCAGACCATGCAGCGAGCCTCCAACTCGCTTAAGTACGCCTTGGTGAACGCTATTACCCTGTCTCGCCCTCACCCTGACGCCTTCCTGATAATAACCACAGATGCTAGCGATAATGCCATTGGCGCAGTTTTGCAACAGACCTTACCAACAGGTACTACACCCCTGCGTTTCTTTTCAAAAAAGCTCACCGAAACACAGAGAAAGTGGTCCGCATATGATCGTGAACTTTACGCCATTTATGAGGCCATAAAGTAATTTCGTACAGATATTGAAGCCCGACTTGTGACAGTTTACACAGATCACAAGCCCCTGGTCGAGGCTCTCCGCAAACCAGCATTAGATGTACTACCCAGAAGGTTCCGCCATATAGATTTGGTATTGCAATATGTTTCAGACTTTCAATATATCAGGGGTAATGACAATGTTGCAGCAGACTACCTGTCACGCCTGTCCTCCCTGAAGACAGCTATTGATCCTCACCGCTTACACGAGCTCCATCTATCCGACCCAGAGATACAGCACCTTCTCTCTGACTCTGATACTTCCTTACGAATTGCTCTACTTCCCTTCCCTAATGATGATGGCTCTTTGTATTGTGACATTAAAACAGGTCATCCTCGTCCTACGAGGGCCGTTCAGAAAGTAACCTCCGGTTGATTTAAAAAAATACACCAAGTTAAATAAAAATATTTTAATATATACATCTTACAACTACACCTTTGCACTATTTTTCTACTTAGTCTCCATAGTGATTGAGGCACTTATCATATCTCTTCACAAGCTTTGAAATTCCTTCTGCATAAAAATCACCCGCTTGTGCCTGGAGCCAGCCTGTGACCGCATCTTTGAGCTCTTCGTCGTCATCAAACCGCTGTGACCCGAGCCATTTCTTCAAATGCATGAAGAGGTGATAATCACTTGGCGCCAGGTCTGGGCTGTAAGGTGGATGGTTGATAACGTCCCACTTGAAGGACTCAAGAAGGGCCGTTGTTCTGCGAGCAGAGTGAGGACGGGCGTTATCGTGCAAAAAAACGATACCGGAAGTCAGCATACCACGGCGTTTGTTCTGTATAGCCCGTCGTAACTTTTTTATTGTTTCACAGTACACGTCTTGATTAATGGTCGTACCACGTTCCATGAATTCAACCAACAACACCCCTTTGGCATCCCAAAACATCGTTGCCATCAGTTTTCTGGCAGAAAAATCTTGCGAGGCTTTTCTTGGTTTGGTAGGCGAATTTGAATGTGCCCACATCTTTGATTGTTCTTTTGTCTCAGGGTTCACGTACTTAATCCAGGTTTCGTCACCGGTCATGATTCTGTTTAACAATGGTTCTCCTTCGTCCTCATAACGTGACAGAAAGTCTAATGCAGAGGCCATTCTTTGAGTTTTGTGGTGGTCGGTAAGAATTTTGGGCACCCATCGTGCACAGAACTTACGGTAACCCAATCTTGCTGTCACTATCTCGTACAAGAGAGTCTTAGAAATCTGTGGAAAACCAGTAGACAACTCCGACATTGAGAAACGTCGATTTTCACGAACTTTTGCATCAACTGTCTGAACGAGTTCGTCAGTCACCAATGATGGTCTACCACTCCTCTCTTCATCATGAACGTTTTCTCGTCCACTTTTAAATAAACGTACCCATTCACGGAAAACTCCTTCACTCATAACTCTTGGTCCGTACACGGCACAAAGCTCACGATGAATAGCTGCTGCAGAATATCCTTTGGCTGTAAAAAACCTTATGACAGCACGCACTTCACATTTGGTGGGGTTTTCTATTGCAGCACACATTTCAAACTGCCACAAAAACTAAACTAGCGCAGGTATGACGTTCACTCGACCACGGCTTGATGCCGACTGACCTGTTGAGTGTGTGAACGCACAGATGGCGTCGCTACTCCCCCCACAACCCGCACTGTGACCAATCGGAGGTTACTTTCTCAACCGCCCTCGTATAATCCCTAAAGCTCTGAGGAAAGACGTTTTCGACACAATCCACAATCTCGCTCACCCGAACATTCGCGCGACTATGCGCCTCATTACAGAGAGATACGTTTGGCCTAATGTAGAACTGCCAGAAAATATTAATATCTTTGCTTTTTTGTACTTCGTTTTACTTACTTTGGTTGTTGACTAGTTGGTGTGACACATTCGTCATGACTGTTACCGTTATTGTCGAAAACTATTTCTTTGTGTTTTGATTTATCTTCTGCCAATAAAAATATTACATAGTGAAAGTAAATGGTGTTTTCTGTGTTATAAGTATAACACACACCATAAGTATGACAATGTTGATATGTCACAGTATCTTAATGCTGGCACCCGCTGGAAAACTGGGAGCTTTTGCAAATGAATGCTTCATTTGTTTATAACCAAGCAAGTTGTCTACATGATAAACATAAATGAAGAAGCAACTGAAAAAGAAATGCTCCAAATATTAACAATATTAATACATTCATTCATATTCAATGGACACCATAGTGATATTTAATAATGTGTAATTATCCGTCATGTAGCCATATTTACAAAAATTTCACATGTACGTATCCTGTAAACTGAGTCATTCCACATCATTTGATAAAAATCTTGCAAATGATGCACAGAACACATGCCAGTTACTGCAGAAAACATTGAATTTGGTGATGCCATAGCGATTCTAACAACCCCAGGTGCTTACTATAACTTAAAACATTACCTGCTGGTAATCAACTATGACTGACCAGAATGTAAAAATCTGGCCTTTAGGATTCACAATTTTTATATGTGACACTAAATTTTGTGCACTTAATAATTTGTCCAGAACAAATCTTTCACTCTGCAAATTAGTGTATGTTCTGATGAAACTACTTGACATACAAAAATCATCTCTATGAACTTACTTTAATCTGATTCAAACAGTTTTGAGAAACATGATGGCTTTTTGAATCTGCTATAAGGACAGGTGCAATTATCCAATCATTTTATGTCATATTTACTTTGGAGTTCATACCCCACCCCCTCATCTCCAGCACTCCCTTCCAGACATATGTAACACTAAGTCTATCTCACTCTCCAATTAAAAAAGCATGTATTTACACTTGATAGTATTGAAATAGTTCTTCAAAAATAACAAACAAAAAAACAATTAATTATAAACTTACAATAGTACATTTTATTCTTGATCTTACTCCTGGTGATGAGGTACATTACAATCACAATGGAACACATTATGACAGCTGCTACAACCAACATTACTGCAGACTCAGATGACTGTAATATATTGTTGAAAGCATATGTTATTGGTCCAGCCAAGAGGCACAATCCTGCCACTGTTACAGTGGGACTCCATACTGTATGTACCTGCAAGATAATTGGTTATAACTACAAAGAATAAAACAACTCACAAAAATGCTTTCTAAGAACGATTTTAGATATTGAGAATTAAGGATTTTACTAGTGAGATGTGTATAGTATATTTCTCAGGAATCTTAAAAAGATATGAGGCTTTGAATTCCCAAACTGAACATTCTTTGTTACTATAAAGATGGGTAATGAAAGAATTATGCACTAACAGAAGAAGACATCATCTGCTTCAGCCTAAGGAGTCATCTATATGAAAGCTTTACATTTAAGGGTTCCAATGTCCACCTTCTCTTGTTTTTAGATTAAATCAGATATACTTTTCGTTCCATAGATCCACTGTGAGGAGATCATCCAGGATGTAGAACACATCTTACAAAAACAATAAGTAATATATATTTACAAAAAATATAGTTGTGCTAATGTCTCTTCCATAGACCTTAATTAAAATGGTCCGTATGCATGTGAAATAAGTCAAATAATATTAAATATATTTTCCCCATTGGGTGCCTCCCCAGGTGGCAGATAGTGGAAAGCCTCCCAGACGTGGTTGCTAACAGGGAAACGAAATACCCAGGGTGGTCCAAATACCAACTAAGGCCATTAGTGGCTGTTTTGGCATCCAGCAGCTAGTGGTCAGCATCTGGTCACCAAGGTGGTGCAGCTGCTACAAATGTGTCTTGATCTCAGCAAACAAGTCTTTAACATTTGTCATCTCCAAAAAAGATCACCACAATGTCCACCCCTGGTAGCTGAGTGGTCAGCGTGTCAGAATGTCATACCTAAGGACCTGGGTTCGATTCCTGGCTGGATTGGAGATTTTCTCCACTCAGGGACTGGGTGTTGTGTTGTCCTTATCGTCATCATTTCACCCCCATCGACATGCAAGTTGCCGAAGTGGCGTCAACTCGAAAGACTTGCACCAGGCAAACGGTCTACCCAACGGGAGGCCCTAGCCACATGGCATTTACATTTTATTTATAACCACAATCACCTTCAACTTGAAAATATCATGATGAAACAACTGGAAGGATATCCACAACCCAGACACCAGTATATATGCCGGACTTTCCTAGTCATCGGATTCTGGGTGACCGGGATCATCATCAGAAGGAGAAGAATCACAGCTTCTTGAAACCTCTTCACAAACACTATATTGGCACATACAACACAAGTGCACCACTCAAGATAGGCAAACTCAAACAGCTTACAGATGTTCTGGAAAAATTTTGCATCAAAATCCTCATATTACAAGAGACGTGTTTCACAGACGAAAACCACTTCAACACAGAAAACTAGAGGGCATACAAAGGAAAACTTGCTGTCAGAAGAGGAACACTGAAAATGTTTGGCACAGGATTTGCGATTCACAAATCAGTCATAGACAACATCCTACATTTCACTTCAGTACCAGAAAGAGTCTCTACAATAACTTTCAAATCAGGAAACAAAAGATACACAACCATCAATGCACATGCACTGACAAACAATCACAACGGAGAGAAACCACAAGAAGTCAAAGACTTTTGGGAGGACATGGAAGAAATAGCACATAAAATACGACAAAGACATCTTAAAATTGTATTAGAAGACTTCAATGCATAACTAGGAAAGAAGAAGAAGTGCAAGCAAATCACACGTCCATACACAGCACACAAATGCACCAACAAGAATGGGAACATTTCATACTTTACAGTCAAAGTTTTAGTTTAAAAATTATATCAATGCAATTTCAAAAGCCAAAACAAAAACTCACAGCATGGAAAATGCCCAAAAATGTATGAGGAGAATTTCAAATAGATCACACATCGATCACAAGCAAAAATAAAAGTGAACTTCTGAATGGGAGGACACACAAAGGATTCTTCGAGTCTGACCATTACTTGCTACAAGTAAAAATTTGGCCAATCCCAATAAACAGAAAGACAACAAAGAAAAAAAATTATAAGACCATCCCCAGAATACTTAAAGATAAACAAATACAAGATTATTGAAGAAATTAATCAAAGTTCGACAGAAAATTGGACAGGCCTCTCTAAGACAATTCAGAATGAAATGCATTGGGGTCAATCTCCTAGGAAACAAAAACATAGATGGTGGAACAAAACATTTGATCAGGTCCGCTGAACATAGAATCCAGGACTGGAAGAAGTTTAGTTGCAACAGAACAAAAGAGACATGGCAAGATTTCCACAAAGTCCAGAAAAGTTGTTAATAATCTGTATAATTCTTCGTCCCGAAAAGTATGTGTTATGTCCTTGATGCTAGAGTGACTTCTCCAGCAATTTTAGTATTGTACAGCTGCTCACCATTGCTGTATTTAAATACAATGGACCTTTCAAATGTAAAGGATCTCAAATCACAATCTATCTTCTATCCAACTGACATTCTCTTTTTATACAACAATGTTAACGTTTTTCCAAGAAAGACCTCTACTTGATGTATTCCATGGAGAAACATATGGCCTGGGTCTCTCTGATACCAGGTGTAGAAGTATGAAACTGAATTTCCCTACAGATGCTGCTAGCTGTCAGTGTAGGGTCCACCAGACTGCGTCTTCAGTGCCATCTGCTTCCTGTAATGGCTGATGATGAATGCTGACACACAGTAATACAAGTTCCGTACATCGGTATCTATTTCAAACCTGTAAACATGTCGAATTTTGTGCTTATGAACTACAATTTGCAGACAGCAATGGTTTTCTATTATCATTTGAAGAAAACTGCTGCAGAATCACACTGAATACTTATCAAAGCTTTTGGCAAACATGCTCTTGAGAAAACACAGTGTGTCAAGTGGTTCAAAAAATTCAAAAGTGGCGATTTTTACGTGAGAAACAATGATCATGGGAAACCACTGAAAAAGTTTGATGACAATGAATTGCAGGCCTTACTGGATGAAGATGATACTCAACAGGAACTCACAGAACAACTGAATGTGACTCAGAAAGCCATTTCTCTTTGGTTGAAAGCTATGGGAAAGGAGCAGAAACTAGGAAAATGGGTTCCACTTGAACTAAATGAAAGACAGGAAGCAAACTGAAAGACCAATTGTGAAATGCTGCTCGCCAGATACAAAAGGAGTTGTTTCTCCATCGAATAGTGAAAGGTGATGAAAAATGGATATACAGGGTGTTACAAAAAGGCACGGCCAAACTTTCAGGAAACATTCCTCACACACAAATAAAGAAAAGATGTTATGTGGACATGTGTCCAGAAACGCTTAATATCCATGTTAGAGCTCATTTTAGTTTCGTCAGTATTTACTGTACTTCCTCGATTCACTGCCAGTTGGCCCAATTGAAGGAAGGTAATGTTGACTTCGGTGCTTGTGTTGACATGAGACTCATTGCTCTACTGTACTAGCATCAAGCACATCAGTACGTAGCATCAACAGGTTAGTGTTCATGACGAACGTGGTTTTGCAGTCAGTGCAATGTTTACAAATGCAGAGTTGGCAGATGCCCATTTGATGTATGGATTAGCACTGGGCAATAGCCGTGGCGCGGTACATTTGTACCGACACAGATTTCCAGAACGAAGGTGTCCCGACAGGAAGATGTTTGAAGCAATTGATGGGGAGCACGGAACATTCCAGCCTATGACTCGCGACTGGGGAAGACCTAGAACGATGAGGACACCTGCAATGGACGAGGCAATTCTTCGTGCAGTTGACGATAACCCTAATGTCAGCGTCACAGAAGTTGCTGCTGTACAAGGTAACGTTGACCACGTCACTGTATGGAGAGTGCTACGGGAGAACCAGTTGTTTCCGTAACATGTACAGTGTGTGCAGGCACTATCAGCAGCTGATTGGCCTCCACGGGTACATTTCTGTGAATGGTTCATCCTACAATGTGTCAATCCTCATTTCAGTGCAAATGTTCTCTTTACGGATGAGGCTTCATTCCAACGTGATCAAATTGTAAATTTTCACAATTAACATGTGTGGGCTGACGAGAATCCGCACGCAATTGTGCAATCACGTCATCAACACAGATTTTCTGTGAACGTTTGGGCAGGCATTGTTGGTGATGTCTTGATTGGGCCCCATGTTCTTCCAACTACGCTCAATGGAGCACGTTATCATGATTTCATACGGGATATTCTACCTGTGCTGCTAGAACATGTGCCTTTACAAGTATGACACAGCATGTGGTTCATGAACGATGGAGCTCCTGCACATTTCAGTCGAAGTGTTCGTATGCTTCTCAACAACAGATTCGGTGACCGATGGATTGGTAGAGGCGGACCAATTCCATGGTCTCCGCGCTCTCCTGACCTCAACCCTCTTGACTTTCATTTATGGGGGCATTTGAAAGCTCTTGTCTACACAACCCCAGTACCAAATGTAGATACTCTTCGTGCTCGTATTGTGGACGGCTGTACTACAGTACGCCATTCTCCAGGGCTGTATCAGCGCATCAGGGATTCCATGCGACGGAGGGTGGATGCATGTATCCTCACTAACAGAGGACATTTTGAACATTTCCTGTAACAAAGTGTTTGAAGTTACACTGGTACGTTCTGTTGCTGTGTGTTTCCATTCCATGACTAATGTGATTTGAAGAGAAGTAATAAAATGAGCTCTAACATGGAAAGTAAGTGTTTCCGGACACATGTCCACATAACATATTTTCTTTCTTTGTGTGTGAGGAATGTTACCTGAAAGTTTGGCCATACCTTTTCGTAACACCCTGTATTTTGAGAATCCTAAGTGCTGTAAATCATGGGTGAATCTAGGCAAACCATCAATATCCAATGCAAGACCAAATCGCTTTGGAAAGAAGACAGTGCTCTGTGTTTGGTGGGATTAGAAGGGTGTGATCTATTATGAGGCACTAAAACCTGGTGAAACCATTAACAATGATCGCTACCAACAGCAAATGACCGATTTAAATCGAGCATTGTGTGAAAAATGACCGGAATGTGGAAAAGACAACATAAAAAGTCACATTTCTCCATGATAAGGCCCTATCACAAACAGAAAAATGGATCGAGGCATTCAGTTGGGAAATACTAGAGCATGTAGCTTATTCTCCAGACTTGGCTACATCTGATTGTCATCTATTCGCTGACTGGTTCGCTTCACACAACCCCCCCCCCCCCTCCCCCCATCATCCTGCCTGTGGCATTCATAGCCTGTCAGATTGGTGGCAGAATGTATAAATAGCAATGATTATTATTTTGAATAAAATATTGTTTATCAGTTTCAAAATACTTCAAACAGAAATTACAAAATACATGCAGAAACTTAATCTAGTACATGTCAAATAAACAGATAATTGATTTACAAAATCAAAACCTTATTTAATGGTATCTTATACCAAATCCATGCAATTATATAGTACTTTTGCTCATTCATAATCAATGCTGAGAATACAGAAGTTTTAAATCAAGCATGATATTCATGAGGAGCTCCCAAACTAAAACTTCAAACTTTTTCTACCCTCTCAACACTCACCAGTCAACATTAACGTAACACTGTGCTACTCCATGTGCATCTTTTCAGGAGGGCATTTCGTCCTGACTTCATTTTTACGGATGACAATGTATGACCATATTGAACAGCACAGGAGGAGGAGCTCTTGGAATAAGAGGATATTTGGCAAATGGACTGGCCTGTCTCTTCCCCTGACTTGAATCCCATTGATGTGAGATGCATTGGGGAGATATATTGTATCACACCTACAAATGTCAATAGCCATCCAGCAGTTGTCAACCATGCTGGCGGAGGAATGGAATGCTCTACCACCAGAACTCTTTACCAACCTTGTGACCATGATGGAAGCACAATGCAGAGCATGCAGTGCCACCAATGGTGATCACACACCCTATTAAGAACCACATCCCACCATCTGTAATTGCTAGGGGACTGTCATGACCCCTTCAATAAAATTGTCATTTCTATTTGTCTCATCATGTATTTCTTTCAGTTACCTTCTGTAATATACTGTAGCAGGTCTTTCAATGTGTGGTACATATTTCATTGAGTTATGTTACTTGGAAGTGACACACTACGTGAAAGTTATTCTTCCTTGAATTTTGCTCACCAGTGTAGGTTTTTGTAGCAAAGAATTGAGGAACAATATGGTGTATTTAAATCATAAATAAAACCATCCTACTTTGAGAAAAATAGTGTGTTGCATTACTTGTTGAACAACTCTTACAAAATTACTCTATGCTCTACCAAAGAGTTTAAGAATATAGTTAACTCCCTCAAAATCAAAAACTCTTGTGTAATTGATAACACTGCAACTAAAGCAGTAAACTTTTATTTTTCTCGTATACACAATGTACTCAGTCACACATGCAGTACTGTAGTGTTTCGAGAATTTCTGCATAATTCTAGAACCACTCAGCCTTCTACCATCTCGAACACATGATATTTTAGATGTGATTGTGGGATCATAGAATCCTACCTACGGCACATCGCATGTTTGTGTGTGCAGATTTGAAATTCAGTTGTGACAAGAATGTAGACGTGGCGGTCGAACGGCAACAACAAGTACTTGTCGGGCGATCCATTGAAGTTTTAGTGAAAGTGTATGGAAGAACCACGGAACTTCTATGTTATTCTGTGCTAATTGTGTCAGTGACCATTGTTACAATAACGAGAACAGTTGAGAAGGTACTCTTGAGAAAAACTCTTGTCTTAGCCTTGTTGAAGGGAAGACTTGTATTAGAATTCATGTTGAGAATGGACATGGTGTTAAGCCAACTTTCTCTTATATGTAAATTAGTTTGTTTCTGACGTTTGGAGACATGAGAGATTTATGAAACAGTATATGTTTATGTGAAGAGTGAGATTTGTAATAAGTCTGAAGTTTAATATACGTCATTAATTGAAGGAAATGAAAAACTGTATGTCTACTTATTTTTATAAGTAGAAAGGGTCTTAAGAGATTCCTGTACCTAGCAGCTTACTTCGGAGAAGAAGCGAAAGAGAGTTTGCAGCAGCAGGCTAGCCAGCAAGGAAGGTCGGCTGAGCATCTCAAGTAAGTCATCTCGTAAAAGAAGTGGAAGCTTGGGTATCTACTTCGCACTTAAATTGTCCTCCAAAGCCATTAGAACATGGCAACCAGTGAAAAAGGACTGAAAAACAGGAATTCTAAGACCAAAAAAACGAGGAAAGAAGTTTTTGTATGTTGCCATAGCAACTAAACCAAATGCAACAAAGAATTTACTCCGAGACAACAGAACATGCTCAAGTATTTAAAGGAGCAAAATTTTGGACTGAGAAACAGAGAAGAAGATTCCAGTGTGTTTCTCTAAGAAGAAATATGCCTAGAACACTTCGATTAAGAAGATCCGGTGCGGGGAGTGTAGAGCTCTCACACAAATATCACGGAGACGCACACGTGGAAACCAACATCTGACACCTCAGGCACCAACTGCTATTCACCGGTGCTGACCTGCCTCCACATCCACTCACTGACACAGCACAGATTCTCCGCCGGATGAGTGTAAAACAGAACTTTATTGTTTTAGTACAAAGTGGTACAAACTGTTCAGTGAACTTTATTAGAGTAATTACCATACTTAAAGTTAGTTAAACGCTTACTAGATCAAAAGCTTACAAGAATATCGATAACGTATGGCAAATCGAAGAAACTCAAGAACCAGCTATGGCTATGAAAGTTAGTAAGGAAGTGCCTGACTGACCTGAGTTAGTAAATTTAATCAAAACTCAAAATGCGACTCTAAGTGAAAAACTAGAACCAGTAAATTCTCAATTATATGCCCAAACAACAAATTTAGGATGGTTAAATGCCAAAGTCAACTCACATAGCAAAGAATTTAGTAATTTATGGGGAGGCATGGATGCTTTAAACACTGAATTTGATGCCTTAAATAGTAAAGTAGAAGATCTGAAATTAGATTTAAACAATGAATTGACTAGTTCCTTGACTATTCATGTATCAAATGTTTACTGACTTCAGCCAGAAACAGAATATAATTTTCAGAATTTGACGAAAAGGTTAGAATTGAATATTGAAGACAAATGTAATAGTGTAGAATCAGAACTTAATGAAAAGTTAGGATCCTTTGAAAATGTGTGCAATGTTAAATTTAATGCTGTAAAGCAAGGGTTGAGTACTTTGAAAGAGAGTGTCGATAAGCAGGATAATATAATGGCAATAATTCAATTGCAAATTACAGGTGTTAATACACGAGTAGATAATGTGGAAAGGAACTTCAAAGAGAAATTAGCGAACTCTGATATCATAAATATAAGTAGTTTGGAGGTACAGGTTGAAGAAATTATAGGTCGAAAAGTTACCGAGAGAGTGATATCCGGAAACGTATCTCCTATTCTATCTTCTGAACTTGATGATACCGGGAAAGGTATAGATGACCTGTGGAAAGAATTCAAGCTTACTCAAGACAAAGTAGAAAAAAGGGTATCTTCACCTAATGTTGTGTTAACTAGTGAAATGGTGACTGATTTGCAGAGGGGAGACTTTCAAAAGAAATTTAAAGAGAAATACTGGTCTGTCAGTGCACAAGAGAAGTTAATATCAGATCTGTGGGACCCGGGCAGAGTCATATACCCCCCAGGGATGTTAACATTCTGAGTTAACAGGTGGAGTGACCACCGTCGGATCCCAGGTTGTTTCCAGTGTTTCTTCCAAAATAGTTTTTCTGTTCTAGTTTCCTTTAAAATCTGAAACTATTCTGTCATCTATTCCTAACATCTTAAACTATCCTATAATCACAGTGCTTAGAAAATTGGATACGACTACAAGATAAAGAAAACTTAGGAGAATCACCGAATAAGAAAGAAAGTGATATTGACATAAAATAAAATGAACAGAGTATTATATTCATGGATAATATAATATGAGGTGAATAATTAAACAACTGTGATACCATAGTGTATAAATTTTCTATTTTGTATAGAGTATTTTATGCCTTTTATGAAATTTGATGTAAATGGGAAGGTCTGTATAGATTTTGAAAGGGGTGGGTACTGTAAATAAAAGCATGGTTTACAAGAGCAAATAAATCATGGCTAACACAAAACACACACCACACCTTTCAGACAACCCTCGCAAACAAGTGTGCCTGATTCTTCACCATTTGCCACTTCCATAGGGTTGCTAAGATTTCCTTCGGAGACTTCAAGAGTAAAGGTGAGAATGTCCGTTCTGTAGGAGAGTGAAGAGTGAGATTTGTAATATGTCTGAAGTTTAATATATGTCATTAAGTGAAGGAAATGAAAATTTGTATGTCTACTTATTTTTATGAGTATAAAAAGTCTTAAGAGATTCCTGTACCTAGCAGCATACTTCGGAGAAGAAGTGAAAGAGAGTTTGCAGCAGCAGGCTAGCCAGTAAGGAAGGTCAGCCGAGCATCTCAAGTAAATCATCTCGTAAAAGAAGTGGAAGCTTGGGTATCTACTTCGCACTTAAATCATTGTCCAAAGCCGTTAGAGTACAACATGATCATGGTGGATATTTCCACATGGATCAAGACATATGAATGTGATCCCTTTACAAGAAAGGCAATAAGACAGATATTAATAAATACCAATCAGTCTCACTAATTGTCTCCTCCTCAAAGGTACTGGAAAAGATTATGCAAAAACCATAACACGGCAGTTTCAAAACATGTTACTTGGTCTCAATTTGAATTTCCACAGAACACGCTATTTTTCCACTCGTGATCAGATCATACAAAATTCAAATGAGAAAATAACACCTACTTGTATTTTTTGCAACTTGTAAAAAGCATTCAATTGTGCATTTCACACTATTGTCCTAGATATGCTCAGATGCCAGCATCAGAAATCTTGCTAGTAACTGATTTTCATCCTACCTAACTAAAAGGACACAGGCAGATGCATTGAGAAACACAGGGAATTTATACGAACAGCACCTTCAGAATTGGCAAGAATTGCTACAGGTGTAGGTCTACCACAGAGATCAATATTGGGTCTGCTCTAGTTTCCGTTATACGAGGGTAATCCCAAAAGTAAGGTCTCCTATTTTTTTATAAGTACATAGACCTGTTTATTTCTACAATAGTTTACAGCTTGAACATTTAGCTATTTTTCAACATAATCACCATTTCTGTCTATGCATTTTTGTAGATGCTGAGGCAGTTTTTGTATGCCCATGTCATACCAGTTCGCCGCTAGCTCTGCAGCTTTGGCAAAGAAGGATGCCGCCACTGGCGTGATTGTTGATTAGTCTCATGTGTAAAGTGGTATGCCCAGGTTTCATCATCAGTGAAAATTGAGTCCAGAAAGTTGTCCTGTTTGGCTGCAAAGCAGTGAAGAAATGCGCGGGAAGCATCAACTCGCCACATGTGGTCCTCAGTCAGTATGTGTGGCACCCATCTTGCGCACACCTTCCAGTAGTTCAATGTTTATGTTAAAATTCTGTGAGTGGTGCTTTGGGAAACCTCAGGAACCAATGTGCAGAGATCATCCAGGGTGATCTGCTGATCTTCATGCATGCTTTGCTCAACCTTCAACACTGTCTCCTCAGAAATTGATGGACTCCCGCTCCTTTTTTCATTGTGCAATACAGTCCGATCAGCTGCAAACTCTCTACACCACTTACGAACATTTTTGACATCCATGTATGACTCACCATACACTTCCGTCAATTGGTGATGGATTTCAATCAACGCAGTGCCCTTTGCATTCAAAAACCGAATAACTGCACACAATTCGCACTTGGTGGTAACATCCAACGGGAGCTCCATTCTCAATGGCTGCCAAGCCAAGACTGAGTGCCTCAGCGCGGCGTGCACATGTTTACACACAGCGCATGAAGCACTCTTCATAACAGTGTGACCAACAGAGTTCTGTACTTAAAAAAAAAATAGGAGACCTTACTTTTGGAGGTTACCCTTGTATATAAAATGTCTTCCATCATGTATCCAAAAAACAGAAATGATTCTCTTTGATGACAATACATTATAATCCCACAAAATAAGGTAACTTCAACAACTGAAAATGCAAATAAAATTTTCTTGAAAGTTAATAACTGTTTCTCTGCAAATGATTGTCACTGAATTTAGATAAAACAAACTTAGAATTGCACAAGACCTGGCCACATGACTGGACATAATACATGAGGAGAAATTGACAAATGGAATAGAATATTTTAAATTCTTTGGTGTTTATACTGTTACATTACAGGTTACAACACTTCTTAAATGTCTAAGCTCTGAACTTTTGCATTGCATGTAATATCAGATTCTGGCAATAAAAATGCCAAAAATTAATTTATTTTTCCAGTTTTTATTCAATAGTGTCTTGTGGTATCACATTCTGAAGTTACTTGTCACTGAGGGAAAAAAGTGTTTGTTGCACACAAATGTGAAATAAGGACTATGTATGGTGTCCACCTTAGAATATCCTGTACACAGTTCCTTAAACAGTTGGAAAACTGATAAAACCCTCACATTACTTATTAAGTTCACTATCAACAATCTACATCTACATCTTTGTTTCCATACATACTCTGAAAACCACTATGAAGTGCATGCAGGAGGGTACTCCCACTATATAAGTTATTAGGACTTTTTCCCATTACATCTATGCATGTTGTGAGGGAAGAATGATTGCTTAAACTTGCTGTGCATGCTGTAATTAGTCTACTCTCGTCTTCACAATTCTTTCAGGAAAGATATGTAGGGGTTATAATATATTACTAGATTCGGCACTTAAAGTTGTCTCTTAATGATTACAAAGTAGGCTTTCAAAGGATGTCTTCAACTGTTTTCAGTTCAGTTCTTTCATGGTCTCTGTGACACTCTCTCATCGATGAAACAAACATGTGGTCATTCATGCTGTCCTTCTTTGTATACTGTAATGGATGTCAAGATGGCTTGGCATTGGTGGGTGATTCTCTACCAGAGATGGATGTAGCAGAAAGATGTGACTCATTACAAGAACTCCTTTATATTTTACTAATTGCATTCATTATGTCTTCAGCACTACCATCGAAGATCCCTAGCAAGTGCAGCAGAGAAGCTGGTGTGCTGTCTCCCAACTTATTGACCGCCCTGTGCTGGCCTGGTCAGCAGTAGAGCAGACCATATTCTTCCACTACTCCTGTATCAGGGGAACCTCAAGTAATCAGCCACCAGCCATGTGCCAGTTGACTATGGCGTCCACAGTTCCTATGAACAAGACAGCAGTGCAGGCTGTATCATGCTCCAGTGCAGAGGGGGTGGGGGGAGGGGGGTCTCAATGTAAGCCCTGGTAGATGCGCAGGCAGCTGATTCCCATTGATACAGACTCACAAATGTGGCAGCGTTGTTGGTTCTCGGGCAGAAAGAGATTCAAGGTCCTGTGGAAGTGGTGATGGCTGCATCATGGGTATGATGTTGTCTTCAGAGGAGTGACTGGTACAGACTGAGGGTCATAGCATAGCCCAGCCATCCAGATTATGACTGGCTGGCACTGGGGAGCGCAAATATGCTGTCTGGGACAGAGCAGGTGGATGTAGTATCACTGCTGCATACCTCTGTGTTGTCGAAGTCTCTTGCTAGCAAGGAAGCTTCTTGAAAGACGGTCAGTATCCTGAGTTTTGGTCACTGACTTGTAGTAGTAGGTTGGTGTGGGAGCAGCTGCTTGATGAAGGGGCCTTCTGTCAGCAATAGGTCATTGACTTGCGATAGTCAGGCCGAGAATTTCATGCTCTGGCAATCAGCACTACTTGTTTCATGTCAGTTCATTACAATTCATTATCCCCTGGTAGTCCTATTTCATAGAGGGCCCATTTTTTGGTGGTTTTCACTCCAAAGACTGGTTTTATGCAGCTCTCTACCCTACTTTATCCTAGCCTCTTTATTTCCAAATAACTAAGAGCAACTCTTGGTCTCCCTATAGGATTTTATCCCCCACACTTCCCTCCAATACTAGACTGGTGATCCCTTCTTATCTCAGATTGTGTCCTATTAACTGATCCCCTCTCTTAGTCAAGTTGAGCCACAAATTTCTTGTCTCCCCAATTCACTTCTGTACCTTCTCTTTAGTTACATAATCTAACCATCTAATTTTCAGCACTCTTCTGAGCACCTCATTTCAAAAGCCTCTATTCTCTTATTGTCCAAACAGTTTATCATCCATGTTTCACTTTCATGCATGGCTACACTCCAGACAAATCATACACTTGAGCAGTAGTCTTAAGATGGGTCATACAAGTGCTTTGAAGCAAGCTGCTTTGAGGACTGATTACATTTCCCTACTATTCTGCCAATGAACCACAACCTGCCAATTTATTTACCTACAGCTGAGCCTACATGATCATTCCATTTTATGTCACTAAAAGGTGCATTTGGTCTTTTAACAGTCATGTCAGCATAGCACAAAAACTGCACACACACACACACACACACTATTCCATCATGTTATACCATCACATAGAACCACTGAAGATGCTTCAATAAATTATGGTGAATTTGATCTGAAGAAGTATAAACTGCATTTACCCAGTTGTATAAAAAAAAAAAACATAATGTAAAAATCATTAATCTAAGAAGCAGTGGTTTTAACTGCAACAGCTAACACCTCTTCCATCATCAGCAAGCAATTAAAACTGAGTGTTTCACTCTTACAGAGGGGTACACGAAAGGAGTCTCCTCGAAGATCATGACAGTGATCGGGCATATCCTGGGTGACATTAGATTTTTGACTAACGGCCAATCCTTTCAACACCAAGACAACAACAAATGGCTTTTATTAAAGCCAGCTTTGATAATAATGCCCATAAACACTGAAGGGTTCTCACATGAGAAAGAGGTATTACTCGCTGAAGCATGTAACAGACACAACTGTGATCCCCTACTAATTCAAGAGAGCCACAGTGTCCCCAACAATAGAAGACCAAAGATCCATGGAATGAAATTAGTAATCGAAAGACCACATGGGCAATACAGCAGTGCAGTCTTCACCAAAACTGGCTTAGACATCATATCTGCAGAGCTGACATATCAATAAGACATTGAAATCTTGAGTGTAGAGATATAATCCTGTACAGTGACATCTATCTATAAGCCACCAAACAGCAAGTTCAGATTCAGCAAACCATCCAACTTTGGGTTACAATCAACGAAACTAGTAATGGGCAATTTCAACTACCATAGCTCAGCCTTCGTGTACAGGCACACATATAAAAGAAGAGAGCACCTCGAAACCTGGGCAGACTCAACTGGACTGAAATTAATACATGATTCCAAGCTTCCATCCTCCTTTAACATCAGGAGGTGGAACCATGGATACAATTCTGATAACATCTTCATCAGCAAACATTGTGCATCAAACCAGGAAGGATGTGGGAGAACCCCTCCCACAAACACAACATGATGCCATAATATGTCTGGTAAAAGCAGCTGTTAAACCAGCAACCACTCAATTCAAAATATGCTTTAATTTTAAACATGCACAGTGGGACAAATTCAGAGAAGAACTTGACAAAGAGGTGCAGACCCTAGACGCGAGCCCTGAAAAATATGACACATTTATTGATTAATGGAAAATCTAATATAAAGATGTGAAACAAATACTAACAAAGAGATAGAGGGGCTGGCCAGTACTTACCTCAACTCAGTACAGCCAACAGATACACAAAACAGAACAGAAAATTTACGTATCCTAGCTTTCGGAACTTTGTTCCTTCGTCAGGGAGGAGAGAGGGGAAAAAAGGGGAAGAAGGGAAAGTAGGTTCAGTTACTCACAACCCAGGTTATGAAGCAACAGCGGAAAGGTAAACAGGGAGGGTAGCAAAGATGGAGGCATGGGTGTCAGAGGGAAGTCAATGATATTCTACTGTAAGTACTGTGCCAGCTTCAAACCAAAGAGGATGCATACAGAAGCAAAGAGGTATAAAGTATTAAGATAAACACAACTATGTAGGATGAAAAGATGTGTGAATGGCTAAAGAGGAGAGGGAAAAAGGAGAAGACTGAAGAGTAAATGGGAGTGAGGTTGGTTAACGTAGGTTCAGTCCAGGGGGATGGCGGGATGAAAGAATGTGTTGGAGTGCAAGTTCCCATCTCCACAGTTCCAAGGGACTGGTGTTGGGTGGGAGAAGCCAAATGGCACATACAGTGTAGCAGGTTCCTAGGTCCTTAGAATTAAGCTGGAGGGCATGCTCCGCTACTGGGTATTGGACATCTCCTCGGTGGACAGTTCGTCTGTGCCCGTTCATGTGCTCAGCCAGTTTAGTTGTCGTCATACCAATGTAAAAGGCTGTGCAGTGCAGCCATGTCAGCTGATAAATGACATGTGTTGTTTCAGATGTGGCCCTGCCTTGAATTGTGTATGTTTTACCAGTAGCAGGGCTGGAGTAGGTTGTTGTGGGCGGATGCATGGGGCAGGTTTTGTAGCGGAGTCGGTTACAAGGGTAGGAACTGCTGGGTAGAGAAGGTGGTCTGGGAATATTGTAGGGTTTGACAAGGATGTTATGGAGGCTAGGGAGGCAATGAAAGGCAACTCTGGGTGGTGCGGGGAGACGAACTCATTTCAGGGCTTGACTTGAGAAAGTCATATCCCTGGCGGAGTAATTTGTTGATGTATTCGAGGCCAGGTTAATATTGGGTGACAAGGGGGATGCTTCTGTGTGGTCTGGGGGTAGGAACATTGTTGTTGGATGGGGAGGAATGTATTGCTTGGGAGATCTGTTTGTGGACAAGGTCTGCAGGATAGTTGCGGGAGAGGAAAGCACTGGAATGAGATTTTCACTCTGCAGCAGAGTGTGCGCTGATATGAAACTTCCTGGCAGATTAAAACTGTGTGCCCGACCGAGACTTGAACTCGGGGCCTTTGCCTTTCGCGGGCAAGTGCTCTACCATCTGAGCTACTGAAGCACGACTCACGCCCGGTCCTCACAGCTTTACTTCTGCCAGTAGCTCGTCTCCTACCTTCCAAACTTTACAGAAGCTCTCCTGCGAACCTTGCAGAACTAGCACTCCTGAAAGAAAGGATACTTTGGAGACATGGCTTAGCCACAGCCTGGGGGATGTTTCCAGAATGAGATTTTCACTCTGCAGCGGAGTTGTGTTAACGTGCCACAGTAATGCCTCTGCGACGTGGTTACCATCGTTGATGGCGGCGCAGTGTACCAGTGTATTGCAGTTTGAAGGCGATTGATATTGACTTGGCTGGGCAGTTTAATAAACAGCAATTAATTGGAGGTCCAAATGTTTTTCGTGGACTCCATCTGAAGTTTACCTGTGATGTACAAGCAGTGTTTGGAGGTAGTACCTGGTTGACACTTGCTGTTGTATGGGGCAATCAAGCAGATTATGGTGGCCTTGAAGCATTTCCAGATGCTAACATTTTGGCTTGGAAGACATGGACTATTTCTGAGACTACAGGACTGTTGGCTAAACAGCCTTATGGTACTCTTGTTCCAAGCATGCCATTTGTTTTGACTACGAGAAGGCAGAAGAAATTAAATGCTGATGAGTACCTCTTTTTATGGGTGAAAGTCAGCAATGGCAATTGTAAAATAAAAGATCAACGGTGATTGTATGATTTATTATAGACAATAAAGTGTGTTCTGTCTTTTCCTTATCTCTTTTCCTTATCTCCCTCCCTTTTTTTATTAAAAAAATTTATTCACTTTTTGTTTTGGTGGCCGTGCCGCTCTTGGTTGCACGCTAGGCGGGTGACCTCCTGGAAACATACCCCAGGCTGTGGCTAAGCCATGTCTCCACAGTATCCTTTCTTTCAGGAGTGCTAGTTCTGCAAGGTTCGCAGGAGAGCTTCTGTAAAGTTTGGAAGGTAGGAGGTGAGATACTGGCAGAAGTAAAGCTGTGAGGACCGGGCATGAGTCGTGCTTCGGTAGCTCAGATGGTAGAGCACTTGCCCGCGAAAGGCAAAGGTCCTGAGTCCGAGTCTCAGTCGGGCACACAGTTTTAATCTGCCAGGAAGTTTCAGGAAAGCACTGGTCAGGTTATTGGTGTAATTGTTGACGGATTCGTCACTGGAGCAGATACATTTGCCACGAATACCTAGGCTGTAGGGAAGGGAGTGTTTGATGTGGAATGGATGGCAGCTATCAAAGTGAAGGTACTGTTGTTTGTTTGTGGGTTTGATGTGGACAGAGGTGTGACTGTGAGCTTCAACAAGATGAAGGTCAACATCCAGGAAGGTGGCTTGGGTTTTGGAGAAGGACCAGGTGAAATTCAGATTTGAAAAGGAGTTGAGGTTATGGAGGAAATTAAGGAGTGGTTCTTCACCACGAGTGCAGACCACAAAGATGTCATCTATAACCCTATACCAGGCCAGGGGAAGCGGCTGTTGGGTCTTCAGGAAAGCCTCTTCCATGCGGCCCATGAAGAAGTTGGCATAGGACGGAGCCATCCTGGTTCCCATGGCCATTCCCCTGATTTGTTTGTAGGCCTGGCCTTCAAAAGTGAAGTAATTACGGGTGAGGATGAAGTTGGTAAGTGTGATAAGGGACGAGGTTTTTGGAAGATCTTCAGGTGGGCGTTGGGAGAGGTAGAGTTCAAGGGCAGAGAGACCATGGGTATGTGGGATGTTTGTGTAAAGGGATGTAGCATCTATGGTGACAAGGTTGGCAGCCCTGCAGCCAGGCGACTAGCACGAGTTTTGGTGTTCTCGTAAAGATAAGTCATTTTAGATTATAAAACATATAGATTAGTACTGATTATGTGGTAAATAAGTGTATTAGTGTGCCGTTTAAGTCTACCATTAAAGGTTTCATTTTTCTTTACGTAATATAGCAGAAAACGCGAAAAGACCGTACAGTCCTATTTTCTGTTTACGTTCTGCTGAAGCAAATCTATAGAATTTCGTTTAGTTGTTCCTTGCTCTCTCCAGCAATTTAACTTAGCGTACCTCTTCATTATTTAACTAGCATTTCCGGAAAGTAGCGTAAAGTTTAAGTTGTTGTTTCAGAAACTTTGCACTTTTGTTTTTGTTTACACACAGTTGCGTAAACAGTTGCGTATAGGCCAAATTTGTGTAACCATATTTTCGTGTTTATCTGTAATTTAACTGACTTATTCTTAATAAACTATTACGTTTATCATGAGTGAAAAGTGCTTGACTTGCCGTAGAATTGTTAGGTCGGGGCTTTGGTGTGATGGGTGCTGTAGTTTTTTCCATGTGGGTGACTGTAGTGGCGTGGGAATAGGGGAAGTAAATGAGACTCATCAGTGGTTTTGTAGGATTTGTAGTAGAGATAGGAAGATACTAGAACAGGAGGGGAAAATTGCCGCCCTTCAGGCTGAGTTAGACAAGGCCAGGGGAGATCTTGACAGGTTAAGGAGGGAGAAGGGTAAAGAGAGGTGGGAAGTGGCAACAGGCAACAGGAGGAACAGGCCTAGAACTTTGTCTGACAGCTTTATGGTGAATGTGGAAAATAGATTTGACCTGTTGCTTCAGTTAGAAGCTGGTGAGCCTCAAGCAGTTGCAGGTGTAGACAGAGCACAACAAACTTTCAGCAGCAAATTGAAAAGTAAGAATGTAGGGAAATCAGTAAAGAGAAAGAAAGTGTTGTTGTTAGGTAGTTCCCATGGAAGAGGTGTTGGCCAACTTTTTCAGGATGAACTAGGATCAGAATACCAGGTCACCAATTTTTTTAAACCTAGTGCTGGTCTGGAGCAGGTGACAGAGGATTTAGGATCACTTTGCAAAGATTTCACTAAGGAAGACACCGTGGTTATAGTGGGTGGGGCAGGTAACAGCATTGACAGAGATCCTGGGTACAGTATAGAGTGTGACCTGGCGAAGATTGAATCAGCATCGAGGCATACTAGTGTTGAGTTTGTATCTGTTCTTGGGCGCCATGACCGACCTCATTTGAACTCTTCTGTCAAGAGAGTTAATTTGGAGCTGGAACAGCTGCTCATGTCGGGTGCGGGGTCACACATTGGTGTGGTTCATGTGATTCTCTCAGTAGGTGGGATTATACTAGGCATGGCCTTCACCTCAACAGGAAGGGGAAGGGTAAATTGGCTGGGGAAATAGCAGGAAAGTTAAAGGGGGGAGGCACTGTCATGAGTGGTAAAATACCAGTGGTTATAGGATTCAGAAAAGACCCTTTTTTA
The DNA here is from genome assembly GCF_021461395.2 of Schistocerca americana. Classification (NCBI taxonomy): domain Eukaryota; kingdom Metazoa; phylum Arthropoda; class Insecta; order Orthoptera; family Acrididae; genus Schistocerca; species Schistocerca americana. Next base: position 736,833,962 of record NC_060121.1, on the reverse strand, counting down.
GGGCTGGGAGGACAGAAAGAAAGCAAATTTTAGGAGAGGTTAGAACTGAGACAAACCTTCAGTTTGAGAAAGAAATCAAAAAACATAATTCCAGCTTATTACATCAGCATAAACAGCCATTGGTTAATAATTTTCAACTGTCAGCAGATATTTTAACTCCACCCAATTTTAACTCAGTCAATGAGAAATGTCAGCTATCTTTATTGCATCAAAATATTCGAGGACTGAGAAATAAAATTAATGAATTAACTATCTGCATAGATGAATTAGAGTCTTCAAACCCAGCTGACATAATCTGCCTCTCTGAACATCATGTAACCACTGGTATAGAACTTTTAAGTGTTACAGGGTTTAGGTTAGCATCTCACTTTTGTAGATCAGAAATGGAGAAAGGAGGAGTTGCCACATTCATCAGGAACTGTCATAAATTTAAGAACCTAGACATTCATAAATTTTGCCTAGAACAGCATATGGAAGCATGTGCAACAGAATTAGAATTTCACAAAAAATCCTTCATAATATTAAGTGTATATCGAGCACCTGCAGGTAACTTTAATCTGTTTGTCAACCACCTTGAAGCTGTACTGGCCCATTTAACAACCAAAAACAAAGAAATAGTGGTTGCTGGTGATTTCAATGTAGATTTCCTTAAAGACTCTCCCAATAAGAACTTAATTGAGTTAGTAACACTATCATTCAACTTAATTTCCACTGTAAAGTTCCCCACTAGGATAGTCACTTGCTCACAAACAGCCATTGATAATATCTTTATAGAAAAGTCCAATGAACAAAACCGTAGTACAAAACCAATAGTCAATGGCCTCTCAGACCATGACATGCAGTTCCTTCTGTTAAATGTTAATACTGAACAGGATATAAAATCTGTTAAATCTGAGCTCAAGAGGGTAATCAGTAAGCCAAAAATTGATTATTTTAGGACACTCCTCAGAGACATTCACTGGACTGATGTTTACAGTGCTCATGGCATGAATGAAAAATATAACATTTTTGCTAATAAAGTGCTTACCTTATTCGAACACTGCTTTCCCCCAAAACTTACCAAGGTTAGAGCAAAGTCTACAAAGAAGCCATGAATTACTCAAGGAATAGGGGTATCTTGTAAAACAAAAAGAAAACTGTATCTGTCAATCCGAAACATTTCCAATGTTGATACTATAGCACATTATAAGAAATACTGCAAAATATTAAAGACTGTAATACGGATGTCAAAGCAAATATATTACAAGGAAAAGATAGTCATATCAGATAACAAAATAAAGACAATATGGGATATAGTGAAGGAGGAGACTGGTAGAACCAGACATGAAGAGGAACAAATAGCATTAAGAGTAAATGATACATTGGTGACAGATGTGTATAGTGTTGCAGAACATTTTAACAAACATTTTATAACTGTTACTGAAAAGATGGGGTTGTCAGGTTCGGTAGATGCTGCTATGGATTACCTTAGACCAGACATTTCAAGTAACTTCCATAATATGAATTTGACCCTCACTGCCCCAACAGAAATAATGGCCATCATAAAATCTTTAAAATCAAAAACATCTAGTGGGTATGATGAAATATCAACAAAGTTAATTAAAGAATGTGATTCTGAGCTAAGTAACATATTAAGCTATCTGTGTAACCAGTCGTTTATTAGTGGAATATTTCCTGAATGGCTGAAATATGCTGAAGTTAAGCCACTGTTTACGAAGGGAGATAAAAAAATAGCACAATATTTCCGTCCAATTTCACTATTGCCAGCATTCTCAAAAATTTTCGAAAAAGTAATGTACAGTAGTCTTTATAACCATCTTATCTCAAATAGCATACTGTCAAAGTCACAGTTTGGATTTCTAAAAGGTTCTGATATTGAAAAGGCTATCTGCACTTACAGTGAAAATGTGCTTATTCATTAGACAAAAAATTCCAGGCAACTGGTATATTTTGTGATCTGTCAAAGGCATCTGACTGTGTAAATCACAATATCTTTTAAGTAAACTAGAATATTATAGTATAACAGGAAATGCTGCAAAATGGTTCAAATCTTATATCTCTGGCAGGAAACAAAGGGTGTTATTAGGAAAGAGACATGTATCAAGCTATCAGGCATCATCCAACTGGGAACTAATTACATGTGGGGTCCCACAAGGTTCCATTTTGGGGCCCTTACTCTTTCTTGTGTATATCAATGACCTTTCATCAGTAACATCACCAGATGCCAAGTTTGTTTTGTTTGCCAATGATACAAACATTGCAATAAATAGCAAATCAAGTTTAGTCTTAGAAAGATCAGCCAATAAAATATTTGTGGACATTAATCACTGGTTCCTAGCCAATTCTTTGTCACTAAACTTTGAAAAAACACACTACATGCAGTTCAGAACTTGTAAGGGGTGTCCCAAGAGTATATGTCTAACATACGATGACAAGAAGATAGAAGAAGTGGACAGTGTTAAATTCTTGGGATTACAGCTTGATAATAAATTCAACTGGGAGGAGCACACCACAGAACTGCTGAAGCGTCTTAACAAATCTCTGTTTGCAATGCGAATTTTGTCAGACATAGGGGATATAAAAATGAAAAAGCTGGCATACTATGCTTACTTTCATTCCATAATGTCATATGGGATTATTTTTTGGGGTAATTCATCAAGCCAAGCTAAAGTTTTCTGGGCACAAAAACGTGCAGTGAGAGTTATATGTGGTGTGAACTCAAGAACATCCTGCAGAAGCCTGTTTAGGGAACTAGGGATACTGACTACTGCTTCCCAATATATTTATTCCTTAATGAAATTTGTCATTAAAAATATATCACTTTTTCAAACCAACAGCTCAATTCATGGAATCAATACTAGAAATAAGAATAATCTTCACAAGGATTTAAAGTCACTTAGTCTTGTACAAAAAGGTGTGCATTATTCAGAAACACACATTTTCAATAACTTGCCAGCAGCCATAAAAAGCTTAACAACCAATGAAATTCAGTTTAAGGGAAGCCTAAAGGATTTATTGGTGGCCAACTCCTTCTACTCCATTGATGAATTTCTTAGTAAAACCAACTGATTTGTATGTAAGTACAACATAACTTCTGCACAATTTCAGTGCAGTAATGTGTTCATTGAAAATTTGTGTGTGTGTGTGTGTGTGTGTGTGTGTGTGTGTGTGTGTGTGTGTTAGTATAATCTAACTTCTGCACCATTTCAGTGCAGTAATGTGTTGATTGTAAATAAGTATTACAGTAGTTGTATTACCTTATAAATAAATAAAAAACTTTTTTATTTTAAATTCAGTGCATTAGTATTTGTAAAATGAGTCTTAGTGTTCATTAAAAAATGACGATCATTCCACTTGGGACCTGTGGAATGGTACATTAGCTTATTTGTTTTAGTTGTAAATATTTGTCATGTATTGTTGTTTTTCTGACATGTTCCACATCCTGGAGGACCTCCTCACTACGGATCAATTGGAATGAAAGTAAATCTAATCTAATCTAATCTAATCAAGAAAGGTTTCAGGTGGGAGGGGAGTGGGAATGGATTTGAGGCGTTCTAGGAAGTGGTTTGTGTCTTTGATGTAGGATAGGAGACCGCGGGTGATAGGTTGGAAGTGTTGGTCTACCAGAGCTGAGATATGTTCTGTTGGGGCTTTGAAGCCTGCCACAATGGGATGGTCAGGATGGTTCTCTTTGTGGATTTTGGGTAATAGGTAGAAGGTAGGGGTATGTGGCTAAGGTGGAGTGAGTAGGTCTATGGAAGTCGTCGTGAGGCCTTGTGAGGGATCTTGGATTTTTAGGATTTTCTGCAGCTCAGTCTGGATGGAGGGAATGGGATCCTGGGTAAGAACTTTGTAGGTTGAGCTGTCGGCGAGTTGACGCTGTCATTCTGTCACATACTCCACACAGTCAAGTACTACAGTTGTGGAGCCTTTATCTGCCAGGAGGATGACAATAGAGCAGTCTGTTTTCAGCTCCTTAAAGGCATGGTATTCAGCTGGGGTGATGTTGGAGGTTGTCGGGATGTTCTTCAAGAAGGACTGGGAGGCAACACTGGATGTGAGGAATTCCTGAAATGTCTGCAAAGGATGGTTTAGGGGGAGGGGAGGAAGATCCCTTTGAGAAGTGGTTGGAACTGTTCTAGACAGGGTTCAACACTGGGTCTAGTATTTGGGGGCTGTGTCTGGGTGGTGAAGTGATATTTCCAGTTGAGGTTCCGGGTGAATGAGAGGAGATCTTTAACCAGGGCAGTGTGGTTGAATTTAGACGTGGGGCTAAAGGTTAAGTCTTTTGATAGAACAGATGTCTCTGGAGGAGAGAGGGATCTGGATGAGAGGTTTAGAACTGAATTTGGACTGATGATATGTGGCATTTGACTGTGGTTATAGTTGAGATTTGGTCTGTGTGGGGTATGCGCTGGGATTGGGAGATTGAGTAGGGTGACTAGGCTAGGTTTGTTGGCTATGAGTGGGTTTGTTGAAGGTGCTGTTGTGGTTGGTGTTTGTGAGGGATAGGGAGAGCGACCTCACTTCTTAGGTATTGCACTAGCACTGTGGATAGTTTTTTCAGTTGGTGTGTGGCATGGAACTCAAGTTTACAGCTGGCTTCTAGGATGATGTTCCTGAGTGTGTTCTGCAAGCAGGGGTTTGATGGGTGGAGGACTTTGGAGAGAGATAGGAGCTGCTGGGAGTGGTGGTTACACAAAGTAGAGATTCAGGACAAGTTGGGTAAGGGCTAAGGATTGAAGGTTCTGGAAGTCCAGGAGAGACTGGTGGAAGGAGGGATTGCAACCAGAGGTGGGAACTTTTAAGGTAAGTCCTTGAGGGGTAATTCCAAAGGTTAAGCAGGACTGGAGGAAAAGTATGTGGGATTGCAGTTTGGCTATGGTGATGCATGTTTCCAGAATGAATGTAAATAATGTGGTATAGGTTAGGGTACATAGTGGGTAACTGGTGGGTAGGGAAATTAAATAAATAAAGTTAAAATAGTAATAATAAGAACGAATAAAACAAGGAGGGAAGGACGAGAAAGAAAATGTGTTGGTAATGTTCAATACCAAAGGAAGACCACTAAATAAGAAAAACACTATAAAAAAGGGAGAAGTACAGATAAAGGTTGACCAGACCAAGCAAGTATGTCCAGATCAGGAGAAACGAACACACGTTGCTCAAAAAAAGATCGCGAGTGGGCGCAAAAAAGATCGCGGGTGGCGCAGTAATGATCAAGGGTGGTGCAAAAATGTCCCAAAAAAATTTGCGTGTGGCAGAGAAAGATATCCAATGGCACAGAAAGATCGCCAGCAACACGAAATCGATGGAAATGGATGATACTGGTAGGTGTGGAAATTTGTTAGACAAAGATTGTTGGCAGTGATTGTTGGCTGGAAAACAGCACATAATGAATGTTAGACTATGGAATGTTAAATAAATAAATCAATAAATAAATAAAGAGAAGTAGACTATAAGCAGAACAAGATAATTGGAAGAAGATAATTGGAATAAGATAATTGGAGGGAGGGAAATGAAACTAGCACAGTTGGTGACGAAAATATTTATATATATATATATATAAAACACTGAAGAAGAGAAAGTGTTTAGATGACAGATGTAAGTGATAGCTAACAAAAGGGACAAAACAATGTAGAACTATGTACATACCTGGCCTCGATGGAAACTCAAAGATTCTCCTGGAACATTACTAACAGCTCCTTGAGGAAAACCCTTTTTCAGAATTAACAAGTGTGGTGGGAGAAGAACTCCTCCAGGCCATATCAGACTCATGAAGAGTGAAATGGTGTAACTTAATCACAAGTCTAGACATGAAGCAGAACAGCTGAAAGGCCTTGAAATTTCTTAAGAACATCAATAATGACCCCCAACCAACACTCAAAATTCATATAAGGTCACACCAAATCAAATAGCACATCAGCTCCTACTCAATGGCAAAACCAACAACAAATGTGCAAGAAAGAAGCTTCAGAGATTCATTCAAGAAGAAGACCATCTAGGCACTCACTTTACCCTGGGACGCCATCTCTCTAGTGAAGAATGAAGAACCATGCTGGACTAGATGATCTATGCCCAAGGCAAATAAAAATGTTCGAACCTGCTACAAGGTGATGGTTATTAGCTGTGATGAACAAATGCGCCCTTGAAATGAAGATTGCCAAGATTGACAGAAGGCAAATATAGTAGCCATACCAAAACCTCGAAAGAGCCCCATAGATCCCAAATATTTTTGGCCTATCTCCCTCTGCTGCCTAGAAAGAATGATTTTCAACCACATCTCCGCACATGTAGACCAGAATATTATTAAAGAGTAAGCAGGATTCTGCCCTGGAAGGTCATGCTGTGGATAAATTTTGAACGTCACACAGCACATAGAAGGTGGCTAAGAATGGAAACAAATCACAAGTGCAGCTTTTATCGACCTTATAGCCGTATATGACACCATTAACCGCAATAAATTAATATCAAAAATATATAACACCATGAGGGATTACTGACAGGTACAATTCATCCAGTGCCTGCTGCAGAACAAACACTATTTTGTTACGCTACAGACAAAGAGGAGTCGATGGCAGACCCAGAAAAATGGACTACCGAAAGATACCATCCTTGCCCCACTGATGTACAACATCTACACCAATAACCAGTCAATTGGTACAGATGCTCACTCCTTCATCTACGCAGATGATACAGTCATTCCTGCTCAGGGCAAAACATTTGAGGAGGTGGGAAGAAAACTAACAACATTGCTTGAGAATCTAGCTGACTACTCTGACAATAACCACCTCAATCCAAACCCAGCAAAAACCCAGGTCTGCACTTCTCCCCTGTGCAGTAGTGAGGCCAGGAGAAAACTCAACATAACCTGGAGGGTACAGCACCTCTCTCATTGCGACACACCAAAGTATCTTGGAGTCAAACTCAATCGTGCTCTTACCTTCAAGGATCACTGTTCAGACAGAAAGATGAAAGTGAGTGCCAGGAACAACATCATCCACAAGCTTACAAATAGTAGATGGGGAGCACAACCCAGAGTTCTCCGTATGTCAGCTCTAGCGTTATGTTTTTCCGCTTCAGAGTACTTGGCACCTACATAGCAAAAATTCAACCATGCAAAATATGTAAATATAGTTCTGAATGAAACAGGATGCATCATAACAGGCTGCCTCCACCCAACTCCCACAAACCATCTGTACCAACTTATGGGCATAGCCCCTCCAGACATCATAAGGAGAACAGCTGCAGAAATTGAGAAACAAAAACAAGAAACAGATCCCAGGCATCCAATGTTTGGATGCTACCCCCAACCTAAAAGACTTAAATCAAAGAAGAGTTTTCTACAAACAACTGATCCAACCCTTTACTGCCTAAAGCACAACAAGAAGAACTGTAGCAAAACTCAGAACCAGGAAGACTAGGTTAATAGCTTCAGGGAAGAACCTACAGCTGGCTTCAAACTTCCATGCGCAATCTGGAAAGCCTTGAATAGGTTAAGAACAGGTGTATCAAGATGCAAAGTAATGCTGAAGAAATGGGGCTACATCAGTACTGATGAGCTCTGCAAATGTGGAGAGCTGCAAGACTCACAACACATACTAGTCTGCAGGAAATTGGATGAACCTTGCACGATACAGGACCTTCTAACAGCAAATGGCAAGGCTGTACAAACTGCAATGTACTGGGCTTGGCATGGGGTATAGAGATTGGAATCCCAGACAGAATCATGCCAGCTCTTTAAATGAACATCTTTTCTGTGTTTTTGTATTTAACTTTATTTAATCTTCAGTTCTCTCACTACCATATACAGTATTGCTTTATGTGTTATGTTTTCTCTTTGTTGTTATCTCAAAGATTTTGTAAAAGTGATGTCTTGGACATGATAAATAAATAACTAATCTTACAGCATTCTTTCTACACCTGTCTGCTGCTCTACTCAATATTTTTGTTTCATATAGTTTCATTTCTTGCTCCATTTAGTTCTTGATAATCCCAACATTGTTACGCCTTTGTCTGTCTTTACTTCCATTTGAAAATTGTGATTTCTTTTGACTTTACTACCAAGCAAGAGACACACAGGTTAGCATACAGGAATTGCATTTGGGAGTACAATGGTTCAAACTCCTGTCCGGCTACCCACATTAAGGTTCCCGTGATTTCCCTAAATTGCTTCAGGTGCTTGCCATAATGGTCCCTTGAAAATGGTACAGCCAGTTTACTTCCCCATCCTTTTATAATCCAATGTTGTGGTCTGTCTATAATGACCACACTATTGATGTGACATTACACTCTAATTTTGCTTCCTTCCTTTGTTGTGATCTGTCCCTAATGACTGCACTATCAATGGAATATTTAACTCCAATTTTACGTCCTTTGTTTTTTTAAATTTATTCTGCCCTACTAATTACCAACGCATTACTAGTAGTTCTCCGGGAAATTTATGATTTTTATAGCTGAATAATTCCCTCCATTGTGTTTCATCCTTGTATTTCAGTTGTGATGGACCTCTCCCATCATGAACCTAGAAAATTATGTGCTGAGCATGGATGTTAGCAGGTGTCACAGTTACAGGGCTGTCAAGGGACACTGCATATGTCCACTTAGCATGTGAGGAATCTTGCTTTGGACTCTTAAAATTTACAAAAGGTGTCAAGGAGTATGAGAAGATGATCAGGATGACATAGGTGTGAAGAACAGAGCTTTGCTCTCTTTGAAAAGTAGTAGGAAGAAGGAAACACCTTAATATTGACAAGTAAACCAAAGAAATTTGCAGTGGAGTTCTCCCTCTAGTACCTGTGGACAAACTTTACATGTCATTGATAGTGGATGTACAAAAAGCATTAAAACAGTGTGTCTTAAAGTCAATCTGGGTGAAGTCATAAGTAAAAAAAGATGTATGATGCACCTGCCAAAAAGAGAACCATGATGTGGTGTTAGAGGTACTTAGATGGGTGAGGCATCTAGGGAGAAAAGTGTAATAGTGGTGTATAAGTCAGATGTCTGATACAATTAGAAACAGAGAAAGGCCATGAGAGAATGAGTGGCATGTAGTGATTTTACCCCTTATTATAGTCATCAGGGTTTCAGCAGAGTGATTATAACAAACAAATTATTAAGGAAAAGCAACATTTCTTTTCTCTATCACTACTTTCTTTTCTTGTATGCTTGCTTTAGACATTCTATCAGATAATTGTAATCCTTGAATATGACCACCAAGATAGAGAGCAACAAGGTAAAAGACTTTCATCCTATATTGTGCACTCACTTGCAAAGGGCCAAAGAAATTATTACTACCCATATTAGGAGGTTATTATGATGATTGTTTGCATTTAAAAGTATTCTCCAGAAGCAAAATAATAGGAGAATACCGGCTCCCATCAAAGCTAAGATTCTGGGCCATGACAGGTTTCTACCCTGGCCTGCTCGAACAGCTACACACAATAATTTTTTTCCTAATGACAGAATTTTAAAAAATTCCAGAGGTAGATTTTTGTGTTTTTAATTTGTGCATCAGTCAACCCTATTTCAGTTGTCCTGATTTCACAGGCAGGTGCACAGACAATTCCTCTTCTGTATCAAGTATTATTAATATATATGGTTTTCACAGTAATTACATTACATATAATGAAAGATGGGAGTAGATTACCGACAATCCACAGGAACTAGAAAATTTTGTAGCTTTGAGACACTACAAATACAAGCTGTTATTACTAATTAGTAGAAAAATACATTCCACTAAGAGAGATAAAAATAAAGTTATTGAGGTGGTAGTATACCCACACTAATGAAATGAGTGTAAGGAATTTATATTTTATGATATAATTATCCCCAATGGCCAATAGACCAATTCTTCAGCTGAGCAATTAAAACTTTGCTGGCAGGTAATTATTTTTTTATTTATTTCATATTTTTCTAGACAACTATATCTTTCTCTTTTACTTCAATATCTATATAAATAGTTTGCAACACATTGTACAGAATGTTGTGCCAATAATATTCTTTCCTATTCAATTTGAACATTGAGTGTGGGGAAAAATGAATGTCTAAATTTCTCTGTATGCACCCTAATCTCTCTTATCTTTTTCTCATGATCCTTGCACCAAGTATAGTTTTGTGGCAGCACAATGGAGGCACAGTCCTTTTAGAATACAGATCCCCCAAATTGTCACAACATGTTTCTGCAGGAACTATGTCAGATCTCTTCCAAGGACTACCATTTAAGTCTCCGAGCATTTCTGCCACACCTTTGTATGAGCAATTCCAACCTGTTATAATCCTAATGGCACATCTCTGGATCTGCTCAATGTTTGTTGTCATGTATATGTACATCTTCATACATACGCTGGAAGCCACTGTATAGTGTGTGGTGGAGGGTACCCTGTACCACTACTAGTCATTTCCTATCTTGTTCCAGTTGCAGATAGAGTGAGAGAAGATCAACAGTCTATATTCCTCCATAAGAGACCTAATTTTTTGTATCTTATCTTCATGGTCCTTATGCACAATGTATGCTGGGGGTAACAGAATTTTTCTGCAGTCAGCTTCAAATGCTGGTTCTCTAAATTTTTTTAATAGTGTTCCTCAAAAAGAACATCACCCTCCCTCCAGGGGTTCCCTGTTCCTGAAGCATCTCTGTAACACTTGCATGTTGTTCAAACCTACCAATAACACATCTAGCAGCCCACCTCTGAATTGCTTTGATGTATTCCTCTAATCCAACCTGGTGTGGATCCCAAACACTTGAGCAGTACTCGAGAATAGTTCACACTAGTGCCCTGTATCCAGTCTCCTTTACAGATGAACCACACTTTCCTAAGATTCTCCCGATAAACCAAAATCAAACATGTGCCTTCGCTACCACAATCTTCAAATGCTCATTCCAGTTCATATCATTTTGTAATGGTATGTCCTGATAGTTAAACAACATCACTGTGTCAAGGATAGTGCTACTAGTGCTATATCTGAATATTACAGGTTTCTTTTTCCTATCCATCTGCATTAACTTACATTTCTTTACATTTAGAGCCAGCTGCCATTCATCACAGTAATTAGAAATTGTGTGTAACTCATCTTGTAACTCATCTTGTAACACCCTAAAGTCACTCATTTTCAACATCTTCCCGTACACCACAGCATCATCAGCAAACAATCATAGATTGCTGCCCACCCTGTTCGCCAGATGATTTACATATATAGAAAGTTATAGCACACCTATCACACTTCACTGGGGCACTACTGATGATACCCTTGTCTCTGATGAACATTCACCATTGATGATGACATACTGGATTCTGTTACTTAAAAGTCTTTGAGTTAATCACATATCTGGCAACCAATTCTGTACGCTCATCCTTCATTAATAGTTTGCAGTGTGGTACCAGTCAAATGCTTTTTGGAAGTCTACAAGTATGGAACTGCCTGTTGCCTTTCATCCATATTTTTCAGTATATCATATGAGAAAAGGGCAAGCTGAGTTTCAGATGAGCAATGTTTTCTAAAGCTTTGCTGATTTGTGGACATAAGCTTTTCAGTTTCTAGGAAATTTATTATATTTGAACTCAAACCATGTTCTGGAATTCTGCAGCAAACCATTGTTAAGGATATTCATCTGTAATTTTCTGGGTCAATTCTTTTATCCTTCTTATAAACTGTGTGATCAAAAGTATTCGAACACATGGCTGAAAATGACTTACAAGTTTGTGGCGCCCTCCATAAGTAATGCTGGAATTCAATACGGTGTTGGTCTACCATTAGCCTTGATGACAGCTTCCATTCTGGGAGGCATACATTCAATCAGGTGTTGGAACATTTCTTGGCGAATGGCAGCCCATTCTTCAGGGAATGCTGCACTGAGGAGCTGTATCGATGTCAGTCGGTGAGGCCTGGCAGGGAGTCAGTGTTCCAAAACATCCCGAAAGTGTTCTATAGGAGTCAGGTCAGGACTCTTTGCAGGCCAGTCCATTAAAGGAATGTAATTGTCGTGTAACCACTTCACCACAGGCAGTGCATTATGAACAGATGCTCAATTGTGTTGAAAGGTGCAATCGCCATCCCTGAATTGTTCTTCGACAGTTGGAAGCAGGAAGGTGCTTAAAACATCAATGTAGGCCTGTGCTGTGATTGTTTGTTGTTGTGGTCTTCAGTCCTGAGACTGGTTTGATGCAGCTCTCCATGCTACTCTATCCTGTGCAAGCTTCTTCATCTCTGAGTAACTACTGTGACATACATCCTTCTGAATCTGCTTAGTGTATTCATCTCTTGGTCTCCCTCTACGATTTCTACCCTCCACGCTGCCCTCCAATACTATATTGGTGATCCCTTGATGCCTCAGAACATGTCCTACCAACCGATCCCTTCTTCTTGTCAAGTTGTGCCACAAACTCCTCTTCTCCACAATTCTATTCAATACCTCCTCATTAGTTATGTGACCTGTGATAGTGCTATGCAAAACAACAAGGGGTGCAAGCCTCCTCCATGAAAAACACGACCACACCATAACACCACCGCCTCCGAATTTTACAGTTGGCACTACACACGCTGGCAGATGACATTCACCGGGCATTCGTCATACCCACACCCTGCCATTGGATTGCCAGATTGTGTACTGTGATTTGTCTCTCCACAAAATGTTTTCCCACTGTTCAACCATCCAATGCTTACGATCCTTATACCACACAAGGTGTTGTTTGGCATTTACCAGCGTGATGTGTGGCTTACGAGCAGCCGCTTGAATATGAAATCCAAATTTTCTCACCTCCCGCCTAACTGTCATAGTACTTGCAGTGGATCCTGATGCAGTTTGGAATTCCTGTGTGATGGTCTGGATATATGTCTACCTGTTACACATTATGACCCTCTTCAACTGTCGGCGGTCTCTGTCAGCCAACAGACAAAGTTGGCCTGTATGCTGTTGTGATGTACATGTCCCTTCCATTTCCACTTCACTATCACATCAGAAACTGTGGACCTAGGGATGTTTAGAAGTGTGGAAATCTCACGCACAGACATATGACACAAGTGACACCCAATCACCTGACCATGTTTGAAGTCCATGAGCTCCGTGGAGTGCCCCATTCTGCTCTCATGATGTCTAATGACTACTGAGGTCGCTAATGTGGAGTTTTTTTTTTGGGGGGGGGGGGGGGGGGGGGTCGGGATACTTTTAATCACATAGTGCATACAGGAGTCATCTGCATTTTTTTCCGGTCACTTGGGACTTCATGCTGGATGAACAATTCATGATAAATGCAAGCTAAGTAAGGAGCCAGTGCCTTTGGAAAAACCAAATTGGTATTCCATCCAGATCTGGTAACTCTTTCAGTTGTTTCTCTGTGCCATGAATGCTTATTGCAATGTTGTCCATATGGGACTCTGTGTGATGGTCTAACAACAGTTTGTTTGTAAGATTCTCCTGCATAAACATTTTCTTAAACACTGTATTTAAAACTTTGGCTTACATTTTGCTGTGTTCAACTAACACAGTAGACTGGTCAATGAGTGACTGGGCAGAAGCCTTAGGGCACTTAGCGATTTTACATAAGACCAGAATTTTCTTTTGCTTGGTTATGATGGTGGTAGTAGTTGTGTGCTTCATGTATAGATCTTTTTACAGACATACAAATCTCTACTAACTTTTGCCTGTTGTCATTAGCACATTCTCTTTTGAACCAAGAGTACAACTTTCTGAATTTCATTGTTAAACCATGCTGGGTCTTTTCCATCCTTAATCCACTTACTAGGCACATACTTGCCCAGAGCACAATTTACAGTCCTTTTAAACTTTGCCCCTAATTCCTTTATGTCCCTCAAACTGGAATTAAATGACAGTAATTCATTGTCTTAATGAGATGCTGACAGCTTCTTACCATCTTTTATGGACTATGAGGTGCTACAGACTATAAGACAGGCCTTAATTTTTACACAGTTTTTTTTAAATAGCATTTTTACCATTTTTATATTTAAACTGCAAAGCCAGACTAAAAAAATCTTAAGTTTATAAAACTGACCTACCCTGAAAATTGTCATCTGAACTTTCTACTTCTTGTTCTTCTTCCTCCTCCTCTTCATCGTCATTGTTGCCTTCTTCATATACAGGCTGGTCTTAACTGACATCAAGAGCGTTACTTATGTCGCACTTCTTGAAAGATTTAACAATAATGTGTTCTCTCACTCTAGACCACGACTGTTTTATCAACTGACACGTTTGTTTGATTGTAGGTCATTTTAAATCCTTGTTGGATTTCATCCATCATCCATTTGCTCCATTCCTCTCTCATATACACTTTAAATGGTTTATTTATCAAGACACAAAGAGGTTGTAATTGTGAAGTAAGTCCTCCCAGAATAACAGCAAGGTCTGTATTTTCCTGTCTGAATCCCTGTTTCACGGAATTTTTCAAATGACTACTGAACTGATCTAGCACTAGAAGAGAACTCTTCTTTGATAAAGCACCTCTCCTTCTCTCCCACACTCTGTTAATCCACACCTGTAATTTCATACCAGCCTCATCCATCCAAAACTTGTCATGAATGTGAACACCACCACCTGATGGTATTTCAGGTTTTGGCATTATTTTGCACTTGAAAAAAACGAATGTGTGCATTAATGTCCCTGTCTGTACTTGATCGGGTAAATAATGTAGCTTCATTGACATATCTTGTCATGGGTTCATTTCCTAGCGTGGAACACAAATCTTCTCGAGATAGATTTAAAGATCTCTCAATGTTTTCTTTCCATTGTTTAAGTTCTTCGCCTAGTTGTTCTTTGCCTTCTCGAAAACTTTTATTAAATAAATTTTCTTCTTCGTCAGCACAACATGACAGGATAACAGTGTAGTGCATTTTATCAAAAGTTACAGTTTTAGCACCTCTCAAGGAAACACTTCTGTTACTCTTCACTTCAAATGTCAGAGGATTTTCATCCATATTCACTATTTGGCTTAGTTCCACACTCATTTTCTTTCAATGCTGAATAATAAATTAATATAAAGATCATTTTTTTTTTTTTATTCATACCCTTGTGGCTTTTTCTGAGATATTTTGATTTTGGTTCACATGCTAAGTCCATGACACTTCATAAGCCTGTAGCACCAACCAACTCCACCCTTAAACTCTGTTAAGTTCCACTGTTGTCAATCATTCTTGTATTAATTCCAGTGCCATTTTGACTGTGTCCTTGAATCCATTTCAATACGTCATCTTCTAGTTTTGGCCATTCTGCATTCAGTTCTCTATTTACACATTTAGTCTTCCTTATTTTCTTCTGTTCTTCTTTATAGCTCCCAAATTGATTGTTCCCCCCCCCCCCCCCCCCCCCCCCCCGTTTTTCTTCTGCTGGTGGAGATCCGAAATGCCACATAGCTGCTCTGTTTTCATGTTGTTCTACGTGTGGTATTACTTTCAGTTTATAGCTTGCATCAAATGAATACCTTTTTATCCATTATGAAACTAGCTACGAACAAAAATATTGTACTGTTACAGATAACACAAATCACTTTCAATTCAAGTTCACTGGCACTGTAGACTGGAATGATCCATCATAGCCTAGACAGTGTAAGCAAGCTTGTGAATCCCCACAACTCATGTTTGATGCATTAGTGCACTGCTGCTGCCAGTTGAATCCAGTGCTGCCAGATAGGGATAGATTTCATTCAGCATTGAATATACGACAATTTTTAAGAGTTGTGGGGATTTTAAATCAAACACTGGACATTTTTATACTAATTTCAAGTACAAGATGCACCTGAATTTTGGTGGCAATTTTTCAAAGAAAAAAGTCATCTTATAGTGAGTAAAATATGGTATCTGCTATTTCTAGCAGAAACAATCTCCTAGCCTTCTTGACTGATTTATTGATGTTCATAAACATAGTCACTGTGATGACATCATGATCACTGATCACTGCCTCTATACTGAAGCTATCGATAAGGTCATGGTCTGTTTGTGGCTACGAGGTTTAAAACATTTCCATTGCATGTGGGCTGCTGAACTAGCTGCTCAAGATAGTTTTCGGAAAATGCATACGAAAGTACTTCACAAAACTGTCTGTCTGTACCCCGTGCAACAAGTCCATAGAAGTCCCACTCTACAAGCAGTATGTTGAAGTCACCTCCATCTAGCAGTATTGCATGATCTGGGTATCTATGTGCTACTGACTGTAGACTTTCTTTGAATGACTCTAGAACCTCTTAAAGACTCTTGTTGTTGTTGCGGTCTTCAGTCTTGAGACTGGTTTGATGCAGCTCTCCATGCTACTCTATCCAGTGCAAGGTTCTTCATCTCCCAGTACCTACTGAAACCTACATCCTTCTGAATTTGTTTAGTGTATTCGTCTCTTGGTCTCCCTCTACGATTTTTACCTTCCACGCTGCCCTCCAATAGTAAATTGGTGATCCCTTGATGCCTCAGAACATGTCCTACCAACCGATCCCTTCTTCTAGTCAAGTTGTGCCACAAACTTCTCTTCTCACCAGAATTTGAAACAGAGTATTCCAGTCAACATTGTCGAAAGCTTTCTCCAGGTCTACAAATGCTAGAAATGTAGGTTTGCCTTTCCTTAATCTAGCTTCTAAGATAAGTCGTAGGGTCAGTATTGTCTCACGTGTTCCAATATTTCTATGGAATCCAAACTGATCTTCCCCGAGGTTGGCTTCTACCAGTTTTTCCATTCGTCTGTAAAGAATTCGCATCAGTATTTTGCAGCTGTGACTCATTAAACTGATTGTTTGGTAATTTTCACATCTGTCAGCACCTGCTTTCTTTGGGATTGGAATTATTATACTCGTCTTGAAGACTCTTAACACTGCAGAAATATTTTACAGTTGGTTGCACTATAGTCTTGTATGTGATTTCCTTTACAGATCTACATTTTTCCAGAACCTTTCGAACAAATCTTCCATTCACCTTCCCTATTACAGATTTTATGCAGTCATCCCATTTCAGATTGCTTCTTAAACAATTTTAAATAATTATATAAGCGGATGTGCTCAAGATGTTCACCATTAATCTCGTCATCAGATACCACATCACTGTTTCTCTCTGCTACAAGCAGTATATTACATTATCCACATTCATTACACCAAGTAGAAATGTCGCCAAAGTCTTTCTTCAGTTCCTTATGATTGTTCAACAGCAATACTTTGTTGCACACTGTTACATCATCAGTAGAAGTAGAAGTTTATTGTCTCATTACATACAGTTTCAAGCCATTGACTTAAAAGCACAGGAGACTCGTCAAAACACAAAAATTGGTTTACAATTTTCCTTATAATACCAGTAATATAATATACAGTACTGAATAATTACTTAATTAAGCAGTTAATAGTTTTTCTTCGAAAGTAACAAACTTTTAACATTATCAGTCCTTAGTATTTGCTCTCTCCTGCTCAAATTTTCAGGTTGTCATTTATGAATTCTTCTACTGAATAGTAACATTTTTGCACTAGTTTCTCATATAAGGATTTTTTCAGTGTTTCTAAATTTATGCTGAGCAATTCTCTTCCTTTAACTTTGTTATAAACTTTCATACCCATATAATGTGGAGTTTGAGCATAAAGTTTTAAATGGTGGGTGGGCAGCATAAAATTATTTTGATTTCTGGTGTTGTAATCATGATGAAAATGATTTGCTACAAATAAATCAGGGTTGTGTACAAAGATAATCAGCTCATATATGTATAGTGAGGGACACTTAGTATACTCAGATTTTTTAAGAGTGGGCGACATGATTTTCTTCGCCCTACATTGTACATATTTCTAATGATGGCTTTCTGAAGTTCTAGTATTCGACACATAGGGTTTGAGACTTATCATCATATCATCTTTGCTGGGTTATATTTTTCCTGTAGGACTGTATGGTGGTGAGTGGTTGGTCGGACAAGGAGCTGGATGGGCTGTGCCTTAGTACTCAGTATCCTGGCAACTGCAGTGGGTTAACACCACTGACCACTGGGCTATGGGAGCCCTTGTTTTCCTGGAGTGTTGACAGTTGCCACTAGTGAGTTTAGTGGGCAAGGAGTGGCTCTCATCATGTCCAATCAGGTTATGATGCGCATCAGTCACTTGTGGTGTGCTAAGTATGCCAAGATGTATTGAACAACTTGTTAGCAGCCACAAGGAGCAGGGCAGTACTATCTGGTGCCTACCTGGAGTCCTGAAGCCATTGGCCTCCTTGGCACTTGTTTACATTTATCTATGGAGATTGGTTAGTAAGTACTGCACTTGAAGACTGTTAATTCTGCCTGGTGTGAACTGGCCAGAAATAAAGTTTCTGTATGTCTTTCCGTGACCTCTTTGGGGCTATGTGGCTCAATCTGGAGGTTTCTGTATAGCCAAGCTAGATTTTGCAATGTTTATCTTGTACTTGAAATCATGGCCATTTTCCATTGGTCCATATCCCAATTACACCCTTCTATTAGTACCTAAGAGGCCCAGTAAAGGTATACCTTGATTTTTTAAAGTCTTGTTTGAATTATTATTTAATTATTTCATTAAATGACCTTGTACATTGCTTCTTGTTGTTGCTGGGAAGGTTAACTTGCAATGTTATGAGCAAGCCACTCCCATACTGTAGTTTTAATAGTTGAATTTTAAATTGCCCGTTTAGGTATTACTGTGTATGTTAATTTTTATCAAACTGGTTTTGCTGTTTGTTCTTTGGTATATGTTGACAGCCTTGTACCAGCAGCAGTTGATGCATTGCTATTTGGCTGGTCTGGGATGGGGACACATTCTCCTTCTGCTTCGGTGGCTTTCCTGTCATTGCACGAGGCCTAAGAGTTGGCAGATCACACGTGATTCTTCAAATCTCCCATTCCAGCCTCAAGCTGAGTAGCACTTCATTGTTTTTATTTTGGTATCATGCCATGATGGGGGGTGTCGCTGGATTAGGAAGTAATTGATACAGCAATTCTGTTATTGTAAGGCCCTTGTGGGCATGTGTTGAAAGTTGTTGGGAAAACTGGGCACTGAGTTCTTGATTCCTTAAAAAAAATAAGGGTTAAATTGTCATTATCATCTTAATTGTGTTTTAGGGGCATGGTAGTTTATTTAAGTACTGAAAGTGATTTATGTAGAACAGGCTTGTGGCAAGTCAGAGAAGTACTACTGTTTTGTTTTGTTTTTGGATGCAAAAGCAACTAGGGTCATACGTACTCATGCCAAAACCATAGAACATGAAAACAAAAAAAAGGAATCAAAAATGACTACACGTTAAGCCCAATTGAAGGGGGAAAGACTGCTACAAACAGGGACTTGGAAAAAGGTCCATAAAGTATGCCATAGAGAAACAGAGGACCTGAACTAAAGATTGAATGTCCTTCGCCATACTGCTACGACGGATAAAAATTAAGATGCAGTCAACAGCCCATGTGTTGTTCACTGAAATGGCTGATCAGTCAGATGGCAAACATAAATGAGAACATAAGTGGTTAAAAAAGGGCATTCTGTCAGGAAATGGTGAACCATCAAAGGTCGAGGGCAACGAGCACAAAGTGGTGGCTGATCACCACTTAACAAAAGGCGGTGGCTAAAAAGACAATGCCCAATACACAACCTAACTAAAATGATCTTTTCATGACAAGAGGGCCAAGAGGAAGTTGCCCAAGTCGCTGGGAGAGGCTTAATTCCCTGGAGCTCGTTCCCATGAAAGGAGGACCAGCGGTGATGCCAAAGTAACACCACCTGCTGACAGACAGCAACACAGAGATCATCAAAGGGCAAGGAAGTACTAGACGGCCAAGGTACGAGGACTGCAGCCTTGGCAGCAGCAGCAGCAGTGGCCTCATTTCCCTCAGACTGATGTGACCAGGAACCCACATAAACATTACAGTGGCTCCATCAAGAGTGAGCAAATGACAGCTTTTCTGGACCCATTGCACCAAGAGATGGATGGTGTACAGCACACAAAGTCTCTGAAGGGCACCGAGAGAGTCGGAGCAGATGATGCAATTGAAAAGCCTGTGTTGGCAGATGTACAATGCGACCTGATACAGATTGAAGAGCTCTGCTGTAAATACTGAGCAGTATACTGAAAAACGTCAGTGCCAATGATGAAGGCACACCCAACACCAAGGTCAGTCCGAGAGCCATCAGTGTACACGAAGGTACTATCACAAAGTTCCACACAAAGGTTGTGAAAATCTCAGCAATAAAGCAAGGCTGGAGTAGTGTCCTTAGGAAGCAAATGAAGGTAAGGTGAACACAGGCTGCAGCACGAAGACAAAGTGGTGAAGGGTTCACACCCATCAGGAAAGTGGCAGGTACAGTGAAGTTAAGCTGCTGGAGCGAGAGCCGAAAGCGAACTCCAGGAGGTAACAGAGGAGAGGGATGCACCCCATATTGGCAATCAGAGGAGGCATAGGATGGGTGGCCATGCATTGTAGACAAATGACATGTGTATCTGCTGAGGAGGAAGTCATGACAGTTTGACAGCAGTAGTTTGGTAGCTTCTGCATACAGACTCTCAATAGGCTTAGTATAAATGGCACTAGTGGGCAAACACATGCCACAGTGTTGAGACAGCATAAGAGGGACGGATGTGCAGATGCATAAATGAAACACCCACAGTCTAGTTTCAAATGGACAAGGGACCGGTACAAATAGAGGAGAGTGGTCCGATCTGCTCCACAAGAAGTTTCACTGAAGACACTTAGGACATTGCTTGACTATGTACAGAGGGCGCTCAGGTAAGACATGTGGGAGGACCAAGAAAGTTTCCTATCAAGCACTGAGCCCCATGAATTTCCAAGTACTACTCTTGCTTCTGTTTTACACGTGGGTAGCCTTTGGCAGCTTGGTCATATCTCGTTTATATGAGACCAGAATAAACACTGGTGATACATGTTAATGTTTTTTATTTAATGTTTGTTGAAATCATATTCAAGTCCTGTTATGGGATTAGCCCACAGTTGTGATGTAGTTGCGGGGACAGAGTGCCATCGGAGGTTTATTTAATTAATTAACTGTTTGTAGTTGGGCCACCATATTGTTGCATAGTTGACATTTTTGAGTACTGTTTGTAATTTTATGTATAATACAAATGTCATTATACTTTGTGAATTTAATTTAAAAGGGTTAACTATTTGTAGGTATTTCAAAGAAGTTTGGTAACTGTCAGTTGACTCATGACTGAATTTTTATTAAATAAAAATATTTGTTTGGGTATGATGCATCAAGTTGGGGCAACCTTCCATGCATTTTTCTAACATTAATCCCAACCCTTGTTCTTGGTCTCAATTGGTAGCTACAGAGTGTGGTTACATTATATTTGGCAGAGGGGTTTAGAGCTGTCTACCCTTTGGTGTCATTTGTCGTCCCTTTGAGTTATTGTGCTAATACATTTGTCACTACCTGAGTTATTATATTAATACTTTTGGTTGGTTATGAGGTGGTCACTGCCTACCAGGAACTCCAGCAGGTGCCCTGGAATTTTGCATCTTAAGAGGGAGCACTTGCAGTATGAATTAAAGGTTCACGGCCTGCCTATAGAAGGTAGCGTCCCAGAACTGGTAACCAGGTTGTGTGCGGTGATGGATGGTCCGCTTTGCCTTTCTTTGGATCCATTGTGATGGTAGATGCCTCTCTTCCTATTACTTCAGCCACATTAGATGATGTGCAACATAGTGTGTCTTTCCTAGAGGGCAGCCAAACCACCTATAAGCAGTCTTGTAGGATCCAGGCACACCTAGCACATTGGGGAAATCACTTAATGGATTTTGGTCATATTGAAATTAAGGATTCCAAGAAGCAAGGAGTTAAACAGTTACTTAATTGGGTAAGGGACTTGCAGGTTAGGATGGCATCCCTGAGTTTAGAGAGTGAGGATGCAGGGTTGGAGCAGGAAGTTTTAAGTCGTAATCAGCTCCTTGATGACAAGTAGTCCAGTGCACAGGTTTTGGTAGTTTGTCCTCTGATCACTTCCTCAAATTGACCAAACTTATTATGTGGCTCCTTACTGATATATCTGAGTTGTCTATTGATGATATGCATCAAGTATAGCTGCTGTGGCTGCTTGTCTGGTTTGAGTCCCAAGCTGATGCCCTGTGCTTACCGCACCACATGATTCTTTCATTGCTTTATCCATTAACTCGGCCTTTGAAACCTTGAGATATCAGGACTCCGTAGGACACTTCAGGGCTCGAATTATAGACAGAAATCTGTTGGCGTGTATGTGCAATGAGCTTGAGCAGAGGTGTTATCGGTACATGCAGGCAGCTTCTGAGACATTGAGCCAATATGTTGAATGTGTGGTATGGCTGTGTCAGCACTCAATATGGAGGTTACTGAATCTGACAGTATCTCCAGTATTTTAGAAAGCTTGCACCCAGAGGATCAGTCTTGTTTGGTTTTTGTGCACTGCCTGACTGATTTTGATGAATTTCAGGAACTGCTAGAGTCAACTGAGACACTGACCTTTTCTGACAAGCAGTGTTGATCAGATGGAAGTCTACCATTGGCACCTTTTATTCTGCAGGGTAACAAACCACGATCCGTATTTGATTGGTCTAGTAACAAGCAATGTTTCCATTGCAGTGCAAGTGACCACATTGCTCATGAGTGCTCTATTGTGAGAAGCCCCAGGCGTAACAGCTGATGCCATGAGTGGGGGGAGCACAAACATGTCAGAGGAGTTGTTTCCAGAATGAGATTTTCACTCTGCAGCGGAGTGTGCGCTGATATGAAACTTCCTGGCAGATTAAAACTGTGTGCCCGACCAAGACTCGAACAAGTTTGAAAGGTAGGAGACGAGGTACTGGCAGAAGTAAAGCTGTGAGTACCGAGCGTGAGTCGTGCTTCGCTAGCTCAGTTGGTTAGAGCATTTGCCCGCGAAAGGCAAAGGTTCCGAGTTCGAGTCTCGGTCGGGCACACAGTTTTAATCTGCCAGGAAGTTTCATGTCAGAGGAGGTTACTGTTTTGTCGTACGTGTATTTGTGCTATGGAAAGATCTTCCCTTCCTTATGTTTGTTGTGCCCGAGTCAGACAGGGACCAGTTCACATGTTATTGAATTCTGGAAGTTTGGTCTCCTTACCAGATTACAAATGGTCCCTTAAGTTTGGCCACTTATGTCAATTTCTCCCATGCATGCACTTGTCTTCCCAGAGATGTTGCATGGCCAACGGGCAAGAGTTGCATCTGGTTGGCGAGTTATGCGATAGTTTATAGTTTATCTGTTTGTAATGTCTCATGGCCAGTCAAACTTCTCTTAGTTAAGGACTTGGTGGTCACCTTATTGCTCGGCTACAACTTTATTTGGTGGACCGGGCTGGTCCTTGACTTTGCAAGTGGTACCTTGTTCTTTAAATTATCTCCAGTTGAGAAAATAGCCCTCTGCTCTTGGTGTAGTTCAAGCCTCATTAATTCTGTAAGTTGCAAAACTGGGTAGTTTGTGATTGGTCATTTTCAGCCAGAACAGGTGAGACAGTTGTTGGACCTGTTGCAGAAGTTTCCAGATCTCTTGTCTGACAAACTGGGTGTTACTAATTTGATTCAATATAATATTTGTCTAGTCAATGATGTTCTACTTCAACAAGCTCCTTAACACCTTCCAACACCTAAAATGAAAATTTTGAGGCAGATCAGTGCTGTATTGTGGGATTACGGTAGGTAATTAGGACTTCCACTTCACCATATGCTTTACCAGTATTCCAGCTTGGGGACAGGACTATAGGACTGTAGTTGATTACAGGGTCCTAAACAAAAGGACATTTTGGAATCAGTCCCTTGCCTAATCTTCACAACTGTTTTATATGTTTTTCTGGGGCTTGTTGCTTCACTGCACTCGACTTGAATGTAAGCATGTCATTGCCTTTTGCATGGACTGGAATCTGTACGAGTTTAATAGTTTGCCATTCAGGTTGGCCACTGGAGCCACTGTTATTTCTCGTTTATTGGGGATTTGACATCTGCATGTGTTTACAACTATCTTGATGATGTGGTTGCCCATAGCTGTTCATTTGAGGAACACCTTTCTCATCTGGATCAGATATTGGTCAGACTCTGTTCTGCTGGGTTAACACTGAAGCTGTCCAAGATCACCCTTGCCAAGTGACAGATCTCATTTTTGGGTCACCTCATTTTGGGTGATGGAATTAGGATCGACCAGGAAAGAGAAATGGACCTGAAGAAATTTCCTCCATCTAGGAGCATAAAGGAAATGGCCGGGTTTATAGGGATAGCTAATTATTTTCGTAAATTCATTCCTAGTTTCACCCAACTTCCTACTTTCCATAATAAATTGTACAGTAAAGGAGAGAGCTTTGCATGGGGAGAAAGTCAGCAGTGTGCTTTAGAGGCTATTAAGATTGCCATCACTAATCCTCCAGTGTGCGCTGTGCCTGATATCAACAAGAGATTTACTGTTCAGACATTGTGGGGACCTCTTAGGAGGCAATTTTTGTCCGGAGGTTGTGTCCCAAAGTATGTGTTAAAGGATGGGATTTTGTGTAAATAAGTAGCTGAATTCAGTAGCCAAGGATTTGTCTGCAGGTTGATTTAGTTCCCCCCATCTTTCATTATTTCCATAACTCCATGGTATGTGGTCATCTAGACCTTTACGAAACCTTGGCAAAGGTACATGCTCACCTCATAAAGCCTTCCTTGTACAGTGATATTCACTATTTGCTTAATGAGTGCCAGTCTTGTAAGAGGGGTAAACTGAACACTAACTTGCCCATGGGGTTACTGCATTCTGAGTACAAGCAACATTCAATGGATAAACTCTTTATTGATTTCACAGGACGCCTTCCCCATACAAAGAGGGGCAACCGTTACATCTTGGTTATTGTTGACACCTTCTCTCACTTTGTTTGGCTGCTCCCTAGCCGAGCAGTTATGGCTGCCATTACCATTCATCGCCTAACCAACATATTTTCATGGTTTTGCCCTCCCAAGGCCCTTGTGAGTGAAATGCTCCAGCCTTTGTCTCTAGGTACTTTTGACAATTCTGTTTCCACAGTGCCATTAGGAATATTACCACCACACCATATTATCCTCATATGTCCTTTGCAGAAAAGGTAAATCATAATCTTAATGTGGTCTTAATCATATACCACACTGAGTCTCCAAGCACATGGGATGGCACCCTCCCCTGGCTCAACTTTGCATTCAATTTCGCCCAGCATCCAAGGCTGTTCCTGCCACTCTTACGTTAGCATATCACCTTAATTTTCCCCCTCTGAAACTTGTGGAGCATTAATGATCTTTTACCCATTTTATCACTCTTGGTCTCATCAAGGAGGATTGGCACTGGGCTAGGCAGAATATTGAATTGCCTCACCACTGTCAGGCAAGGAGCTACAACTATGGCAGACAATCCTATTAGGGTAAGAGGGGAGATACGATTTTTGTTAGAAACTTGATGGGGCGAGCGTAGAATGATGCTGGTGTTGGCAAGTTGTCCCCCCACTCCGTGGCCCCATATCTGTCATCAAGATTTTGGGGCTGATTAATTTGCTGGTCAAAGAGTTAGCCACTGGGAAGACCTTCTGAGTGCCTATTAGTCAGATGAAGCTTGTTAATTAACGTACCTCCTCTTCTTGTTGGAGAATCTTTTGGTTCGAACAGGCAAGGTTGAGCCATGGTGGCTTGTGTGAGGGCATGCGCATGATCCTACTGGTGCCACTTGTGCACACGTTTCATCGACTCGGCCCTCGTTGTATAATCTTTGCTGGGTTACATGTTTCCTATGGGGCTGTGCGGTTGCAAGTGGTTGGGTGGACACAGAGCTGGACAGGGTGTGCCTAAGTGCTCGGCATCCTGGTGTTTGCGGTGAGTTAACACTGTTGACATTTGGGCTGCGGGGGCCTATGTTTTCCTGCAGTGTTGACCAGTGCTACTGGTGAGTTTAGCAGGGAAGGAGCGGATCTCATCATGTGCAACATGGTTACGATGTGCATCAGTCAGTTGTGGTGTGGTAAATAAACCGAATTGTATTGAACAACTTGTTACCAGCCCTGACCAGCAACGCTGTATTATCCCGTGCCTACCTTGTGTCCTGAAGCTGTTGGCCTCCTTGGCATCTGTCTGAAATTATGTATGAAGGCTGTTTAATAAGTACTGCACTTAAAGGTTGTTAATTCTGCCCAGTGCGAGCTGGCCAGGAATCCAGTTTCTTTATGCTTTTCGGTGATCCCTTTGAGGCTGTATGTCTCAGTCTGGAGGTTTCTGTATGTGCCATGCTGGCATTTTGCAATGTTAATCTTGTACTTGAAATTGCAGTTTGTTATTATTAATTATTTGATACTACTGCTTAAACAATGGAAAATCCAGGATGGAATGTAACAATATCGTGAAAAGGATAGTGGCTACAGCAGAGATGCTGAGTCGCAAAAAGGCACACAAAAAGATTGTCAGAAAATTAGCTTCAGTGAACAAGGCCTTTGTCAAAAATAGACAACACACACACACCTCATACACACATGACCACAGTATCTGGCAGCTGCAGCCAGACTCAGAGACGCAGACTGAGTCAGGTCCAGCTGCCAAGACTGTGGTCATGTGTGTGCATGATGAGTGAGAGAAAGAGAGGGAGAGAGAGAACCTGTGTGTGTGTGTGTGTGTGTGTGTGTGTGTGTGTGTGTGTGTGCGCGCGCATACATATGTTGTCTATTTTCACCAAAGGTGTTGTTGGCTGAAAGCTAAGTGGTGTTTTTTTTTTTTTTTTTTTTTTTTCAACTCAGCATCTCCATTATATGGTGAACAGCATACGGAAATATTCATAATGATGCTACTGACTAATTTCTGTTTGTTGTAGACCTCATGGTCTTTCCTGGAGCGAGTTATTGGATTTGGCCTCTAACGAAAGTTGTGTGCACTCAGCCTAAAGATGCGCGCGCGCGCGCGCGCGGGAGGGGGGGGGGGGGGGCGCGTGTGCGTGGAGGGGGGGGGGGGCAAACGCTTGTATTAGCACACTCTTTTACTTCGTGTTGAGGAGACCTTCATGTTACAGGTGTACTGTTTAACTGGCCATCTGCCATTTGGTACGTATCACAATTATACTGTCTGTTATCCCCTAAGAGGCACAATACAGGTATAATTTGATTTTTTAATATCTTGTTTGAATTATTATGTAATTATTTTTTAAATGATCTTATACAATGCTTTTTGTTATTGCTGGGAAGGTTAACTTGCAATCTTATGAGTGGGCCACTCCCATACTGTAGCTGAGTTTTCAATTGCTCGTTTGGGTGTTGCTGTGTGTGTTCATTTTTAACGAAACTTGTTTTGCAGTTTTTTCTTTCGTGTTTGTTGACAGCTTTGTATCAGCAGTGGTTGATGCATTGCTGATCGCCTGGCCCATGGCTGGGACGTATTTTCCTTCTGCGTCAGCAGCTTTTCCATCATTGCATGAGGCCTAAGTGTTTGCAGGACACATGCGAGTGTGCATATCTCCTGTTCCAGCCAAAGTTGAGGGGTAGTTTCTTGTTATTCTCTTGGTATCATGCCATGCCAGGGGTGTTGTCGGATTAGGAAGTAATGGACACAGTAATTCTGTTACTGAAAGGCCCTTATGGATATGTGATGAGAGTCATTGGACAAACTGAGCACCGAGTTCTTGATTCCTTACAAAATTATGGGTGTAATTGTCATTATCATTTTAATTGTGTTTGAGGGGCATGGCAGTTTATTTAAGTACTTAAAGTAAGTTATGTGGAACATGCTTGTGGCTAGTTATGTGGAACACACTTGTGGCCAATCACTGAAGTACTACTGTTGGTTCGGTTTTACATGTGGGTAGCCTTTGGGCAGCTTGGCTGTGTCTCGTCTATGTGAGACTAGAATAACCAATGGTGATGTATGCATTTTAATGATTTTATTTAAAGTTTGTTGAACTCATATTCAAGTCCTGTTGTGGGATTAGCCAACAGTTGTGATCTAGTTGTGGGAACAGAGTGCCATTGGAGGTTTATTTAATTAACTGTTTGTAGCTACGCCACCATTGTGTCACACAGTCAACATTTTTTATTACTATTTATAATTTTATGTATAATGCAAATGTCCTTATATAGTGTGAATTTAATATAAAAATCTTAACTATTTGCACATATTTCGCAAGAAGTTCGGTAACTCTCAGTTGACTCATGATTGATTTGTTATTAAATAAAAATATTTATTTAGAAGTGATAAATGACACATCAAGTTGGGCCACCCTTCCACAATCCTTGTTCTTAGGTCTCAAATATCCTAGTAGCCTCAACATTCTGCATGGCAGTGAATTTTCTCTCACTCCGCTGACAAGGACTGCTCCCAGATTTCGCATCTCCGGTTGCACACATGAATGTGATCTTTTTACTGACTTCGATTCTGATGAGTATTCTGTGATGCCTCCATCCCCACCTGTCCCACTTACAATGAACCATTATCCAGCAGACATCAACTCTGACATTTACTCGCTACTGCATGATGGCTCATTAACAGAGGATGAACCTACAGCATTACAACTGCGAGATGCCAGCTCATCGATCACAGTTTATGGATCCATGACCCTCAGTCTGCAAGTGTCATCATCTCACTGCCTCACATGGACATTCCCTCAAACGGACATAATAAAGTCAGACCTAGGGATGGACCATTCCTGCCAACTCCACCTCTACCTGTTGATACATCACACCACACTCCTCTTCTTCGACATGGACCACCGCATCCTAGGACGTTTTGCCCTGGCACCCCTGCCCTTACCTAGCACATTGACTGTTCAATATAAA
The DNA here is from genome assembly GCF_021461395.2 of Schistocerca americana. NCBI lineage: Eukaryota > Metazoa > Arthropoda > Insecta > Orthoptera > Acrididae > Schistocerca > Schistocerca americana. Next base: position 736,805,259 of record NC_060121.1, on the reverse strand, counting down.
CAGCAGGAAGACAATCACACATCCGTCAACACATACATGCAGTGTGCCTCCTTGGCTGATGAGTTCTTGGTGATTTATCAGCATTACACTGACTGCCTTGGAATGTCGGATGCAGTCCGTATGGAGGAGGAGGAGGAGGAGGAGATTAGCGTTTAACGTCCCTTCAACAAAGAGGTCATTAGAGACAGAGCACCAGCTCAGATTAGGGAAGGATGGGGAAGGAAATCAGCTGTGCACTTTCAAAGGAACCAACCTGGCATTTGCCTGAAGTGATTTAGGGAAATAACAGAAAACATAAATCTGGATGGCCAGACGCAGGTTTGAACAGTTGTTCTTCCAAATGTGAGTCTCGTGTGCTAACCACTGCGCCACCTTGCTCAGCCAGCCTGTATGGAGATTGCATTGCCTTCACTATGTAATAACAGCACGTCCGCTACCCTCATGAAGGTTGGTGAGCAGCTCATGGTTTCAACACACAACCATAATGATGACGAGTAGGCAGTGCCAGTGTGACCCTGGCCCTGCTGACAGGTAACGCCCATCCCACATATGGCCACACCCATTCCCCACTCCTCCCAATAGCTACGCTGTCCTCAATCCCAGACATGCAACAAAATACACACGACAGTACACCATGTTTCTCCTCACCACCTGGCTCCTCCACCACTGGCATCTTCAGGCGTGCCCCTAAAGCTGAACAGCACACTGCCACTGTGTGTCTTCCACACAACTCACCGGAATGCAGCTCAGTCACTGTCCACTGCCAATCTTCACAAATCACTGACTCCGTTGACTATGTTCACCTGGTTCCACATTTGATTACACCACACCCCCCACAGGGTGACAATGCAGTACAAAACCACATTTGGGACACATTGTTGGAATCAAACACAACACAACACTGGTGTGACCAATATCAGTTGCACTATTCCCCTCCACCTGTCACCAACAACTTCAGCGCCTCTTCCCAACACAGGTTTAACACAACAACACCAGGTTCTATGACTGCATCTCCGCCTGTACCAACTTCAACAATGACCCAAAATGGATCGCTACCCAGCATTTCTGCCTCCTCTCCACCTCCAGCCCATCACAGTCAGTCACCAAACAGGCTATGCCCATCAAACTTCTCACTGGCTAAGAAGTTAGTTACTCACTTCGGTCGCACCACCCTCTCAACAGCTGCCATTATTTTCCTCACCACTGACACTCCTGCCCCCCTCTTCAGTCGCACCACAGGTGTCCCATGTGGAAACATCAGATGTTTCCCATGTCAGCCACTGATATACTGCCTGTTATAATTTGTATGACTCCCACTGTGATTTCAAAAAAACAGGTCATTCATGTCTCATGAAAATGCCATTCACAGTATGAGTGGTCAAGCATATCTGTGTCTCACAGCCTACAAGAAACGGTCCAGTTATTCCTGGTTTCTGCCTCAGCCATGATGTGGTTGGTCAGAATGGATTCACGTCTGTAAGAAGTAGTCCAGCCCCCCCCCCCCCCCTTTCACCCGCTTTCTGGACCAGCCACAATGCAGCTGGTAGGCAAACTTGTCTAGGTGCAGCACCTGATGCCAGTCAACCACCACGTCTCAGCACCACTCCTTTTCCTCCCCTGTTCTCCACACTGCTAGGGTGGTGGTGGGGGGGGGAGGGGTTGTTTGGCTGCTATTGATCACAACAACATCACTGACCAACAGGAGTGACTTTGTCGGCTCTCTCTGAATGATTAGTAAGCACTGTGCTCTGTTCATGTGCATATGTCTTGTGTACATTGTCTTCAATAAAGTGCTATTACTCTGTGTGTGGATCACATATTCGATATTTTACAACTGTCCATATCCTGAGCTCCCACAAATGCTTTTGCATACGGAATACCGCTAATTCTAATAGCAGTACATATTTAACAAAAAATTTACTCATCTCTTTTTTCAGTGTTCAAATTTTGGTCATAATTAAAACTAAGTCACCAATCTGAAATCCACGCACATGTGCATGAGCATTGCATTGCACTGTTTTGCACTATCTTTTATGTTACTTGTTACAAGTTGTCACAGTTCTTTTATTGTTAATATTTCGCTTTGAGGCCACTAAAAATGTTTAATATTGGTTCTCCTATAAATGGCTTATGCATTACCTCCATGGGTGATGACCCTTTTGTCATGTGTGGCAATTCATTCCTTATTACCTGAAAATCTGGGATCAACTGAGCCCAAGATGTGTGATCTGTGGAACAGTATGTTCTACAAAGATGTGAAATTTCTTTCATTACTCTCTCACAGTGTTACATCGGGCGTGGCACTTCAGGATAGCAACATTTTTTATATTTTCCCCACATTAAAAATTCTTTAAATTCCTGACTGATAAACTGCAACCTGTTACCTGTCAAAATATGAGAGGCTTCCCTATATCTATGAAGCATTCCCTTAGACATTACTGTTTCTGTATTTTCACATTTAATAGGATAAAGTTTTACATATTTCAGTCAACAATCAATCAATATAAATATGTATGTCACACTTCCTCTGATTGTTGGCAGATGACTGAAGAAATTGGCTGAATGCATCTTTGTGAATAGTTCATTCAGATGTGTTATCATCCAAGACTAATACCTGTTTGAGTGTTAACCATTTATCTTTAAAGTATGTGTCATCTATTACATCTTGTTTAATATGTAAGATGCGGCTTTGCACTTCATTATGCTTAATAATAATAATGGGGTGTGAAGAGGGCCTCCCGTCGGGTAGAGCGCTCGCCTGGTGCAAGTCTTTCGATTTGACGCCACTTCGGCGACATGTGCGTCGATGGGGATGAAATAATGATGATTAGAACAACACAACACCCAGTCCCTGAGCGGAGAAAATCTCCGACCCAGCCAGGAATTGAACCCGGGCCCTTAGGATTGACAGTCTGTCGCACTGACCACTCAGCTACCAGGGGCGGACTTATGCATAATGTCTAATGCTAATAAATTTAATTAAAAGTAACTCCAGGACCTTCTGTCCATACCATTCATTCCTAATGGAAGACATTATAGTGTATCAGGAACCACATTTGTTGAACCTTTTATGTAACTAATCTCAATATGATATTCTTGCAAAAGTAGTACCCAATGAATCAATCTACTGTGTAACAAACAGCTTTCCGTGAGGAACACTTGTGCCTACTGGTCTGTGTATATGATTATTTTAAATCCCCACATCAAATTTGAAGCTTCTGTATACTCCACACTACAGCTAACAATTCTTTTTCTGTGGCTATTCAGTTTAATTTGTGTACGCTTAAAGCCCTACTGGCAAACATTAATTTGTCATGTTCCCCTGTACTGGGATCCCACTCACACTGAAATAGTTCAAAAGCTATCCCATACTCTGAAGCATCAGTACTTAGTTTAAACACTTCAACCATACATGGATGTTTTAAAATGGGCGCACTCACCAATGCTAACTTAATGTTGTTAAAAGCTGATTCTTCCTCTCCCAAAATTCATATTTGTTTGAATAGATGTGAATCATTCGTAGACTTACCACGAACATACTAACGGCCAAACCCTGCTAACCCTAAGAATGACTCCAGGTGTTTTGCGTTTTTAAATTCTGAAGAGTCTTTAGTGGCTCTAATTCGTTCTGGATCCAGTTTGATCCCGTTTATTCCCACTAGATGTCCTAAAAATGTTAGTTCTTCTCAAACAAAGTATGGCTTTGAAAGCTTGATTCTAATATCTTCAGCATAAAACCTTTTCAAAGTTTTTGTTAATAAATCATAATGTTCTTCCCACTTTTTGGATACTAAAAGTATATCATCCACATTAATGATTGAGTCTTGTAGTAATTCCTTTCCTAAGACAGCATCTAAAGCTTGAATAAATACAAGTACTGAGACGTTCAAAGTGGCAACACTTTAACCCTCAAATCAGTGCGCCAATTTTCATAACATGAGCAGGCACATGGCATGCAAAGTACACATGTGAAATATAGCTGTCTTTATATTACTAAGGTAAACATATATGAGCAAAGTCACAGTTTTATCTTAGTTTAACAAAACTACAATAAAACAAACTTATATAATATGAACTAAATCACTGTTTAATTAAACAATAATAAAATTAACTTTCATTGTAAGACCTCTTACTGTAGTTGAAATCTTAGCTAATTTTGAGCAAGCCAAAAACTTTAGCTCAATGGATCTGAAACTGGATGAAGCAGTTAAGAAATTCACAGCTGTTTTGTACAAAAGTTAGTCGTATCAGTTTAACCCTCGAGCATGTGCACTTATTTATAAATTGCGAACCACAAATAACATTGTCTTGTACTGTTCTTCTGTTGTTTTATAATTGTAATCTCATGCTTTTCCTTCATTATTGCTTCAGCTAACACAGTGATAAGTTGTGTTGTCATACACCCAAGTAAGCAGCAACAATATACAATAAACAGCAGGTTAGGCGGGAAAAAACTTACAATCCATGCAAGCAAATGCCCCAGAATTCTGAGCTAGCAGCACAATTCCACAATAAAGACACTTGTCAACGAAATAATTAGGAATCGAATAAGCGTTTGGCTAGGATCTGATACAAACGTACTGTTTAATGCTCTAAGTGGACCATTACTCTAAGCTATCACTTGTACACACCAAGAGAGGGTTGGTGTGTCCAAGTGTTACCCTAGAGTAACAGTTGCATGTTCGAAAATTGTGGTTAGGCAGTATGCTGTGATACACTCTATTTACTAAAATATACATAAATAACAAACACATGCTTATAAAAGAACACGATAGAGGAACAAAAACACAATTTTTCGAATGAAGGTATGAATTGTTTATTAATTTAGATTCTCTTTTGAAAAGTTATCAGATTTTTTGGATGTGTGAAAAGTATTTTATTTCAGCCCTTTTTGTTTTATTTTTAAAGACATTTATGATGCGCCTGTGAATGTAAAGCTTTATACCCAGATATGCATAACTACTCTGCATTTCTAGTTCTACAAATATCTCTCTTTGATGCTCAATGAGTATTGTGTTGATGTACAGACTACCTTAAGCTATACCTGTTATAAATTATTCTGTATGCAAAATGAAACTGTATGTGAACAGAGATGGGGCTGTTAATATGTTTAACTCTTTAAAATAAGACATTAAATATATTTTATTTTTCGAAATTCCCGATTTGCACCTGATTACTTTCTTCTGCACAGATAATTTTTTTTTTTTATCACTTCATAAAAAATACCTAATTAGATGGTAGAAAAAAAAGGAACGAAGCAACAGTTCTACAGATCATGTGTGTAACTTACACAACAGATAACTAACTTGTGCCAACTTTTTACATATACACGCTGTATGTTTGTTTCAAGTTAAATTCTGAATCAAGACATATACCAAGCACTCAACACCAACATTGTATAAACTGAAAATAATGTTCAGTCTCTTCAACAATTAGACACTGGTGTCCGAAATTAAAGCAACAAACATAAATTTTGCAAAGCTGCATGCATTTTTTTTGCCACAAAACAGCATAAACATGTGACAGTAAAATAAAAACCATGTAAAGAACACAGAATGTAAAAAACTGCAACATGCATAACCGCAGACAAAAATGTTCTTCATTTTTTCCAACTTAACAGATTTAGACACTCATTCCAACAACTTGTTAATGTGCTCAATATGGGGCATGACCACCCCAGATAGCAGTACAGTCCTGACAACGATGGGTCATGCTGCAAATGATGTCACCAATCTCATGTTGAGGCTTGCAAGTCTTGGAGAGTGGTTGGTGGATGGTGACTGGATGCAACCCATGTCCCTAGTGCATCCTAGACTTGCTTATGGGATTCAAAATGAGAGAGCAAGCAGGCCACACCATACCCGCACTCTATGAGGTCACGCATTATGGTTCATCAATACGAAGTTTGGGCCACAGCACCTTGCAACGACCACACGTGAGGTCCCAAGATCTTGTCACTATACCTGACTGCAGTTAAACCTTGCCGATTCAACCATACAAGTTCATGAAGAGGTGTTCGAGTGGTCAGTAGAATCCCTGCTCACACCATTATGTATTCTCCTCGATATCTGTCTCTTTTTCAGATTTTTGGGTCCTGAAATGGTGTTCCATGATCTCTACAGATGGGAATCCATCGAGAATGACCCTCCAGACCACATCTGCGAAAAGAACATTGGCCCACTGTTTGACTGTTCTGGTGGCATGTTGATGGTTCCACTTTAGATGTTCCCTTCTGTGAAGACATGCCAGATGTACGCATACAGCAGGTCTCCGGCATTAAAGGCCAGTCTGCAGAAGCCTTCTGTACACCGTTTGCCTCTATACATGATGTCCTGTGAATGCTATGTCAGATGCCAGTTGCTGTGCAGTACTAAGACAGTACCATTGTCCCCTTACAGCCAAATAACAGTCCTCTCTTTCTAATGTCAGATGTGGTCAGCCCTGCTCTGGCCGTCGAGATACATTTCCAGTTTTTATGAACTGTTGCCACATCCAAAAAACAACAGAACGATTCAAGTTAAGCCATCGTGCCATATCAGTTTGCAACTGGCCTGCTCCCATTCTTCCTATGTCCCTCCACTGCAGAGAGTCTCGTACGCAACTTCTTCAGTAACATTCAGAAATTGCAACTTTCACTGTTGTTGTTTACGATTTATTTTCTGTTATTGAGAAAGGATTCAATCAAGGATAGTGTCAATCCCTGAATGCACTCTCTAGTGCTTCAACTACTATTTTTAATTACCTTTAGTATCAACACAAAAGAAGTGACAAGGCTCATTTAGTAGCAGGTTCAACATACGTGCATGTGTTTCACTTTGTTGGCAACAATCTATAAGGGAATCTCCATCCATGAAAATTCTGGAACAGCAGTGGCAACTGCTGCAATTGATGCAGTGTAGCAGGTAGAACAAGAGTAGCGAAACAAAAAAGTGTTCCAAGTCCATCTAGAGCACCATCAACAACAGTACCAAATATTAAGCCAGATCTTGCAGCAACAAGTGCATCCATCAAACAAAACCCCTTTGTTGCTGCAATCTAAAGTATTTAATAATGAAAGTAAGGATTGGGACCCTTTCAGCATAAACTGGATGCTCATTTTCAGGCAAGTAACATACCTGATGTCCATTTGCAATGTGTCTATTTGGTGTCTTCTATTTCACAAATTTATGAGAAGAAGGAAAAAGACCTGCATTGCTCCACATTAACGTTGCCTTTAGCGCAAAAAGGGGTACACACTATTGCAACAAAAATTTTTGATCTCTTACCCAGTGATATAAAATGTCTGACAGATAGCAAAGTAAAATTTGAAAAAAAAAAAAAAAAAAAAAAAAAAAAAAAAAAAAAAAAAAAAAAAAAAAAAAAAAAAAATTGAAAAAATTTCTCCTTGACAACTCTTTCTGTTCCCTGGACATATTTCTATTATTATAAAGTGTACAAGGTGGCGGGTGTATCCCCAGATCATGTACTCTATGCAATTTCTGTTACTGACTATCACAGCCACAGTTATTCTATCTGTGATGCTCGACTGTGCTCCTGTACCTCCCACGTCACAATATCCCACCCCCCACAGGGGCCTTGGGCGACGCTTCATATAGTGTGCTCACTCAGTTCGTATATACATCACAGCCACATCAGGTGACATCAGACGTCCGTGCTGTGCCATGTTACCATGTCTACTACATTGTTTTCTGTGTGTGGCTACCACCTCAACCCTTCCCCTTCCCCTTCCCCTCCCCCCTCCCCAATGACCTCAGATGACGACACCAAGGGACAATTCTGTGCGTTCAATCAAAATTTCACCACTCATCAAATAAGCATCCTCCAGGCCTTCTGACACTACAGGTACCGACAGGCAGGTTTCCTAAATAACTGCCCTCCTACCCCCCCACCCCCCCCCCCCCCCCAAAGTCAAAAGAAAACCCTTGAACCTGGTTCGTCCTGGCTGACAACCTCTTCAACCTTCACAGTATTACAAAAAATGACTCATGCTCCATCTGCCTCATCAGCCATCTTCACAAACATTTGGACTTGATCAGTGAATTAGTTCTGTGCCTGCCTATACACCACAAGTATACTACTGCAAAAGGCACTATCATGAAGTGTTTATAATGCCCTCCATCAAAGTGTTACAACACATCATATATGAAGAGAATTGGGGATCACAGACCCCACCCCAGCTCTAGCAATGCCTATGTGCACTGGTTGATGTAAAATTCACAGCAGACATTGCGCTGTGGACCGTATGGCTCAACAAACTTCCATACAAGCTACAACTGCAATTAGTGTCTCCTGCCTCAGATACTTTGGAGATTAACCTGTGCACTGCTGACCAAGCTTACAGCATTCTTTGGCACCAGCATCTACTTACCAATGTGGGAGTCATCAAGGAGGATAGGATTGGTACCAGAGACTACACCCCCCTGCTCCCCTCACTTTGGCTGGTCAGCAGAGCTTGTGCATGCTCAACTTCAAGATGACATGCAACCCCCCGGTGGCAGCCTCCATGCACAACCTGCACTACGCATCTAATCTCCGCTGATTTGGCAGGAGTTTCTTCTGACCACATGGTAGACTACACTCAGACTCCAACGATGGCACGCAAGCAGCATGGAATACACCTCACCCTGTGAATCTACTGTGCTGTTTTCACACTATATTTGGTGATGCAGCATGAAACTGCCAACCTCCCTACGGGTTCCCAAACTCTACCTGCAGACCAGTTTAGGCGCACTGGCCCACATTACCTCCTCATCACATCTCGCCAAGCAACAGTCAGTGTATGCAACATCTGTGCCAAGCGGCCATCTATATGTAGTGGACTGCACTTCTGCCCTTAAACATGTTATTGATACTGGCGTGGAGGTCAGTGTCATTCCTACCACACTGCTCCCTGCACACATATCCCCGCCCAAACTGATTTAATGTGCTGCAACCAACTCCAGCATCAACATTCTGGGCACCACAGACATTCAAGTGCATCTCACAAATGGCCTCAGTTTTACATATACCTTCCACATCGCACAAGTCATTGAAACTGTGTTAAGTATTGATTTCCTTAAAAATTTGGGATTTTTCCCTAACATCCAGGTTGCAGCAGTACTACACAATGTTTTCAGCTTCCTGATCCCAGCCTCATTTGGCTCATCTGCCCCTCTCCTCCCTTAAAGGAATCCCTCCTCAACTCTCTTTCCAAGAGCTCCTCTCTAATGAGTAAACTCACCATTGCATTGTTTGAGCTTACACTCGAGCACTCTGCTTCTCATACTCTATGAGCACTCAATGACACTCTTAGCCAATGGGTTGAGGCAGCGTCCATGCAACTGGCACGGGCTCATCTGACAGTACATATGCTATCTGACGTGGATTCTGTAGGCCCAGATGACGCTTTGACAGACACCCCACCCCCACCCCCTGGGGTGCAGCCTCCTGCACAAATGTCTCAGGTCAGAGACATTGGGCCTCTTGGTGTTTCTGTACAGTACAACCCCCCTTTGCGAACAGTGTCGTTCCTCTCATTGACTCAAATGATGCCCTGGTAGTTAGGCTTACTAACGGTACTAGTCACAAGATCAACACTACAAAAGGACCCCTGTGCAACACAAGCTTAACACATACCTTGGTGTCTCAACCCAAAAAAATTGTGCCATGCTAAGGTTATCATTAGCGAGCTATTAAGTGCAGGCATCGTTCACCAATCAGATAGTAATTGGTCTTCCCATCCACCTTGTTCAAAAGAAAGAGGGGTCATTTCACCTCTGTGTGGATTACAGAGTCCTCAGTGCCCACACTATCAACAGTTATCCAGTCCCCCACATTCAGGACTTCGTTTAAACACTCAATATTGCACAAGTGTTCAGCATACCTGACTGCCACATTGCCTGTCACCAAATACCTACGTTCAAAGATTTCTCAGACTGTTCTAATCACTCCTTTGGGACTGTTTGAATTCTGTTTCATACCATACAGCCTCAAAAATGAAGCTCAGACGTGACAGTAACGTGAACAGCACCTGACTGAAGCCATAGACACACTTTGTAACAATGGTATCAAAATCAGTCACAATAGATCCCAGGTATGCAGTATCAGTGTGACTTTCCTTGATTATACCATACCAGCCAAAGCTATCTGACCAACATTCAACTGCGTCAAATTTATTTGTAACCTCCCTCCACCCACATATTACCATAAGTTGTGCAGATTCCTCAGTATTATTAACGTCTACCACTGACATCTCCCCATGCAAGTTCCCTTCACCGACACACAGACTGGGAAAAATACCTCCAGTGCGAGTAAAGTGCCATTGACAGATGAGATGCTTCAAGACTTCAACAATTTTAAGTCTGCCCTTGCTCGTGCTGTCACACTGGCTCACTTAATACCCGATGCCCGCATCTCAATCACCACCAATGCAAGTGATACATCCATTGGCATGGTACTGCAATAGCATGTCAGCGACAAAACTGAAACTTCCACATTCTTTTCCAAAACACACTCACTCATCAGTGTAAATAGCCAACGATCAACTGTGGACTCCTCACAAACTACAAGGCAGTCAAACACTTCCATGAGGAAGGCAGTCAAACACCTCCATGAGGATATCAGGGGGGAGGGGGGGGGGGGGGGGGGAACAGCATGAGTTCACCGCTCACTATTGCGCATGACACCTAAATGGGTACCCTTCGACTGGTAGCAACACCACCTCTTCGACAGGCAGTGTTTGTAGTAATACACAATCCATCCCAACCTGGCATCAAAGCTGCTACCAAACTTCCAAACTTGTCACTAAGTGGTTCATCTGGCCAAGTGTCAACAGTGACTGCTGTGATTGGATGCATACTTGCATCCCTTGCTAGTGGAGTCAAGTCAGTAGATATGCACAGTTCCCCCTTGGGACATTTGACATCCCAGAAGCATGACTGCACCACATACACATCAACATCATCGGCCTGGTTGGTTGGTTTAAAAGGGGGGGGACGGGGGGGGGGGGGGGGGGGGGACCAAACTGCTAGGTCATCGGTCCCTTGTTCCCAGTAGAACAATTACTCAAGGGAAAGAAGAAAATAAAAGAAGACGTACAGCACAATAACAGGAGTAAGGAAGAACCAGAAGAATGACAGGATGACAACAAACACTACAATGGACAAAACAGGACAAGAAAATCACAGAGAGACGCAAGAAACAGGGAGAAGAAACTAAAAACAAGAAAGCAGATTACCATGGCTGGCTGATCATGAGAATAAAAAAGGAGAAGCCAGCCACTCTGCAATGCATTAAAACCTCTACCCTAAAAGGCCTAGGGTGGACGACATACAGGGACAAAGGACATGCACTAAAACTCAGATCAAATGATAAAACCCACCCTCACGAATAAAACGTAAAACTAAAACTGCTGTTGAGGCATTCTCACCCAACACCGAAGGTAGGGTGCTGGGAAAGTTAAAAGTGGACAACTGTCATTTGGGAGCCACAGCGATACTGAGATGGGTCCTCACGACGGAGGAGGTAACCACGTATGGCCAATGCTGAGCTGACAAAGGACAACCGATTCCCTGTGAGAAGCCTGCAGGGAAGACTTCCACACATTCACAATCTCCATAACGACACACAGTTTGTTGTGCATACTGTAATGCCACTCCGTCTGCCAAAGCCGAGAAACCTTGCGGCGTAAGACAGGATGCAGGTCAGTTTCAGAGATGCCCATTTCCAGGAGCGGTTTCTGCGCAGCCTGTTTGGCCAGCCTGTCAGCAAGTTCGTTGCCTGGGATTCCAATGCGTTCTGGGGACCACACAAACACCACTGAACAACTGGACCATTCCAGGGCAGAGATGGACTCCTGGATGTTCGCTACCAAAGGATGGTGAGGGTAAAACTGGTCAATAGCTTGTAAGCTGCTCAGGGAGTCAGAACAGAGAAGAAACGACTCACCAGAACAGGAAAGGTTGTACTGAAGTGCATGAGATATGGCCACAAGCTCTGCAGCCAGCGGACAAGGAATCTGTTCAATATGGCCTATGTGGACATTGGCGAAGCCAATATTACCATCAGCTATCGAGCCGTCGGTGTACACAACTTCAGAGCCCTGGAACACATCAAGAATCGAGAGGAAGTGACAGCAGAGAGAGACGGAGTTAATGGAGTTCTTAGGGCCATAGAAAAGGTCCAGACGAAGCTTTGGCTGAGGGGTACACCATGGAGGTGTATGTGAATGGACCTCAAGTAGAGGTGGTAAAGGGAAGGACTCCAGTTCTGAGAGAAGGGATCACACGGGAACCACAATCGTAGCCCTGACCAGGGCCGCCGATGCAGGAGATGTACTGCTGCACGTGGGAAAAGGAGACGGTAATTCAGATGCTCAGGACTACGAAAGAGTGCATCATTACTGGTGAGCAGTTGAGCACGTTGGATCTGCAATGGGGGGACTCCTGCCTCCACCAGAACACTGGTCACTGGATTCATTCTAAAACCTCCTGTCGCTAGGTGAATGCCACAGTGGTGCAGTGGGTCGAGTAAATGCAACACTGAGGGCGCCGCCGGACCATAAACCAGACTCCCATAGGATACCAAAATTTTAAGACAACCTCTGAGCCCACTAACTGTGAGGTGCTTTCTGTAATACAGTTTTTTTAATGTATAGAATGTTGAGCCAGCTGAAATTCATCATCAATTTGTAGAGATTTATGGGAAAAATTAGTGACTGATGGAATGGTGAGAAAGTAGGCGAGACAATTCAGTGATGGAGAAATCAATCTTCATGATGAAGCACGGACTGGGTGGCCTTCTGTTATCAGTGATGGTTTGGTTGAGAAAGAGAATAAGAAAACTCATTAAACCACACGGTTCAAAATAACAATGTTTTGTGATGAGTTTTCACAAATTTCAAAACACTGGTGCATGACATTGTCACAAACTGCTTTAATTTTCGAAAACTGTGTTCCAATTGAGTTCTGAAAATGCTTAGGGATGTGCACAAAAATGAAGCAACTTGGAAGGGCTTAGACATTTCTTGCCTGATATAGTGATAAGGGAGATGAGTTCTTAAATAGAATTGTGACTGGTGATGAAACTTGGGTTTTTCATATCACTCCAGAATGAAAACAACATTCAATGAGAGGAGGCATCCATGATCTCCCCCCCCCCCCCCCCCCACCACCACCCCAAAAAAAAAAAAAAAATAATAATAATAATAATCCAAACAATGTTGTCAGCACAAAAAATCATGTGTACTTTTCTTGGACAGACAGGGATTCTGCTTGACAAGTTCCTTCCCAGAGGTGACGCTGTCAATCTAGTACAATACTGTGAATCACTGAGAAAACTTTGGCACACAATTCAAGCAAAAGACGTGGAATGCTCAGTCAAGGGATTGTGTTGCTTCATGACAACGCATGTCCCCATTCTGCTTGTGTCACTCAAAATTCTATTCAACAATATATTCGGTTGGGGAGCAGTTTTCTCATCCACCTCACAGCCCGGATCTCGCACCTTCTGACTACCATGTTTTCTTGAACCTGAAGCATGGTTTTGGAGGAAGGTGCTTTGACAGCAATGATGATGAAAGAAACAGTGTTTAGCAGTGACTGTCTTCACTGACGGCATCTATGACGGGCATAGGAAAGTTGTTTCCCACGACGACAAATGTTTGAGCAATGGTGGCAGCTCTGTAGAAGAACAGTTTAAGAAGTGCTCCTTCTCATAAAAATAAATTCTGGTCCGGGAAAAAAAAACAAAATAAATAAATTTATGAGGTTTCTTTCCAAAACAAGACACCGTTTCCAGACATGCCTCATAAATCATTCCAGAACTATTCACAACACAACTACTGGCTCAGTAACACAGTTTGTGTTTACTGTTGTAAACCCAGTCACGTTAAGCTTGGTGGCTCATAGGATAGGGTCAGACTAGAAATCAACAGGTCCATGATTCAACCCTGTCAGCCCCCAATTTTTTCTCTCACTTATTGTTTCTATCAACTCTGGCAGTGAGTAGCATTTATAAAAAATGTTGCATTGTGCACCTTTGTTTGGTATCCATGTTAGACTGAACTTCCCCTCTAACTGACTGGTTAAGTCAGTTCAAATGTCAGAGGGGGGTAAAAGATCAGTCCACAGAAAAGCACTATGGTGTTCAAAGCAAACTTCAGGTTGTAATACCTGTGACAACGCTCACTTGCTTTGTTTCTTCATTGATTGTCCTCACTGTTGACGTACTGGCTGAAAAAATAGGGGGTCGAAGTGCAACTACTGTCTACTGTAAATGACGTACCCGACAGAGACACAGTGGCGTTTCACAGTCTTTTACTTTCACTGTTCACAACCCCCGAATACTGCACAGTTATGTGGCCAGTGCACTATTGTTTAACTTTCAATAAGCCTCATTAATAGGTTGCAGGCAAACATCAACATACCGCTCCAATAGTTTCCTACTGAACATCTATGAGCAGTAAAAACCTAACTACACAGTTCTTGAAGAATAGAAAGGTATGTATGGAGCAGACACTTGTCATTGTTTTAACACAGGGCCTAATTGTGTAACACTTCTTTCACAGTTAAGTTGAAGCACTGTTGTTGTTCTAACCAGCACAGGTTTCTCATCTGAAACCTGGCCATGGACTGACTGTCTCAGGAATAAGAATCAGGACCTTATATATACTCACAACAATAGGTGCTGAAGCTACACATTGTTTGTAGTTTACTTTACAGAAATTACAATTAAAACTTACCTCATTAAATTAACTGAATGCATCAAAAAATTGGTTGTTTTTAAGTTTCTTCTACCACAAGGATTCGGCCAAATTATTTGTTCATATGATGAAATTAACACACACTATGTGATCAAAAGTATCCGGACACCTGGCTCAAAATTACTTACAAGTACGTGGTGCCCTCCATCGGTAATTCCGGAAATCAGTATGGTGTTGGCCCACCCTTAGCTTTGACGACAGCTTCCACTCTCGCAGGCATATGTTCATCAGGTGCTGGAAGGTTTCTTGGGAAATGGCAGCCCATTCTGCATGCAGTGCTGCACTGAGGAGAGGTATCGATGTCTGTCGGTGAGGCCTGACACAAAGTCGGCGTTCCGAGACATCTCAAAGGTGTTCTATAGGATTCAGATCAGGACTCTCTGCAGGCCAGTCCATTACAGGGATGTTATTGTCTTGTAACCACTTTGCCACAGGCCGTACATTATGAACAGATGCTCCATCATGTTGAAAGATGAAATCGCCATCCCTGAGTTGCTCTTCAACAGTGGGAAGCAAGAAGGTGCTTGAAACATCAATGTAGGCCTGTGCTGTAATAGTGCCACACAAATCAACAAGGGGTGCAAGACCCCTCCATGAAAAACATGACCACACCATAACACCACCGCCTCCGAATTTTACTGTTGGCAGTACATACGCTGGCAGATGATGTTCACCAGGCATTCGCCATACCCACACCCTGCCCTCGGATTGCCACATTGTGCACCGTGATTTGTCACTCCACACAACGTTTTTCTGATGTTGAATCGTCCAATGTTTACACTCCTTACACAAAGCGAGGTTGTGTTTGGCATTTACCAGTGTGATGTGTGGCTTATGAGCAGCCACTCGACCATGAAATCCAAGTTTTCTCACCTCCCGCCTAACTGTCATAGTACTTGCAGTGGAAACTGATGCAGTCTGTGTTAGAACTTCAGGTTTAACACATATATTTAGGAACAACACAACAACACATATAAGTCACTGAGTAAGTTGACCTGTGTACAAGTCAGCATTCGATTAAACACTGAGTCTCAGTCTAGCGGCCGCTGCTCTGCTGGCCGCTTAGGTGGCGCAGCTGCTGCATGGCTGGCAGACAGCGCCGCACGTAGAGGACGTGTGTAATTGCGCGGCAGCACTTTGAATAATCGGCGAGTCACAACACTTTTCCCCCCTTTTGAAATTGTTGCACTGGTCTTTATGGAGGTGTCCTGGAGATGGCTAACGTCCATAGGCATTGTTTGACTCGCCGTAAAGTCTCGAGGAGGCGGCTTCCCGTACGGACGGAAGTTTCCCCGATGATAACGGGTCGAGATGACAGGAGACGTGGGCGATGTGTCGGCGTCCGTTGGAGGAGGAGGCGAGTAGATATACTCTGACAAAGGATGATCCTCCGGTTCCTGCATGGGCACGTCTCCTGGTGGCGTCCGGTCTGGTGCTGGCATCGCGATGACAGTAAGAGGGCTGCGTTGTGAGTATTGAGAGATGCCAAGATCCTGAGCATCAGGTAGAGCCAAAGGTGGTGTGGCGGCATTCGGAACAGGCGTTGCTGGCACCCGAGGCCGAAGCTGGTCCGAATGACGCACTGCAACACCCGTGTCCGTCTGGATTTCATACAGGCGTCTGCCACG
The DNA here is from genome assembly GCF_021461395.2 of Schistocerca americana. Classification (NCBI taxonomy): domain Eukaryota; kingdom Metazoa; phylum Arthropoda; class Insecta; order Orthoptera; family Acrididae; genus Schistocerca; species Schistocerca americana. The sequence goes on along the minus strand of NC_060121.1, from coordinate 736,788,891 downwards.
GTGTCGTAAGATGCGGCCCGGGCTCCATTTTGCCCGCCTGCCATATCCCCGTACCCAGACGAGGTCGTCGGCGGTGAATCGGCCAAGTGAAGGCACCCGCGGCCGTGAGGTGGGAGGCTGCAGAAGATGAAGTAGCGTGCGGGGCTGAGGGCCATGTAAGAGCTCAGCCGGGCTGTGATCGCCCATGGGGGTGAAACGGTAAGATGCCAGGAACTGGAGAAGCGCATCATCGGCAGCAGAAGAAGTCAGAAGTTTCGGCATCTGAGCCTTAAATGTGCGGACCAGCCGTTCAGCCTCACCGCTGGATTGTGGATGGAACGGCGGGGCCATGACATGCGTAACGCCGTGACGAGCACAAAAATCCGCAAAGTCGGAAGAGGCAAATTGCGGACCATTATCAGTAACAAGAGTAGAGGGGAGGCCTTCCAAAGAAAAAATGTGGGCGAGAGCACTGGTGGTTGCCGCGGTGGTAGGTGACGTGCAACGGACAATGAAAGGAAAGTTAGAGTAGGCGTCAATTATGAGGAGCCAATAAGTACCTAAAAAGGGTCCCGCAAAGTCAGCATGAATGCGCTCCCAGGGCTTCTCAGGCGAAGGCCACGGTGACAAAGATGAGTTCGGGGCAGCAGCCTGTGACGCACAAGCGCCGCAGGCAGCGACCATGTGTGCTATTTCAGAGTCGACGCCAGGCCAGTACACATGACGGCGCACCAGAGATTTTGTGCGAGACACACCCCAGTGCCCCTGGTGAAGGAGGCGCAAGACCGAAGCACGCAAAGATGCAGGTACCACAACACGCGGCGAAGCATTGTCAGTGGAGAGGAGGATAACACCATCCCTAGCCGTGAGGCGGTAGCGCAAAGTGTAGTAGTTCCGCAACGGATCAGAAGTCTTAGCGGACGGGCGATCTGGCCAACCCTTCTGAATACAGCGTAAAACCCGGGAGAGGGTAGGGTCAGAACCCGTAGCAGCCGCCAGCCTCTCCCCAGTGATGGGGAACCCGTCCACAACCCGCTGCTCGGCAACATCCAGGTGGAAACACAAAAGTTCGTCCCTATCGAATGCCTGATCAGGACCCATGGGAAGGCGAGACAAAGCATCAGCATTCGCATGTTGAGCCGTTGGCCGGAAATGAATCTCATAATTGAAACGGGACAAGTAAAGAGCCCAACGCTGGAGGCGGTGAGCAGCCTTGTTGGGAAGTGACGTTGATGGATGAAACAAGGAAACAAGTGGTTTGTGATCCGTAACAAGATGAAATTTTGAGCCATAGAGAAAAACGCCAAACTTACGAAGAGCATAAATGATGGCCAAAGCTTCTTTCTCAATTTGAGAATACTTTTGTTGGGCATCCGTGAGCATTTTGGAGGCATAAGCGATGGGTTGTTCCGAACCGTCAGAAAAACGGTGTGCAAGGACTGCACCGACCCTGTATTGAGAGGCGTCTGTGCCAAGAACAAGATGTTGGCCAGGTCGATAAGTAGCAAGGCACGGGGCCTGTTTCAGCATAGTCTTTAATTTCAGGAAAGCCGCGTCACATGACGCGGACCAGTGAAAAGGCACGTTTTTATGCAACAGGCGATGCAACGGCTGAGCCACCGACGCCGCAGATGGTAAAAACTTGTGATAGTATGCTATTTTCCCCAAGAAGGCCTGCAGTTCCTTAAAAGACGTAGGGCGAGGAAGGGCATCGATCGCAGCGACAGTGTGTTGAAGCGGACGAATACCATCCCGAGAGAGTTGAAACCCCAAGTACGTGATAGATGCCTGAAGAAATTGTGATTTCTGAAGATTACACTTAAGACTGGCAGTCTGTAAGACATTAAAAAGTGTGCGGAGATTTTGAAGATTTTCTTCAGTGGTGGAGCCAGTGACAACAATGTCGTCCATGTAATTGATACACCCAGGGACAGGGAGCAATAATTGTTCCAAGAATCGCTGAAAGAGAGCAGGGGCGCTAGCAACCCCGAAGGGCAAGCGTTGGTATTGATAGAGGCCGAAAGGCATGTTAAGGACCAGAAACTGCCGGGAAGCAGCGTCGAGAGGAAGTTGATGATAAGCCTCCGACAGGTCAATTTTAGAAAAATACTGTCCTCCAGCGAGTTTAGTGAACAGTTCTTCCGGACGGGGCATAGGGTAAGTGTCTATGAGGCATTGAGCATTTACAGTGACTTTGAAATCGCCACAGAGACGAATATCACCATTGGGCTTAGCAACGACAACGACAGGAGAGGACCACTCACTGGAAGTGACAGGAAGCAAAACCCCTGACGCAGTGAGACGATCCAACTCCCGTTTTACCCGATCACGAAGCACGAAGGGCCACAGGAATGGGCCGAGCCCGAAAAAACTTAGGCCGAGCAGTGGGTTTGAGCGTGATATGAGCTTCAAAGTCGTTTGCACGGCCTAACCCAGGAGAAAAAGGGACGAAAATGTAGTCGACAAGGAATCCAGTTGAGCATAAGGAATAGCGTCAGAGACAATATTGACAGAGTCATCTATGGAGAACCCAAAAACGTGAAAGGCATCGAAACCAAAGAGATTTTCTGCGTTGCTCTGGTCAACCACAAATATGGGAACAGTGCGAATGACGGATTTGTAAGATACCTCAGCATTAAACTGTCCCAAGAGAGAAATCTTCTGTTTATTGTACGTCCGTAATTGCCGAGTGACAGGGGACAGGAGTGGAGAACCCAGCTGAAGATACGTCTGAGAATTAATTATAGTGGCGGCAGAACCGGTATCCACTTGCATGCGAACATCTCGACCTAGGATTTGGACAGTGAGGAATAACTTCCCTGAAAGGGAAGAAGTGCAATTGACAGACAACACAGAATCAGAATCAGCGTCGTGTTCATGAACATCATGTATGTGGTCGGATTTGCAAACGGAAGACACATGACCTTTCTTTTTGCAGTTGTGACACACAGCGCAACGTTGGGGACAATCGTCGCGTGAATGTTTCGTAAAACACCGCGGACATGAAGGAAGTTGCCGGGGATTTTGCTGCAGTTTCGTAGTGGGTTGTTTACGGCTAGGCCGAGGCCGCGCGTGGGAGCGGACTGCGGCCATGTCGGCCGGCGGGGACGCGCCGCACGCGTCGTCAACAGCGCACAGAGGTTGTATTTCCCCGACGTCACCCCACGCTTCTATTTGCGCCCCAGCAGCGCGAGAAATCTCAAAAGACTGCGCAATGGAGAGAACTTCATCTATAGTCGGATTCACCAACTGAAGGGCACGTTGCCAAACTTCTTTGTCGGGCGCCAACCGGATAATAGCATCCCGGACCATGGAATCGGCATAGGATTCTTTTTGAACATCAGTAACAAATTGACACTTTCGACTGAGGCCGTGAAGTTCAGCAGCCCAAGCACGATAGGATTGATTCGGTTGTTTTTGACAACGATAAAAGGCAACACGAGAGGCTACCACATGCGTTTGCTTTTGAAAATAGACAGACAGAAGTGAGCACATTTCAGCAAAGGACAAAGACGCAGGATCCTTCAAAGGAGCCAATTGCGACAACAACCGATACATTTGAGGTGAAATCCAGGAAAGGAACAGAGACTTACATGGTTGTTCATCCGTGACATGAAATGCCAAGAAGTGCTGTCGAAGACGTTTTTCATAATCAGACCCGTCTTCCGCCGTCTCGTCGTAAGGTGGAAAAGGAGGTACAGCCAACGACGAGAAACGCCCCGCATTTGACGCCGCGACGAAATCGCGAATCGCCGCCGTTAGAAGCGTTTGCTGTTCAAGGAGATTTTGCAAGAGTTGCTCGACAGTAGCCATGGAACCCTGTGAGTCAACGGTGAAAAGGAAAAATCCACTACCTCGTCGCCAATTGTTAGAACTTCAGGTTTAACACATATATTTAGGAACAACACAACAACACATATAAGTCACTGCGTAAGTTGACCTGTGTACAAGTCGGCATTCGATTAAACACTGAGTCTCAGTCTAGCGGCCGCTGCTCGGCTGGCCGCTTAGGTGGCGCAGCTGCTGCATGGCTGGCAGACAGCGCCGCACGTAGAGGACGTGCGTAATTGCGCGGCGGCACTTTGAATAATCGGCGAGTCACAACAGTCTGGAATTCGTGTGTGATGGGCTGGATAAATGTCTGCCTATTGCACATCATGACCCTCTTCAACTGTTGGTGGTCTCTGTCAGTCAACAGGCGAGGTCGACCTGTACGCTTTTGTGCTGTATGTGTCCCTTCAAGTTTCCACTTCACTCTCACATCGAAAACAGTGGACCTAGGAATGTTTAGGAGTGTGGAAATCTCGCGCACAGACATACGACACACGTGACACCCAGTCATCTGACCACGTTCAAATTCCGTGAGTTCCACAGAGTGCCCCATTCTGCTCTCTCATGATGTCTTATGACTACTGAGGTCGCTGATATGAAGTACCTGGCAATAGGTGGCAGCACAATGCACCTAATATGAAAAACTTATTTTTTTGGGCGTGTCCGGATACTTTTGATCACATAGTGTATATAATTATGCAAACAATTCTTTTGACAAAACCGTTAATTACTTTGGTATTAATAAAGGGCTGGCTTTGCTAACGTGTTTTTGAATAGAGCCAAATAAATACTTAAAGAATGCTAGTGTTTCGTCTTCCAAATGTTTATAATTATTACAGAATTTATGTTTGTTTCTAAGTCACCAATAGAATTTAAGTTACGAAACAATCACTGATTTCACTCTATAATGAAAGACACTAACTACGAATAGGCAAAATAAATTAGAAAACCAACTACATATGTAAAACTAAGCATCAAATTAGATCTGGTGTTATGGTCTTTAAAACTGAGGGCCAACCTTTCTCTTTTATGGAAATGCGGATTACATTCACATACGTTAATGGTTAGTAGTTAAAACTAAAAAACGAATTGAAGTAAGCAGATGGCAAAACAAGAGGGGGAAGTAAAAATATCCCAGCTTGCTTCGTCACACACCTTTACTTATTTTAAATACAATCAGACAACCCTAATGAGCTTACGCCAGCCCTGAAGGACAGGAGTGGCTTCAATAAGCCAGCAACTTAAAGTAAATGCTACACTTCCTGTTAATAACAAGGAAGCAGTGCCCCTATCAAACTAAAGTTGATATTAACAGTATAGACTACATAGGTGCTGTTTAGCTAGATGATGGTATCTATGTCACTATTATAGACAAATACCTATTAGTTACTGGGTCACCAACATCGTTATTGACAAAGCTTAGGCTTACTACTTAAAATGGGCAAACTACTCCCCTAAAAGCACAAACTTCCGTCTCAGTTACCTTCGAGATTGAAAGTTGATATTACTTGTCATACTTAATCCTTTATGTTTGGCAAAGACTCCGAAGGAAGAAAGATTGGATTTAACATTCCGTCGACATCAAGATCATTAAAGATGGAGCACAAGTTCAGATTGTGTCAATGATGGGAAAGGAAATTGGCTGTGTCTTTTCAAGGGAAACATCCCGGCATTAGTCTGGAGCAATACAGGGAAACAAGGAAACCTAAATCTGGATGGCCGAACATGGATTTGAACCATTATCCACCAGTATGTGAGTCCAGTCAGCTAACCACCGTGTCATCTTGCTAGGTGCAAAGACCTGGTAATGGCAAACATCAACATACATAGATAACAAAGAGCTATTAAAAGAGTTCGCACAATGGCTGCCAGGAGCACAGTGATTACATTTCTGTTTGCTGCATGTGACACTGTATGACTGTTTTGTTCTGACAAAACTTCACCTAATTACTGATCAAGTTTGTCTGCAACAATTGTACTTATTTCATTACATGTTTGGACTGTCCTGCATGTGCAGTGGTGACCTGGTTTATTCTTAATAAAATGTTGTTCACGATACACCAGAATCAACATTTCGTATCTGTAACTGTATGAGTCACGTGCACTTCACATTTAGTTTGGAAGGCTATCAACTCTCACGACAACTTTGTTTTGATTCAAAATTCATGACATAGTTTACCTGGTCTCACAAATCATTCCATTCACAGATCTGGCCCTTCTTTGACAGACTTAGTATGCCATCTTCAGCTGCTCATGTTGTGCTCACATCTCAATTAAATCTTCTGGATTGCTTTTAAGTACACCAAGATCAGCCCCTTTTGCTTTGTGTATGACCAAATAAGCTAGACTAACTGCAAGAACAAGTCATCACTCCTATCTCATTCACCCATTGTCATAATAAGCAAGCTCAATGGTCTATTAAGAGTCTGCAGTGATTTCAGTTCCCCATAAAATGCTGCTCAGTCTGAAGCAGATACTTCCCCAATTTTTCACTCAAAGGAACTAATGACCAAACTACCTGAAGACAAATAATTCTCAAAAATAGATTCAATAGCAATTAACAACATTCCCTATGGTGACATTATTATAAGACGTTCATACCAAGGCAATCATCTGAAAATCTGCAAACTTTATTCCACACACCACAAAACAGTGGTCGCAAGTGCAACCTGTGTTAAAGTGTTCGTTATTTCCAGCTGCAGCAGGATATTACACAAGGAGATGTTGAGATCAACACAACACCATGTCAAGGCAATTGAAAAACTATCCACACCTAAAAATTTTAAAGAGTTACAATAATGTTTTAGGCGTGATCAGTTTCGTGACAGATCTTCTAGCCATTCCAAAACAACATCTTTGTAGGAGTTACATTGTATGCGTCTGGAGGGACAGGAGAGGCAATGGCACAGAACATTTACAACTGAATCACATATTCTGGCACAGCTTTGACTACCTCATGTTGTACCCTGAAGGGAGTTGACATCCTCCTTATATTTTGCAACCTGATATTCTGCTGCACTATCAATCAGTGTAATAATATTGTTTGTTCTTATGCCCCTCCTGCTCCCAACCTGTGGGCTAGTAGGTCATATTCCTGTGGAATATCCAAGTGCAAGACCTGTCCCATAAATCCACTCATCTCCCATTTTGACCCTGTCTCTGGCACTTCCTATCCCATCAGAGGCAGGGCCATCTGTGAAAGAAACTACCTAAATAACATCATCAGAGAACAGAATGCTATTTGTATATGACTATGGACAGCCTAGATATCCAAACGAAGAGTCATGAAGAAATTGTAGCTGTGGGTCACATAGGCCACCTACTAGTAGAGTATACAGCACAACATAATGTAGTTGACTTCTGTGGCTGTTTCAAGACCCATGTCATCTGGATTCCCCTTGTCTCCCTACACCAGCTTTTCAAAATTGTGCAGTTGGAAACTTTCTCTGCAACATATATTTCAGTCCTGTATTCCCTGGTCTTGAAGTCCACTGCATAGCCCCAAAGCCCTTCCTGTTCCCACCCTCCTACACCAGTCACACACTGCTCCTGAAACTTTACACTTCAGTAGTAGCTTGACATGGTAACCACTCTCTGTCTCCTACTCTACAACACCCACACTTTACTACCAGTCACAATGTGCAGATGCCTGTCACCTTCAATGAATGCGTTACATGTTCCAGACTGGCATGTCACTGCTCAGAATGTCAAATTTGAGCTGGAGGTATCAAAGAAGCAGGAAGTGTTATGTAAAAAAAAATAATAATAATAATAGTGTGCTGTAAGTGTCTTAGTGTAAAGTGTAAATAGGCTCTGATGCAAATGAAAGATGAATTGCAACTGATTAATACTGTGCAAGTTGCTCATAACTATCATGTAATGCACATAACTGTAGAATTGTGGCACTCGACAGTTGCGGCCCATCCACCACACTGAATGGAAAAAAAAAAAAAAAAAAAAGTTTTTAACTGTTCTGAGGCCGAAAACTACATTTTAAAGCAACACTGTAATTGGTTTTTAACTGTCCTGAGGTCAAAAAATGCACAAAAAACTACAATGAAATCAATTTTTCATTGTTGTGAGATTGGTAGAAGACATGTTCCATATGCTCTCCACCATTTTCCACTCCAAGTTGAAATCAAGAAACAGCATGAACCACAACAGATTGCAGTGTCTCAAGAGTCACATTCAGAATATGTTGCACAATGCATGCATTCAACACAGCTACATTTGTAATTGAAGTAGTGGAAACAGAATCTTCCAGATAACCTTGCAACAAGAAGTCACAAAGATTAAGATCAGTTGATCTGGACCATCAGGCTGTACACAAATGATGGCTGATAATTCTAGTATTTCCAAAATGCCTCTGCAACAGGTGCTTTACTGGCTGTGCAACGAGCAGAGAAATGCCATCTTGCATAAAATCGATCCTACCCACATATCCATGATGCTGAAGGGTTGGATTGACGATGGTGCGCAGAAGACTCTCACAGTGTTTATGATGATGGTGCATGTAACAGAACCTATAGGACACATTTCTTTGAAAAGATATGGCCCTGCAATAAAAAATACTAGCCTGCACCATGCAGTTACCTTTGCAGGATCAAACAGTGCTGTTAGGTGAGTGAGCGGATTTTCTGGTGCCCTTACTCTGCAATTCTGTGTATTGACATGTCCCTGGAGATGGGCTTTGTCTGTCCACAGAATGTTTCATGGCTACTCATTGTACACTCCCATGAGAACAAGGAATTCTAGAGCAAACATTTGTCTTACTGGCAGGTCAGCATGAGTGTAACTTCTGACTATGGGTAATTATGTATGGACAGAAATACAGGATGTTTTGTAGAATTTTATGCACCATGCTCACAAGAATGTCCAAAGTTCGAGCAAGCCCCCATGCACTACATGTCGGCACACCACCACTCAACCCCCCCCCCCCCCCCCCCACATATCATCAACTGAAACCTAATCAACTATCTTCCTCCCCTCCCCCAGCCACACTATACTTCAAAAGACACTGTCTTTCTGAATTTCTTAATCATTTTCTCCAAATCATTTGCAGACATTGGACCAATGCCATTTTTCACATCCTTAAGTATTCAGAACTTCTGCAGAGCTACTAGCACACAGTCATCGTTCCTGTGAGAAAGCTTCACCAGCAATGGATGGTCCTCCATTGCAACAGTAATTCTTAGCATCTCAAATGCAAAATGAGAGACAGCCCTGTATCCCATGTCTTATTTTGCATATTCTGCCACTTGCAACACCATAACATGGCAAAATTTTCGTTTCCCTATCATTTTCTCCTTCTTCAATAATGTTCTGTTCAAATTTCACATCATTCTGAGCTATGGTCCTTTTTGAAATTTTTAATTAAATCACAACTGGCTTAGCTGTCAGTGTGATGGAACAGCCTACAGAATGCTCGGTCCAGTTGATGACATCAAAACAAATAAAGTAAAAAAGCATACAAATGATGTATCTCAAAATTTCTACAGTTTTTATTCTTTACTGCAGAATAGGAAGAAAAATAGTACGGTCTTGAGAAGTCTAAATCATTTCTTCCTAACACTGTAACAAACGCTCTCCATGACTTTGCGTAGTGAGAAACTGAAATGCTGAATGATTCAAGCACTTTGCCAAGGAATATAAATGAGGAATAAATTTCTTTCTAATGTGATTATCACTGGATTCATTTAAAATCAATAGTGTGAACAACACAAAAAGAAAGTAATGCAGTAATATTTACTATTTCACAATGAAAAACTCAAACTATCAATTTTCCCCACAATTAGTTTATTTTCGTGAACCACTTTCTGGCTTATAAACTATCTTCAGACAACTAACTGATAAACAATTTTGAATGTAACTATGTGTAATATGTTCTTCACAATTCATCACCCATTGACGACAACTTTCAATTGTTGCTTTAAAATTACCATCGAAACCAAAGACCAGTCACAAAATGAATACTACGTAATACTCACAGTCTGAAATTTTTATTAACAAGTGTCAAATTGTTTTATCAGGCAGCAATGAAGGAAATAATCTAGTATTATAACAAGATTTTAATTTATTTAGGGCTTCAGAGGTACCTACAACTCACATGCATGCTCATTTCATTGCAAAACTATACAACATAATCAAAATATGAGGGAACTGTCAGCATAATTTAAAAAGTTATAAATTTTGTGAAAGGTGGTACCACATGGACAACGCAATGGTTAGACTACTGACCAAAAGACCAAACAATTACTACTGCAGTTCTTCTGATACATAGACCACATTTCTAACACATGCAGGGGGTCTAGTGTAGCAGGGGATACAACCCGTCGGCTTTGGACAATGACGTCACAAGTCGCCAGATAGCAGTTTACCATTTTCGCTTTTGCTGTTATGTTTCAGTTTCGTTTTTTTTACTGATTGCTTAATAAAGTGGATCTGTTTATTCTATCTCGTGAGATTTTTTTTAAAAAGCCAAAAAACACTTATCAGCCACTGAAGGGAGCTACAACACTAAGAAGAATTGCTTCTCGATTGGCGATTTGTGACGTCAATGTCCAAAGCCGACGGGTTGTATCCCCTGCTACACTAGTCCCCATGCAGGCCCTAGTTAAGCAACTACTTTTCCCACCAGGAAAGTGTACAGACTAGAATGCTTAAACTACCTTTCTGAAACTTATTTTAATGGCTGGTAAGACTAATACGATTATGCATGGCCAAAAAACGTAAAATGGCCACTATCAAATGACAAGAGAGAAGAACGTCAGCTCGTATATACACAGAATCCTTTGCAAACAGATCTTAACCTATGGCTGACTAAAAGAAAGCAAACTGTTTGTAAATCAAATTGTTACTGTACTATATTCATTGATATTTATCTTGCCACTGATGGCATAAACTTAAAACTTTGGACTTTCTGAAAAGGAGCATTTCTAGTAGGAAGAATGTATGTTGAAATAATCAACTTCGTTGGAACCCAAATCAAGCATTCTGAACAGCACACTGGACTGAATTTAGGAAATTCAGCTATCTTGGGTTACTGCTACTGTGAGGTCATACATAAAATAAGAAAATTTTCCGGGTCAGATCAGATACACCTTTTGGACCCTGCAGTTCATAAGTAGTGAAAAGTTATTTACTATTTTGCAGAACTACTTAATTCACAAGCTAAAGCACACAGGTCACAATACCACCAACGCTTATTAAGTTATGTTTTTATTACAAGCCTAGGCAGGCATTTTTCTATCTTTACTCAGTTCTGAAAGAAGAAATGTTATTTGATTCTTGAAAATTTCTGGGGATATCCCTTCAATTACATTGCTGCATACGTCCACACTTTTAAGTCCTGCTGATACTCATGGAAAACTGCAATCAGTCCAATGGCTGAATATATAAGGGGACACACTGATTTACCACGGAGCCCCAAAAAGACTTATGAAATATACAACTCGGAAAACACGAAAGAATAACCATGATATGCGTGGACAGATTTACTAAGAAACTAAAAAGTTGGTAAAACTTGGATTCCGCAAGCGAAGTAGTCTGTCGCGAAATTTGGGCCGTAGGCTATTAACGCTTGGACTGATGAATGGATGTAGAAAATGCTACGGAGTTTTAATCTTCGTAAACTTTTCTAGTAAACACGTTACAAGAAATTGTTCCAGCAGAATAAAAACAGACCATTGTCGTGTTGTATACGTCGTAATGAAAGTTATGTAAAATATGTAGGGCAAATACGACTAACTCAAACAGACAATGTTTTGTGTTTCTTTCGAAACATAATGTAACAATCGAATACAATGTAATCAACTCGATGGCTGCTATTCAAAAAAACACTTAAAAATATTTTTCAGCGTACCGGTAACATCATTCCTGTGTTCAAACGGAACAAGTCACTTCTGAGCTACTGAGATAAAATCACTGCCTGACGTTATCACGGCTAAGTGAGTATTTAGTGATAAATAACTGGTCTAAACTATTCCTAGCACGATTCACTGTGACCTGCAATATCTCCAGGGTGGAAATGGTATAATACAATCGCAACAAATTTGGTTCTCAAACAATTTCTTTCGAGCAGAATATGCACATCCCAAGTATTGGGTACTGAAACAATACCACAATGACACGCAATAAATGATTTCATGAATCACATCTGAAACCATTTTCATGTGACAGGGCAAACACCACGTCCAGTCAATTTACAATTTGTATTTCGTTTGGCAAGTTTCTTCGACGACAGAATTACAGATGGAGATCGTACCACACATGCAATACGATGCAGGTTAGTGTTCAATTTCAAGCATATGCTTCTTACAACAGCGCAACGACGTATGCGCATTTCTGCAAAAGTGCAAAGTCCTTTCCCGGAAATTGCATCGCTCCCCGCGTAAGGTAGGAATCTTTGCGCGTTTCAGCAGACGACAAGCAACTCGCGCATATGTGCGTTTGATTTGATTGAAGTTACGCTGTAAATCAATTTATGTGCAATAATGTCTGTTGACTCCAAAGGAAGCACACTTAAATTTGTATGTGATTACAGACAAAGATAAGTCGTATGGACTACCGCTTAGAGATTAGTTGAATACAAATTTGGGCCCTGAGCGCCAAGTATTAGATGAAAAGTTTACGATCATATTACTCTAAAAAAACTCTACAGATTAGATACCACAAGCTTCGTAGCAGGAAAACACGCGAGAATAAGTCAGAAATTTATGGAAAGTGTATATGAAAACGGTGGACCAATATTCATGTTATGGAGACAAACTGGAAATCTGACATCTGACCAAAGAAACAATGGATACGTGTAGCTCCTCAACAAACTACTGGAAATAGGAAGGAAGGACGTTGATGACGCAAAAAATACAAAATTAAAAACGCAGCCTACATTCTACCGGATTCTGACATCTATAAAATTCTTAAATTTGTGAAGTCCAAGAATGTTAACCTACATGTCATCTTTCCTGGCAATGACATATAAACTTCGTTGATTGAAACTGCGTAAAAATTGTTGTATAAAATAAAATACAAATGACTCATTGAAAGTTGACTAACCTTTACTTAATGAGTAAGAACGTCTCTTAAGTGTTCATGTATGTCAGAAATAATCACTGAACTGCTTTGTTTTGAAATGCGAAATAAATAGTTCGAACTGGTTGAAATGTTCCTTTTCAAAATAGTTAATATAATATGCCCCAAACGTTTAATTACTGCTAAAAGACTTTCACAATAAATTTTCTCTATGTAAATAAATCTGTAACTTAAGGACAAAAGTTCAAGCAAATCAATGTTCCTGTACCCAACAAATGTACAAGCACAGGTTACAATAAAAAGTCACAAAATGAAACACTCTGCAGAGGTAGATGATGTACCTGATTTTTATTAATTTATTTGTCCATATAAATCTCTTTTTCATTACATCTATCGTATACAGGATGTTTTTCAAACATCAAACATACATTATTTTAATTTTTGTAACGAATTGTCTCTGTACAGTTAACAATTATAGTTTTTAAAATACTGCATATTTTAAACTTATTTCTACAATTAAAAATACAAATTACATTTTTTCTTGCATGATATACTGTGAGATTGAATAGTAGCAGTTTTTCAGAAGGTAGGCTGTCGAAGACTTTTTAAGGCTCTGTAGTTCAGGATGAGATTTTATATGTCTTGGTACTCTGTTGTACAATTTTGTTCCTATAAAGAAACGTTGGGACCTGATTACTGAGCCCTTAGCTAACCTATTCTGGCGGTTTCCGGCGACTAGAGGAAGCAGTGTGGTACTGGTGTGCAAGACTCACACGTCCCCCTCATCACTGGACTTAGTTGGAGGTGCTTTACCGATCTTTTTTTCAGGGTAGTCGGCTGCGACGATCTGCCCAACATTTTCTCCGAAGATATGACACCGTTTGGAGGAATTTTCTCTACTTTTAAAATGACTGCGTACACTCAAGATACTTTTAAACCAATCCTACTATACTTCACTCCCACAAATAAACACCACATAACAGTTTTCACATACATGAATCATATTTCGTAAGCCCAATAACTCGCGGTCCGTCAGAAATTATTACATGCTTTTACAATAAATACAGTTGCAAAAATAATCTCTCAGGGTTCTCGCAAGTCTACCATCCGCAACTCTAGAGAGTCAGTAAGTTAGTAAGTCAAAAGTAAGTGTCTTTTCTTTTCTTTTTCACGATTCAATTGTTCACAATAATGACTGATGTAGCACCATCACAGAGTAAGGCGTGCTTACACCTTGTGCTGGGCTTGTAGCTTCTGTGACTCCGCTTGCCCGTGTCGATCAACCGCCCACATTGCAGCATTCTCTTGACACACGTCCACCCTGCAAACACGGAAAACCGGACCGAGGTAGACACTCTCCCGTCTCTCACGCTCTTACGTTAAATATCAGGTGTTCGAGACGGTGGAAAGCCAAAGGTCTCTAGAATTTGCGTCGAACTTCTAGAGGCACTACATATCCCTCCCCTTAGCTCGAACACTCGATATTTTATATATGTTCAATATGTACAGGGTTATTACAAATGATTGAAGCGATTTCACAGCTCTACAATAACTTTATTATTTGAGATATTTTCACAATGCTTTGTGTGGTGTCACCGCCAGACACCACACTTGCTAGGTGGTAGATTAAATCGGCCGCGGTCCATTTAGTACATGTTGGACCCGCGTGTCGCCACTGTGTAATCGCAGACCTAGCGCCACCACAAGGCAGGTCTCGTGATACGAACAAGCACTCGCCCCAGTTGTACGGACGACCTAGCTAGCGACTAGATGTACGAAGCCTTTCTCTCTCATTAGCCGAGAGACAGAATAGCCTTCAGCTAAGTTAATGGCTACAAACTAGCAAGGCGCCATTAGCCTTACAGTGATTGTAATTAAAGTCTCCTGTGTATAGTCAAGAGCGATGTACCACAATGATTGATTAAAGATAAGTATTAATCCAGCTACGTACTTTTCTTCATAGCATTAATTACGTAGCCTGTTCCAGACTTGACGCCCGTCGGCGTGTGTGCACGCGCGCCTTTCCTTCGGCTACCTCCAGTGGCGTAACAGTCTTGTTACGTCACTACAGATTGGCGACGAGTCTACAAAGGATCTTGTGTTTTACTTTGCCCTAATTTATTTGTGTCATGGCTTCGCCACGTTCTCCAGATGTACTGTCCGAATTTTATCGCTTGCAGAATCAGCAGACGCAGGCGTTATTGGATGCCCTTGGACAGCTCGTCCAGGGTCAACGTGCCATTCAAACCGATGCGGCCGCCGCCGCTTCACCGGTACCGCAGCCACAACCTGCCGTTGCACCACCATTTCGAAGTTTTGATGAAAACCACGAGACTTGGCGGGAATGGTCCCGCCAGTTTGCCTTCCATCTCGCGGCCTACAGAATTCAAGGTAATGAGCGGCAGCCGTTTTTGCTTTCTTGTGTCGGTGTGTCCACCTACCGTGTGATAGTGAAATTGTTTCCCCGACGCGACGTAGCAACTCTGTCCTACGAGGAAATTTTGTCTGCTTTAGATGCCTATTTCAAAGAAACAGTTAATGTGGTTGCAAAACGGTATACGTTCTTTCGTACAAAACGTACGGCCGGTCAAACTAATAGGGAGTGGGTAGCAACATTGCAAGGACTTACTAGGGACTGTGCCTTTGACTGTGACTGTGGTCTTTCTTATTCAGATACAATGGTACGTGATGCTATTGCACAGAACGTTTCTGATGTTCGCATACGGGAGCAAATATTGAAACTAGTTAATCCCTCCCTTCAACAAGTGATCGACATATTAGATAGCCAAGACACACTTGACTGTGCTCAGGAATCTTTTGAAACTTCGCCAGCAGTGTGTAACATTAACCGGCCCGCCGGGCGAGCTGCGCGGCCCAGTCAACTGCCCTCGCGCAAACAAACGCAGCTGCCGCCGCGTTATAAACCAGGTGTGCCGCGCCAGCCCACAAATGCAGTGAAATCGTGCCCGCGGTGTGCTACTAGACATTGGCGTGAACATTGCCCGTCACGCCAAGCTATTTGCTTTTTTTGCAATAGGAAAGGACATGTTCAAAGTGTTTGCCAGAAAAAGCTCCGATCAGACAATCACAATCATTCCAGGCCCTTTGCTTCGCGCCGGAATCGAACCAAGGACACTCAGGATCGTGGACCTTCGCCCATGGACATTCATGTAGTTAATTCCGATTCGTCCAGTGCCACTTTCTCTAACAGTGACTGTGTTCGTCCCACAAAAACTGTGCGTCGACGTCGCCGGAAATCACGTCAATTAGCAAGTGATTCTGTACCAGTGTCTATTCCTATTGCACAAAACAGTCGCTCTTGTCGTCAGCAGGACAATAAACTTTTTGTGGACTTAGACTTTGAAGGCAAAGTGATACCATTCCAGCTCGATACCGGAGCTGCAGTTTCATTGCTCAATCACGACACGTACAAACAACTGGGCGCCCCTCCGTTGCGTGCCGCAAATGTTAAGCTCACTACATATTCCGGACAGACACTTCCTGTGTTAGGACAGTGCACTCTTCTTGCAACATATAGGGGACAATCAAAACTTGTGTCATTTTACGTTCTTCGTTCTTCTACTGCAGTGAACTTGTTTGGCTTAGATTTATTTCAGTTGTTTAACATGTCTATTGTAAATCAGATCCTATCAGTCAATCAGACTGTGCCTTCAGACAGTGTTTCTCGCTTATGTGACGAATTTGCAGACATTTTTGCACCGGGCTTAGGTTGCGCTAAAAACTACGAAGCACATTTGGAACTGAAGGTCAACGCGCAACCGGAATTTTTCAGAGCGCGCAATGTTCCCCACGCATTGCGTGATGAGGTCACAAGAACATTAAACGATTTAGAATCACAGGGTGTAATTCAACGTGTGCAAGCTTCTCTCTGGGCCTCACCCTTAGTAATTTTGCCCAAACCTTCCGGCAAATTGAGACTTTGCGTGGACTTCAAGGCCACAGTGAATCCACAACTAGTGACTGCTACTTTTCCTTTGCCCCGCCCGGAAGATCTTTTTGCTAAACTGTGCCCGGGAAAATATTTTTCGAAGTTGGATCTAGCCGATGCGTACTTGCAAATACCTGTGGACCACGAATCCCAGCGCGTATTGGTGGTTAACACGCATCTTGGATTGTACAGGTTCAAAAGACTGCCGTTCGGGTGTGCATCCGCCCTTGCATTGTTTCAGCAGTATTTACAATCTATTGTGCGTCGGTCCCTACTGCAGCAAACTATCTGGACGATATAGTGATCTCCGGACAGACAGAAGAAGATCATCTTGCGAACCTACGAACGTTATTTCAGGTCTTGCGACACAATGGTCTTCGCTTGAGGAAGGACAAATGTGTGGTTTTTGCTCGTGACTTACCATACCTGGGCCATGTCATCAATGCCCAAGGCATACATCCGAGTCCAGAGCACCTCCGTGCCATACAAGATTTACCTTCCCCTCGCAATGTGAAACAGCTACAGAGTGTGTTGGGTAAAATTAACTATTATCACAAATATATGCGCAATGCCTCTTCCATTTCAGCTCCGCTTCATCGCTTACGCCGTAAAGGTGTTCCGTTCGTCTGGACGACGGAATGCGAACGCGCCTTTCGCCAGTTGAAATCGGCGTTGCTTTCTAATACTTGCCTCACGCCTTTCGATCCCCAGAAACCCCTTTTGTTGATGGTAGATGCATCGGATTTCGGGATCGGTGCTGTGCTTGCGCACAAAGTTGGCTCCCATGATCGCCCTATTGCCTTTGCGTCCAAATTGCTCTCATCTGCGCAAAGAAATTACTCGCAGATAGAGAAAGAAGCTTTGGCTCTTGTGTTTGGTGTTACTAAGTTCCATGACTTCTTGTATGGTCGTCACTTCACCATCATCACAGACCACAAACCTTTGACATCGCTTTTTCATCCGAACAAGCCTGTACCTCCGCGTACAGCGCAGAAATTCATTCGCTGGTCTATTTTCCTCTCGCAGTACCGCTACGATATCTTGTATCGGTCCACTGCTAAGCACGGAAACGCCGATGCGTTGTCCCGTTTGCCGGTTGCTGAGGATAAAGCATTCGATTCTTCCGAACTTGCTTGCCTGTTCATTGATTCGGAAACCGATGAAGTGGTCGAATCGTTTCCGATTGATTTTCGTCGTGTAGCTACAGCCACGGCTGCTGACCCTGTCCTTGCTACTGTTTTGCGTTTTGTTGCTACGCAATGGCCTTTGTCGAAGTCTCGGATCGAGGATCCGTTGGTTCGCAGATTTTTTGCTCACAAGGAGAGACTTTTTGTTCGACGTGGTGTTTTGTTGTTGCGTTCTGATAATGATCAGTCAAGAGTCGTGGTCCCACGTTCGTTACAGTCCTCTGTCTTACGGCTTCTTCACCAAGGACATTGGGGTATAGTGCGAACGAAACAACTAGCTCGTCAGCACTGCACTTGGTTCGGAATCGATGCTGCGATTACGAATATGTGTTCTTCTTGCATGGCGTGTGCCGAACAACACTCCGCACCGCCGCGGAAAGTCTTTGCATGGCCGAAAGCCACTTCCCCTTGGCAACGCTTGCACATTGATTTTGCTGGTCCATTCTGGAATGCTCGATGGTTGGTTCTGGTCGACGCCTTCAGTAATTTTCCATTTGTTGTCCGGATGTCTTCCACGACGTCCTCCGCCACCATCCAAGCGTTGTCTGCTATCTTTTGTATTGACGGTCTTCCGCAGACTATTGTTTCCGACAATGGCCCACAATTCATGTCCGCAGAATTTCAGTCATTCTGCCAGGCCAATGGTATTCAACATCTGACATCCGCGCCGTTTTCGCCTCAGTCAAACGGTGCCGCTGAACGATTGGTCCGGACTTTCAAGTCACAGATGTTGAAATTAAAAGAGTCGCATTCTCGGGAGGACGCATTGTTGCTCTTTTTGTCTTCGTCTCGCTCTCAGCCCCGAGATGGTCGCTCGCCGGCTGAGTTGCTCCATGGTCGTCCTCATCGCACCTTGATGTCTTTGCTGCATCCGCCGCATCAGGTTCCTGTGCAGCGGCAGACTCCTGCTTTTGCTCCAGGCGACGTTGTATTCTATCGCAACTATCGCGGTTCACGGCGTTGGCTCGCAGGGCGCATTCTTCGCTGCCTCGGCCGCGCGATGTATTTGGTTTTGGGGGCCTCTGGTGAGGTGCGCCGGCATCTCAATCAGCTGCGCCTCTGTCGTCGCACGGGTTCTGCCGCTCCCCGTCTGCTTTCAGCTACGGTGCCGTCTGGTCAGCGCCCTGGGGACCCATCTACTGGCTCGCCTCATCCCCAGGTGTTACCGACGATGCCTTCCATTTTGCCCCATGGAGGCGCGCCGCCGCAGCAGCCGCCGCCGCCGCCGCCGCCACCGCAGCCGCCGGTACTCCCGCCGGCGCCGCCCGCATTCGACGCTTCGCTGCAGCCGCCATATGCCTCCCAGGGTCACGCGCCGCCGATCGCTTCCCGTGACCAGCTGTCCTCCGCCATGGAACTCCCGCCCGATCCGGACCACATGACGTCATCGTGCGTCGGCTACCCCGACGCAATGGAGGTCGACCCTTCGGCCCCTCCTGTTTCTTTACGGGCGCATACACCGCATGTTGACGTGCACCCTGGACTAGGTTTTCAGGCGTTTCCTAGCTCCCCTCGGACCGAATGGCCGGGTGCGGGTGGCACAGCCTCGCCTGTTGTTAGGCTCCCCACCTCATCGCATACGTCAACATGGGGTCCTCCCCACGGCGGGCGGAAGCCTTATCTCACGACCGTTCGCCGATTTGCGGGGGAGGAATGTGGTGTCACCGCCAGACACCACACTTGCTAGGTGGTAGATTAAATCGGCCGCGGTCCATTTATTACATGTTGGACCCGCGTGTCGCCACTGTGTAATCGCAGACCTAGCGCCACCACAAGGCAGGTCTCGTGATACGAACAAGCACTCGCCCCAGTTGTACGGACGACCTAGCTAGCGACTAGATGTACAAAGCCTTCCTCTCTCATTAGCCGAGAGACAGAATAGCCTTCAGCTAAGTTAATGGCTACAAACTAGCAAGGCGCCATTAGCCTTACAGTGATTGTAATTAAAGTCTCCTGTGTATAGTCAAGAGCGATGTACCACAATGATTGATTAAAGATAAGTATTAATCCAGGTACGTACTTTTCTTCATAGCATTAATTACGTAGCCTGTTCCAGACTTGACGCCCGTCGGCGTGTGTGCACGCGTGCCTTTCCTTCGGCTACCTCCAGTGGCGTAACAGACTTGTTACTTCACTACACTTTGCACACACATACAAAAACTCAAAAAGTTTTTTTAGGCATTCACAAATGTTCGATATGTGCCCCTTTAGCGATTTGGCAGACATCAAGCCGATAATCAAGTTCCTCCCACACTCGGCGCAGCATGTCCCCATCAATGAGTTCGAAAGCATCGTTGATGCGAGCTCGCAGTTCTGGCACGTTTCTTGGTAGAGGAGGTTTAAACACTGAATCTTTCACATAACCCCACAGAAAGAAATCGCATGGGTTTGAATCGGGAGAGTGTGGAGGGCATGACATGAATTGCTGATCATGATCTCCACCACGACCGATCCATCGGTTTTCCAATCTCCTGTTTAAGAAATGCCGAACATCATGATGGAAGTGGGGTGGAGCACCATCCTGTTGAAAGATGAAGTCGGCGCTGTCGGTCTCCAGTTGTGGCATGAGCCAATTTTCCAGCATGTCCAGATACACGTGTCCTGTAACGTTTTTCTCACAGAAGAAAAAGGGGCTGTAAACTTTAAACCGTGAGATTGCACAAAACACGTTAACTTTTGGTGAATTGCGAATTTGCTGCACGAATGCGTGAGGATTCTCTACCGCCCGATTCGCACATTGTGTCTGTTCACTTCACCATTAAGAAAAAATGTTGCTTCATCACTGAAAACAAGTTTCGCACTGAACGCATCCTCTTCCATGAGCTGTTGCAACCGCGCCGAAAATTCAAAGCGTTTAACTTTGTCATCAGGTGTCAGGGCTTGTAGCAATTGTAAACGCTAAGGCTTCTGCTTTAGCCTTTTCCGTAAGATTTTCCAAGCCGTCGGCTGTGGTACGTTTAGCTCCCTGCTTGCTTTATTCGTCGACTTCCGCGGGCTACGCGTGAAACTTCCCCGCACGCGTTCAACTGTTTCTTCGCTCACTGCAGGCCGACCCGTTGATTTCCCCTTACAGAGGCATCCAGAAGCTTTAAACTGCGCATACCATCGCCGAATGGAGTTAGCAGTTGGTGGATCTTTGTTGAACTTCGTCCTGAAGTGTCGTTGCACTGTTATGACTGACTGATGTGAGTGAATTTCAAGCACGACATACGCTTTCTCGGCTTCTGTCGCTATTTTGTCTCGCTGCGCTCTCGAGCGCTCTGGCGGCAGAAACCTGAAGTGCGGCTTCAGCCGAACAAAACTTTATGAGTTTTTCTACGTATCTGTAGTGTGTCGTGACCATACGTCAATGAATGGAGCTACAGCAAATTTATGAAGTCGCTTCAATCATTTGTAATAGCCCTGTACATTGACATCATACTTAATGGCAATTCACCTCTCTAAGAGATTCATTTACTGTATAATTCTAGATATATATATATGTTTTTCATCTGTTCTTGAACTTCACAGGGTAAACTCCCTATATTTGCTTTTTCACTGAATCTTTACTCTATTTTGACATCTTTGAAGAATATAAACCTTTATTTTCTACTGCAATCCGCATTACTCTTACTTCTGTATTGTGCTCCTTTCAACTCCACTCGTGAATTCCAGGTGACATGGACCCTTAAAAATTTTAGCCTTTACCCTTAATCCTTTATGCTAGTCCTTCCTTTGTCCGTATCGACTAGTACCACCCTAACAGCTTTCTGCAGTCTGGAGGACCTCTAGAGAAAATTTATGAGCCTGTTCTTACCAACACCCACAAACCTTAATACCACTAGAGGTATTAAGAATTCAAACTTACCAGAATAATTCCTACCAAATATGTGATTTCTATCACTATACTGCCCTTTTTCCCTTAGGAACACTACTTATCCCTTACCTATGGGTTGATCCTATGGGTAACCTTTCTCCTGCCCTTTTGGTAGGTACGCC
This sequence comes from Schistocerca americana, assembly GCF_021461395.2. Taxonomy (NCBI): domain Eukaryota; kingdom Metazoa; phylum Arthropoda; class Insecta; order Orthoptera; family Acrididae; genus Schistocerca; species Schistocerca americana. Next base: position 736,766,937 of record NC_060121.1, on the reverse strand, counting down.
CCCATCTTCTTCCTATATTCTAAGGTACAGGTCAATCCCCTTCTTTGTGTCCCTGCCCGCACAGTATAGGTCAGCCTCTCTTTGGTCTGCCTATCTGCCCTTTCTTCATTTGCTAAAAGCTGGGTGAGTCCCCCTTTATCCATTGTGAGTAGGCCCCATGGTTCATTGCGCTATTATACATCTTCATGTAAACTATCACTAAATATTATCTGGTAAAATTAAAAATCTACTTCTGTCTTCAATATTGCTCATTAATACTTCATTTCATATCCTAGAGTCCTCCTTTATTTTCAACCTCTCTACCATGCCTCTATATACGAGGCGTGTTTTTTAAATAAGTGTCATTTTGAAATTTAAAAAAGACGTGCTAAGATATCTGAATAATTATATTTTTACATGAAAGCCTGTACCTTAATCTACGGACTGACGCCATTACAGTCTGATTCATCCTTGTTTATGTTGTGTACTGAGCGTTTAAGTTGCCTCCGATAATTGTGAGTGCCGCCCACTGTGAAGTACGGGCTGTTATAAGTTTTTTCTTAGTGCTAAAGGCCTAAAAGCGATCGATATTCATCGTGAGATCAGTGCAGTTTATGGAGAAAACATTATGAGTGATGGAATAGTAAGAAAGTAGGTGAGAGCATTTAAAGATGGCCGCAGGAAGTGTACAATAAGGTGAGAGAAAACAGACACTTTACGATTTCCTCCTTGCAGGATGACTTGCCTAATGTTTCTCGTAGTGTTTTGTATGGCATTGTGACCGAGCGCATGAATTACCGAAAATTGTGTGCACGTTGGGTACCGAAAATGTTGACGGATGTGCACAAAATCAAACGTTTAGACAGTGCATTGACTTTCATTCCAAGCTGTTACGGCCGATGAAACATGGGTGGCCTACATCACACTAGAATCAAAGCAACAGTCCATGGAAGTTGAGCAAGGGCATCGTTTTGCTGCAAGACCATGCCCTTGGCGAATCAGACCAAAGATCTCATCACATCTTTTTGGTGGAAAACTCTAGATCATTCTCCTTACAGCCCCGATCTTGCTCCCAGTGACTACCATCTGTTCCTGCACTTGAAGAAACACCTGGAGGTCAGCATCTTCAAGACGATGACGAAGTCAAAACAGTGGTGATGCAGTGGTTAACAAGTCAGGCAGCAGACTTCTATGAGAAGGGTATTCAAAAACTGGTACAGCGTTATGTCAAGTGCCTCAATATTGACGGAAATTATGTAGAACAGTAGATTAAGGTACAGGCTTTGATGTAAAAATAAAGTTATTGAGATCTCTTAGCATGTCTTTTTTTTAATTTCAAAACGGTACTTACTTAAAAAGCACGCCCTGTACCATTCGTTACTTACCATATATACTTAGGTTAACAAAGGGTATATCATTTGTACTTGGGGTATCAGAGAGTCCCACTATACAAGAAGTTGTCAAGTCATTCTTATTTATGTACATACATATTTTTAGGTGCGATGTGTCTGTAGTGTTAAGTCATGTTCGTTCCTACACTACCAACCCCTTTCAAAATCGATACAATCCCTCCCCTCTGCTTTACATCCTACAAATGGTATAAAATATTCTGTATTAAGTATAAAACTATGTATCATATTGTCACAAATATATAATTATTCATACTATTTCGTGTCTTCCATCATGATAAACGAACTGGAGAAGGGATTATTCTCCATGAATAGTTTAGGCCAGAATAAGGCCTAACTATACGCTGGTTGGCTAACCAAAAATATCACCTAAATATATGTGGATGGCGTTTATATTATATTACGTGTTACGTTATGTTTCCCCTAAATCTTTATCTCTTGTTAAACTAATATTTCTTAGTAACACCTATAGACAAAATGAAAACCTTATTATTATCGGATTCGAGATCCTTGATGAATTGAGCTGAGCATGCTGTCAACTCACATTTACAATGGGACTAGAGCGGAATGTGCTATCGGCTTAGATATTATGAGACATTACCATATGCTTCATCCCAGATTCAATGTAACAATTATGAGTCACAGCGCCCGTAAAACAAGTAAGACTTTGTGTAATGACAGGATCGCTGATTTGCTGCAAATCTTGCTTGTCTGCCACATCAAGACGAGTATGCCGCAGTAACTAAACCAAACGACAGTATAAGAATTGAAGAATAGAATACAGGATAATATAGGACTTGAAGAGAATTTGGTGTAGGAAACGAATATGGAAGCAACACCGAACTCAACTTGGGATCCGGCGGCCCGTTACACAGAACGTTAACGCCCCTGGGTTAGAGATATGACTCCGCCTGGATCCCATGGATCTGGCATTAACTTCACTTGAGCAAGTGCAGACCAGAACATCTCATTAAATTTTGTGTGAAAGTTTACCCACAACAAAACATTCACTACTTTACTAGGAAACACAACATTAAGTAAAGTTATGCTATGTTCTATTCTGTCTTGGACAAGTTTGAATTCTTTCCATGAGTCGGCTATAGCCTTGTTAGTATCATTAGATGTGGAAAAAGCTACAGTCGCAACGTTTCCATTTCCAGATATTATACTCTCGGTAACTTCTTGATCTATAATTAGCTCAAAAGGTTCCGCCAGACTACTTACATTTGTAATGTCAAAGTTAACTATTTTTTCCCTGACATTCCGTCCTTCTTTATTTACACGCGGACTGACAATGCGTGTGCTAACCATGGAGGTAAAAATAAGAGGAGTTGTCATGACGTCACTAACTTGAAGCCGTCCCAAGAGAAGGTCCGCCGTGTTAGCTACCCCAAAACATTCGCTTCTGGTGGTTTGATTCCGTGAAGTCGTGAAGTGTTTTGATAAAAAATGCCGGCTTGCGTCGCTTACGGGTGTACTAATTGTTCTGATTGTAGTCTAAAGTTTAAACAAATCACAAATCTCATTCTGGAAACATCCCCCAGGCTGTGGCAAAGCCATGTCTCCGCAATATCCTTTCTTCCAGAAGTGCTGGTTTTGCAGGTTCGCAGGTGAGCTTCTGTGAATTTTGGAAGGTAGGAGACGAGATACTGGCAGAAGTAAAGCTGTGGGTACCGGGCGTGAGTCGTGCTTCGGTAGCTCAGTTGGTAGAGCACTTGCCCGCGAAAGGCAAAGGTCCCGAGTTCGAGTCTCGGTCGGGCACACAGTTTTAATCTGCCAGGAAGTTTCATATCAGCGCACACTCCGCTGCAGAGTGAAAATCTCGTTCTGGAAACATCCCCCAGGCTGTGGCTAAGCCATGTCTCCGCAATATCCTTTCTTTCAGGAGTGCTAGTTCTGCAAGGTTTGCAGGAGAGCTTCTGTAAAGTTTGGAAGGTAGGAGATGAGGTACTGGCAGAAGTAAAGCTGTGGGTACCGGGCGTGAGTCGTGCTTCGGTAGCTCAGTTGGTAGAGCACTTGCCCGCGAAAGGCAAAGGTCCCGAGTTCGAGTCTCGGTCGGGCACACAGTTTTAATCTGCCAGGAAGTTTCATATCAGCGCACACTCCGCTGCAGAGTGAAAATCTCATTCTGGAAACATCCCCCAGGCTGTGGCGAAGCCATGTCTCCGCAATATCCTTTCTTTCAGGAGTGCTAGTTCTGCAAGGTTTGCAGGAGAGCTTCTGTAAAGTTTGGAAGGTAGGAGATGAGGTACTGGCAGAAGTAAAGCTGTGGGTACCGGGCGTGAGTCGTGCTTCGGTAGCTCAGTTGGTAGAGCACTTGCCCGCGAAAGGCAAAGGTCCCGAGTTCGAGTCTCGGTCGGGCACACAGTTTTAATCTGCCAGGAAGTTTCATATCAGCGCACACTCCGCTGCAGAGTGAAAATCTCATTCTCGTCTGCTAATGTTTCGGGGGATCCAAGATAGCGGCAGGCCCCGCCCACTGGCTTCAAAACAACGTACAGCGCAAGTCTGTAGCGCCATCTCCACTTAAGCTGAGTTTACACTAGCAAGTCACTTGCAGAAGTTCTCGCTGCAAGTTATTGCTAGCCGCTTGCAGCTGTGTTTACACAGCAGCGTAAGAATTAAGCGAGATTCTTCCGCAAGTTCTTTGGCAAGAAACTTGCGTCAACAACTTGCTGATACTGTTTACATATGCTTTCAGTACCACTACGAGTGTCATCCGCAGTGTAAAATGACAAGTAGGCGGGTGAGATATGCTGCAGCTTTTGTAATTGTAATGCAATACGTGAAAAAGAGAAGTATTTGGGTTAGAGAGTAGATAATGACAAAATCGCAAAACGGTGCCTATAATAACCTTTTGCAAGAACTTAGAATCGAGAGCATGGGTACTTTTGAAAACTTTTGCAGAATGTCCTCAAATGATCTGGAGTATATGTTGATGTTAATAGCGCCCGTCATATCAAAACGAGACACAAACTTCCGTACTGCTATTTCAGCAAAAGAACGTTTGGTAGTCACTCTATGATTTGTAGCTACCTGTGAGATACGAATAAAACAGGCATTTCATTTATATATGTGAAACACACAACCAAAATGGTTTGAATTTTGAAATCTTTTCTTTGTAGGAGACTCATACAAGTCCCTAATGTACTTGTTTCATATTCCCGTCAGCACGATTTCTCTGATCATACCCGATGTATGTAGAGCCATTTTTAACGCCTTGAAAAGGGAAAATTATTTGAAGGTATGTGAAAACACAACAATGAAATTAAATTTTTATTGAAATAAACTGCATTTTACAGAATGATATGCTTATAAAAATATTTTTTTTTCTAATGCTCATAAAATGGAAAGTGACAATCTAATTAAATAGAACATGTAATAATTACACATCGTCTTTTTCTAGACTCCTAAAACAACAAGGGAGTGGATGCAGGTGGCAAAGGGGTTGTGCCTTCAAGTTATGCTACTTTCTATGTACTTCTTTTACAGATGTGTCGAATATCGAAGAAATTTCATTTAATGCGCTCATCTTCTTCATTTTATCCTTAAAGTCTCGGTTATGTACGTTTCATATTTCGGGGTAGCTCTCCACGGCTTCAATAAAATGTTCTGTATCCTGCTTCATCCATTCCCGTTTCTCCTCCATTTCTGAACATTGTTTGCATATAATACGTAAGATGGTTGCATAAAATTAAGTCACCACGTTAAGTAAAATGTTAAATATGAGTGTTACGCAGACGACATACTTACTATAGCTTGCGCTTCCTACCTGCAGGAAATAGAAATAAATCCTTAAAGCTGCAAGTTACTTGCAGACACTTCTTGCGTGCTGTTCACACTGGAAGCGGAAAACGTGCAGCAAGTTACTTCCACAATAAATTGCTTCGGTCGCAAGTCGACTTGGCGATATGTTTACACTCGCAAATCGCGTGGCAAGTTCCTCCGCGCAAGTAAATTGCTGCAATAACTTGCTAGTGTAAACCGAGCATTACTCTACCCATAGAGTAAATATCTCTGGAGTGAGCACTCACATGTGCCACAGTCTAACATGTGCAGAACGCCTGGTCACGTGATCTCAGGACGTCGTGTGTTTGTTCGTATAGCGCCCTGTATATTTAGAATGTCACTACATCCCTAGTACAGACGGATTCTTTTCGTACGTGTCGTGGATTATTTATATATGTTTCGAAGACATTTTAACAGTATCCATTTGCTACCGGGAATAAACCAGCTACGTAACTTTAAAGGGCAAGTGATATTACATTCAGCTTCTTTGCGATAGGTGTCATCGTTCAGATGCACTCGATTTTTGGTAGTTTTTGGTATGATACCGCACTTTATAGTATTACAGAGCCTGAAGTACATTTTTGCAGTGATAGTCCTGCAAAACGACTTGACAGTACGTTAGTACTTTCGCAAGTGTCCGAAAAACACCGAATTTACCACACATTAGCGATTATATCTCTGCAAATTCGTCCTTTTTTTTCTTGTATTTCTGCGTATTTATTTTCTCGGTTTTGCGACCTAAAGCACAATTTTTCTTACTGGTGGCACTTTGAGGTATTAAAAAACGCATTTTAAGTACTTGCTCCCAGTTCATTAAATAAATAGTAGACGATCTATATACATAATTGACAAGTCACTGATAAATGCATGGAGGATAGTATTTACTGAAACAACTAACCTTTCCCTTTCCTGTACCACTAGCAAATTTACGAGAGGAAGCGATTGTTTGTAAGCTTTTGTACGAGCCGTAATATCTATTATATAGTCATCACACAGGCACAGCGAAGTCCCGAGATCACGTGACAATCCTCGTTTAATGTTGACATCATGCGCAGAACGCAATGTTCACTCCAGAGATATTTACTCTATGATTCTACCTCCCATGGAGGTACGAATAAGGGGAGATGGCGCTACTTATCCCAGCCGTACTACGTTTTGAAGCCATGGGGGCGTGGCTCGCTGCCATGACACTCTGACCAAAACATTGCCAGTGTGCTACAGTCGCTAATTGCACCATATACGCATGTAACGTCATCAGATTGGTTATTTCAAAGTTTTTGTTTAAAATAAAATCTCGTAAAGGCAAAATTCCGCGTTTCTTCTGATTAAAAATAGTTTTTAATGTAATATTACGAATAGCTAGCCTTCAATGTAAACGATACAATTTTGTTAATTCAGTAATAAACGTATATCACAAACTAAATAATAGAAACTGAAAACTAAGTTAGCTATACCCTCCCTCCAAAGCCCCATAAATACATCTTGTTTGTAATACGTACTGGGACATTTCAGTTACGTTACGCTACTGGGAAACACTGTTCATTACCACCAATATTTACTGAAATACGGTACATAGAATGGCAAATCTACACAGTGTCCTGTTTAGGCCTATACTTTACGCCAGTTAATGTAGTGTTAGCTTTTAATTTGGTACATGATGAAGACAAAGTGAGTTACTCAACACTTCGATTATCGACGATACGTACGTATTATACTGAAACGTGGACTTGAAAACTAAGAATTTAATTCTTTGAATTAACATACCTTTTGCAAATGTTTTGGGCGTGTAGAGAAAACTGATGGTACAGCATTTTCTCGGAGCCTTACTGTTGAAAGGGAAGTTCGGTCTATGTCCTCTTCTCGGAAATGCTGAGAACATATAGAGCTCCATTTAGACGCACGCCAATTCTTCCTCCTCACGGCATTCTCCCACAAAGCTTTCCGACTTTCATTTTTAGGAAATCTAAAATCATACAGGAGAAAAACACGCTATAGTACAATTACCGATGTAGCACACGTTCATTCACAATGAAGTTGTAAAATCACACTTAACGAGACAACTTACACATGAAATGTTATTCCCTTCGAGTTCACATCACAATCAGAACGATTAGTACATCCGAACACCACACAAGTCATCATAATAGCGCAAAATCCTTCCAAAAGCGAGCGACAAGCCTATGCACACAAGCTTACAGCAGCAATGTTTTGGTCAGATTGAGATGGCTACCCTTGGCTTCACATAGCTTCACAGCTGTGACGTCACGGCATCTCCCTCTATTCTTACCTCCATGCTGCTAACAACTCGTGATTAACCTCTGGCATTTGCGACTGAATAATCAACTGTGTACTATCAACTGGAATTTTCGATTGAATAATCGACATTACTTCCTTAGTTCGATCTGTGCTCCCTTACAGGATATTCATTTCCTGTCTTCTGGAATTAAATTTAATATTACGTACATTTTCACAAGATTATTCTAATTTTTCATTAAGCTCGGGTTCTTTATTATTACTTTTGACGTCAAATTCCATTTTGTTTGTAAAATTCTGAAATCGCTCATTCTGTCTATGGTTAAATTCAGTAAATAGTTGATTAACGTGAATATTTAAAGAACTGGTTAGTTCACTCTTTAAATTTAACTTCAGATTTTCTGCTCTACTATTCAAAGTGTCAAATTCACTCTTTAGCATAATTATATTTGTTGCTTTGCTGTTGAAGGTTTCATTCTGAGCATTTTAACCAGATTGTACTAAACCTATTTCTTTCTTTAGAGGTTCATTCTGCGCATTTAATTTTTCTCTTAGAGTGGCTGTATCAGCCTTCTGGTCATCAAACTCAGCACTTTGGTCATCTAATCTAGCATTTAGTTCTTGTCTTTGGTTATCTAATTTAAGGCTTAGTGCTTTAATTAAATTTGCTACCTCAGACCAATCTGCCATTTCCTTTCTTACAGTCATTGCCATGGCTGGCTCTGAAGTTTGTTGCTGTTATTGATCCATAATTTTATGGATCTTGGACTTAGTGAGCATCTAAATAAAATTCACCACTGTATAGAATAACTATAATAACAGTTTATCATGCAATCATCCCCTCAACTTCACCAAAAAATTACTGTTTTTCGCTCACCCGGCGTAAAGTTACAGGTTGTGTTGGTGAGCAGATGTAGAATCGGCACCAGTGACTAGCATAGGAGCTGGCAGCGTCGAACGTTGGTTACGACGTCGGCGAGCGGACGCGGAGTCAGCAACAGTGAACGGCAGCTGTTGCAGTCAGCAACAGTGGCGGGTCACTGCGTCGGTGGCTGGTTACTGCGTCGGCTTCGTTGGTTAGTTACGGCGTCGACATCGGTGGCTGGTTACTGCGTGTGTCAGAATTGCTTTATCCCCACACCCAAATCTTCTTAATCGAAAAATTGAGATCTTCCGTCTGTTCTTTTGATGTTATTACTTCCTCCCGTCTTATATTGTGATGCATTTGCACCCTTCTTCCTTTGGTTCAGTAGACACAACGCGATTACTCAGAACAGTTTCTAAGTCTTGTTATGCCTGGCTGCTATAGCAACTCTCAATATCTTCTTGTCTCAATTTACTTAAGAAAAATTCCTCCTTTTCGAGTCCTAATCGCGTCAGTCGCCACGTTCTGGCCGTTTCCGGCGACTAGAGGAAGCAGTGTGCTACTGGTGTGCAAGACTAACTTGTCCCCTTCATCATTGGACTTACTTGGAGGTGCTTTGTCGATCTTCTTTTCAGGATAGTCGGCTGCGACTATATTTCACTTACACAAACAGAACATCACATAACAGTTTTCACATACATGAATCATATTTCGTAATCCCAATTACTCGCGGTCCGTCTGAAACTATTACATATTTTTACAATAAATACAGTTCCAAAAAAAATCTCTAAGGGTTCTCGCAAGTCCACTAACCTCAACTCTAGAGAGTCAGTAAGTTAGTGAGTCAAAAGTAAGTGTCTTTTCTTTTCTTTTTCACAATTCAACTGTTCACTATAATGACTGATGTGACACCATCACGGAGTAAGGTGTGCTTGCTCCTTATGCTGGGCTTGTAGTTTCTATGACTAGCGCTATAACCACTTGCCCAAGTCGTCAACAGCCCACATTGCAGCATTCTCTTGATACACGTCCAAACAGCACACATGGAAAACCGACACGAGGTAGACACTCACCTGTCTCTCACGCTCATACGTAAATTTCGGGTCTTCGGGATGGGGGAAAGACGAAGGTCTCTAGAATTTGCGTCGAAATTCTCGAGGCACTCCACTATGTAACGTATCTTTCGCTATAGGAACTTTTCCTTCATGTTTCAAAATAGCAAAAGTAAAGCTACTTTACAAGAAAGGAAACAAAGAATTTCCAGCTACAGACCATTAGCACTTCTGTCTGTTTTCTTAAAAATATTAGAAAGACTCTTCAATAAGAGACTAACAGACTTCTTAGAGGATAATGGCATACTGTCAGAACCTCAACATGGATTTAGAGCAAACCGCTCAACCGAATCAGCAGTTCACTCCTTTCTATTTTAGGTGCTGTTAACATTAGACAACAAAAAACTTACCATGGGCATATTTGTCAAAGGCATCTGACACCATAAATCATGACAAATTGCTACACAAGCTTGAAAATCTTCGCATCAGAGGACGAGCTAACAACTGGCTCAGCACTTACCTTAAGAACATGAAACAATATGTGGAAATAGCTCAGGAAAGGAACAATGTCATTAGGAAATATAATTCCAAGCTATTGACTGCTAAATATGGTGTGCCACAAGGATCAGTAATGTCTTCTGTAATATTCTTGCTCTATGTAAATGACCTAAACATAAACAATGACAGCAGTAAAATATTTCAGTTTGTCGATATACAGGTGTTCTAATTACAGGAAACTCAGAAGAAAACCTTGTAAAAAAAAAGAGAAGCCACTGACAGGCTAACACGTTACTTTGATAACAATGACTTAATAATACTAACTGGAAAAACTGTAACATTGGATATACACACAGCACAAACATAAAATATGATTTAACATAATCTAGAGCTATATGGACAGGCAATTATCAAAACAGCTTGTACAAAATTTCTTAGACTTCATCTACAAGACAATTTGAAATGGAAAGCACATATTGAACAAACGAACAAAAAATCTAGTGCTTTTTTCTGTTGCATACATTAAAAAATTGTACCAGGTACAACATTTTTCAGTGTTTGTATTATGCAGTCGTACAATCTCACCTCCAGTATGGGATTACATTCTGGGGATACTCTGGAGATGCCACCAAAACATTCAAAATTAAAAAAATTATAAGATTATTAGAAGGGGAAGATAATCGCAAATCATGTAGACCATTTTTTCAAAAATGAATGATTCTGCCTCTTCCAAATACAATATATTTAAATCAAAACATACACACAGAAAGCCCAATCATCACTCAGAATCACACAATACAAAAATTGGATGTACATGTTCAAAATGCCAAAACAAAGTCATTTCAAAACAGTCTTATCCATCCTAATATTAAACTATACAATGACTTACCAGATACCATTAAACACATACATAACATTGATCACTTCAAATCCAAATTGAAGTTGTACATGGTTGAATTGCTGCTTTTACACAATAAATGAATAACTACAAAAATAAATTTTTCTATACCAACCCAATTTAGTCTGATATAGAAAACATTTGTATATTATCTCTGTGTATATAGCGTAAAAAATTTATTTAAATACTCATCATTAATTGATATATTAATGTGTCATTATGTACAAAGGTATAATTAAATATAAAATTATTAATATTAACATAAAAATCCAAATATCTCTTGCAGAGTGTGCAGCTGTAGATGAAAATGGACCAATAAATGAAATTTATAAAAAAATGTATATTTTACTCTACATATAAAGTATGTTCCAAAGAAATTTTTGTATACCAAAACTTTAAAAAGACGCTTTGCAAAGCAAGTTGAAGGCAGTCACTGTAATTTGTTTTGCTGTACAAAAGAAGGAGCTACTCTCCTGTTTCTTGTTGATCGCTGTCTCATAAAATGTAAGTGTTGCTCTTGCATCTGTAACTTTTGGTTAAATGATTACATTAAATTAATGGTAACAGCCTTGTTTGAACAAAGAAACTTACTTTCCTCTTCCATTAATGCCACATCTCAAATTATTAAGCTGCGCCTTAGAACTTTTTCAGGCTGCAGCGAAGGACAGTTGCCAACGAATTGTTTGGCGGCCAAGGCCGAACGCTACTATTAGTCAATAGGCATTTACTTTATCGAACTTTTATTTCAGCATCCCTGAGATCGGTTTTACCGATCTTTTCTATCAGTATCCGGGCTATCCGGGCTACGTAATTACGCAAGCTGCATAATTTTGGGATCGGTCAGTAGCATCTGACAATGCCGTTGGTCAACATTCTCTTGCGTTCCTGGAACGCAATAAACAACAAAATACAATAGTTTGCAACGTTACCACACAGATATGATCTAATGTATCACTCATGTGTCAACAAATAAATACGAAAAACTAACATTAAAATAAAACAAATGTGTTCTTTGTTTGGAAAATGTAGCGTCCTCTATATAGGCAAACTGGACAGACGTCAGCATACAAAACACAGAATGCATCTAAATTACGAAGGAAAAAACTTTGTATGTAAAATGATAAATGAAATCTTTGCGAACAGGAAAAGAGTGAAAAGCAAAATTCCATGACCTGGTATGGGACCAGTCTCAGCAGCAGGGCAGGAGAAGCAGCATCATCAAAAGCAGAAGAATCATCAGTGGCAGGACCAACAGCTGAAACATCAACACATGCAGCAGAAGCTGTTGACCGCCATACATCCAACAGAAAGCAAATGTAACGTTTTTTATGTTCAGCCATTCATCCCCTTAACAAGACAAGAACTTCACCACCATGCCATCTGAAGGAGCAGTCAACATTGGAAAACCCATCAAATGATCGTATACTGAGGAAGAGGAAAGCAGCAATTCCATCCCATCTCAATGATTTGTTGCTGAAGAGCTGCAGCAAAACCACAGTAAGATAAGTACAAGTGTAATGTTCTTACATATTAATGTGCAGTCTCTTAAGAACAAACTTAATGAATTTCAGTATTGGCTGGAAAACTTAAACTGCACTGTTATTTCAATAAATGAATACTGGCTTAGCAGTGAGGAACTAAAATTAAGTGGATATAAATTGGCAAGCAGCTACTGTTGAACAAGTATTAAACATGGTGGTGTATCTGTGTATGTTATAAATAGTGTGAACCTAATCTATGAAGTTATAGATGTAAGTGGACTGTGCATAGAAGCAAAATTTGGAGCTGCAGTTATAATGTTGCCAAACCAGGAAATTATAATAGCTTCAGTATACCACTCCCGAAAGCACAATGAAGACCTGTTTGTGGAGCTTCTGGAGAAAGATAGTGTAGATCTAATTCGGTCAGCAAGTAAAAACAATTGTCCCTGTGTCATTAATATGAAAACAATTTCTGGTTGTTACCCTTATGGAGTTCACCAGTATTTGCTCATTGCAAGAGCCAACTGATCACGGGAAAATTTATGACTGTTTATTAACAAGAAAAATTTATGAAAATAGCAAAGGTGCCACAGCAATTAAAAAAGAACATGAAAATAACATCAGTATTACAAAGCAGAACATTACAATGCACAATCCGCAAAAGCAAAAAAATGATAAGAGAAAAAAAACATGTTTTACAAAGTGGTTATCGCAAAAAAATTCTATATCTTATAAAACTAATAATTCGTAGAGTTAAAATAACTTTGTGGCACTAATTCAATGACTCTACTATATTTCAATTAGTTAGCAAACAATGATCACTGTGTTGTTATACTGAAGCTACAATTAATTATGTTATTGTTACCCTTATGGGGTTCCTCACTATAAATATGCCCCATCCAAAGGCTAATCGATCACAGTCCAATGAGAATGAATAGCTATCAAACTGATAAACGAAGCAATGCCACATCAATGAATTTACGAAACAAAATATCACAAATCTAATACATCACACAAAAACAAACATTGATAAATAAAACAGCTCTTAAAGTACAGTAGTCAACGTCACTATAAATATGCCCCATCCAAAGGCTAATCGATCACAGTCCAATGAGAATGAATAGCTATCAAACTGATAAACGAAGCAATGCCACATCAATGAATTTACGAAACAAAATATCACAAATCTAATACATCACACAAAAACAAACATTGATAAATAAAACAGCTCTTAAAGTACAGTAGTCAACGTCTAAAAAAAAACACCAATAAATAAAACACCTGCAAAATACAAGAGTCAGTATAAAAAAAAAAACAATAAATAGAACACCTGCAAAATACAAGAGTCAGTCTAATAAACACCAATAAATCGAACCCCTGCAAAATACTATATCAAAGTTTCTCTGAAAGAACACACGAATATGCATTGGACTAAGAACTGTATAATCACTGTTTACTGGCACACTCAGCAGTTCCACTGTTTCGAGGCACAATATAAGATGGGGGGGGGGGGGGGGGTTCGTCGCAGCAGCTGTCTGTAGGGATTTTTGTCCATCTGTTGCGTGCAATCCCGTCGTCTCTGCCCTCTCATGAAGTTTCTCTTGGTGGCCCATGTCACGTACATCTCAATTTGGTCCATGTTTGTGTTTCAAAATCGTGTGGTATCCTCGTTTGACACGCCAGGTTGATATTCCTGGGCAAGGATGACACTTAATGGCTCTTCTTTGTGCCACCCTTAGCTACCAGAGAACATCGAACTATGATTTACTGTCGCTTGACAGTGGGGATCCGCCAGCAAATGTTGATAGGCGTCGTTGAAGTCTGCCAGTTTATCTGGACAGTATGTGTCAAATGGCTCCATGCCCCTTGTGTTGTTACATTCTTGAGTTATCCTCAATTGGCTCGCCGGTTTGGTTTTCCTGGGCAAGGATGACACTTAGTGGCTCTTCTTTGTGCCACCCTTAGCAACCAGAGAACACCGAACCATGATTTACTGTCACTTGACAATGGGCATCCGCCAAGAAATGTTGATAGGCGTCGTTGAAGTTTGCCAGTTTATCTGGACAGTATGTGTCAAAAGACTCCTCGCCCCTTGTGTTGTTACATTTTTGAGTTATCCTCAATTGGCTCGCAGGTTTGATATTCCTGGGCAAGGATGACACTTAATGGCTCTTCTTTGTGCCACCCTTAGCAACCAGAGAACATCGAACTATGATTTACTGTCGCTTGACAGTGGGGATCCGCCAGGAAATGTTGATAGGCGTCGTTGAAGTTTGCCAATTTCTCTGGACAGTATGTGTCAAAAGGCTCCATGCCCCTTGTGTTGTTTCATTCTTGAGTTATTCGCAATTGGCTCGCCGGTTTGATATTCCTGGGCAAGGATGACACTTAGTGGCTCTTCTTTGTGCACCCTTAGCAACCAGAGAACACCGAACCATGATTTACTGTCGCTTGACAATGGGCATCCGCCAAGAAATGTTGATAGGCGTCGTTGAAGTCTGCCAGTTTCTCTGGACAGTATGTGTCAAAAGGCTCCACGCCCCTTGTGTTGTTACATTCTTGAGTTATCCTCAATTGGCTCGCCGGTTTGATATTCCTGGGCAAGGATGACACTTAGTGGCTCTTCTTTGCGCCACCCTGAGCAACCAGAGAACATCGAATTACGATTTACTATCGCTTGACAGTGGGCAACCGCCAGGAAATGTTGATAGTCGTCGTTGACGTCTGCACGTTTCTCTGGACGGTATGTGTCAAAAGGCTCCACGCCCCTTTATCTCCTGTCTTCTGTCGTTTCACCGCGGCCGTCTCGTCACGGTCGCGTGCGTGTGGTGCGTTGCCAGCAGATGGATTTCCGCGCGGTGGACCGCTCCGCCATCTCAGGTCATCGCCTCCAGGAAGGGTCGCACGGTTCGGCTGCCCATTATCTCCAGGTGCAAGGGAAAGTGTTTGTCGCGTGCCCTTCTTTTGTTGTCGACCGCGCTCCCGAAGTGGCCCGGTTGACAGCGTGTCCTGCTGGGAAACCCGCCAGTTTGCAACTAGCCCTCCTCCTCGCTGCTCCCGCTGTCTCGTAAGAGTTTAGCCGGTTCGCTTTCATGTTCTCAACTGCATTCACAGAAATTGTTCATCGTAGTTATGTGATTACAAAATGTCATACATAATACCACTTAGTATTGTCTTTCACAATTTTTAAGAACAAAAGTGAGACTTAATTTTTTTTAATAAAAAAAGTTAGATGAATCGACAATATAAAAATAAAAGTTAAATGACTTGACAATACAAAAAATGAAAGTGAAATGACTTGACAGTATAAAAATAAAAATTGAATCAACTGACAACACAATATTTAAATCCACATCACTAATGTGGTTCACTTACGTTTTAATAAATCAAATGCTACTTATTAATTTACTAAAATGAATAGGATTATGCCTTGTGCAAGTATAGGTCAGGACAGCAAAGGGTTCACATGTTATTTACACACACACATGCACACCTGTTGTCTATTCTACAAACTAACTACCCATAAACATGCATTACTCAAAATTCTACTTCTATCCACTACTAGTTAAACCAACAAGCTACTTCAATCTACTTCAACGAAGTGTTTACACCACTACAACATTGTTCTAATTCGTCCTCTTCCTGACACTCGCCGCATATGTCTTGTCACATAATAAATATGGAGAACTTTCCTTAAACATACACAGTAAAAAGAACAATGGCTATTTACACGCCAAAACATTTATACCAGTTGACACACCTGATAAGAGACTCGCAATTATACATTTATCATACTCATATGTTCACACATAAAACAGTAAGAAAATTTAATCTAAAATTACGTTATCACAAGAATTAATAACATAGATGACTCTGAGAAGGGTAAAAATATTTTCATAATACAGAGGTTATACTACATTTTCTTACCCATTTTGCTGCAATTTCGTTCCTTATTTAAGTTACCTTTCGCTTCCAAATCAGTTATTTCGCCGGTGGTGGTTATTCTGGATTCATTTCTCATGAATGGCAAAATTGTGGTCACCTCCATTATGTAAAACAGTTTCATCTTAACAACATATTGAACTTACAACTGACATAAAAGATCCAAATGACAAATGTTTTGCTTCATCCTTATTACCTTAAACCAAGCTTTCCTTCGGTCCCATAATCAAAATTATTTAATCTTCCTTTACCTTCAAGAGGGAAATTTCCTCAGTACAAATCATACAGGCTGCAGTGCATCCCACACCAGAGAAAACAGTAAGCTGTAATGCTTACAGCATCAGCAAAACACATAAATGTCGCTTTTCTAGGACAAGTATTAATGCAGAATAATTTTTTAGGCTTTGGCTCAACATCAATCAAGACTACAGAAAGGATCCATATTTCTGTTCCATTCTCCATTTGCTGAAAAACTGATCGTATTTGACTAACACAGTAATATTTCAGGGCCACATAAATTACACAAACCACAATTCTTCTTTCACCTTGAATGGAATCAATATACTGACGAAATCCACAGACAGCAATTAACATACTCAGCTATAAAGAACAAAAAAGACATATATCATCAATATTAACAAATCATTGCATATTGGGAAGCCAGTGGTTAAACACTCGTATTATCGCATCCTATTTTCAAGATTCTAAACTTCCTCATTCCTTTCTCAGAGTTCTCCTATCTTAAAATATTCATACAGCACGCATACTATAGTAAGACATCCTCATTTATACTGACAGATATAGAATAGTAATAGATAGATAGTAGCACTGAAACCAGAAAATCAGAAACAAGGCTACTAACAGCTGGGGACCTGGGTTAGCCAGACCCATAATACCCATAGATCGGATATTCCCCTGAGTTTGCCAGTTTATCTCAGGGGCGACTCTTTTCAATTTACACAAAAAAACATAAACAGCATTTCACTCATTCACAAAGAAACCTTTTATCTTCACATTTGAACCAACCTAAATCCTAATAACTCAAGGAAAGAAAAATAACTAAAAACGTCACTTCAATCAATCACATAGAAACATCTTTATCATTATTTTTACCAACATATTATTCAAAATGCATACGTCACAAATTTAAACTAATCAATTCTTTCTCCTCACCGTCCTCTCTACTTCTCACTGTCCTTTCTACTGATTTGCCATGTCGCTCATTTATTCCGATTGGGCGCCTTCTGCGCTGATCGTTTGTAGGTTCCGTATGAGACTGTGTGACATGAAATAAATATAAACTGTGTTTTAAAGTGTAGTAGTGTGACAGATCGTTCTTGTTTATGTGTAAAAGTAACACATTCCACTACTCAGTCTCCTCCCAGATAGTCAGAAACGCCACAGTAAATTTGGAAGAGGAATATATTCCATAAATGACAACAGATTTAAGAAATCAAAAATGAAAGGAATCCAACAGAGACCTTTTAGAATTAATGAATCAAAGCTAAACAAGTTGATAAGTAAATTGAATTTAATAAAATGGGATAAAATAATAACTACTGCAGTTGCAAATGAATCTACCAACAAATTTCTAGAAATGTTAACTGAACATTTTGAAGCATGTTGTCCTAGACACTGCTAGAAAATATCAAAGCAAGATCGTTACGCCAAACCACAAAATCTAAAAAGCTGGTACACCCTACATCTGAGTAGAATAAGAATCACAATGCTACTGTATCATGATAGGTGCAAGCACAATAATGCTGACAAGGAAATTTACATGAAAGTGAAATCAAGACAGTTAAGTGCAAAGCAAATGATACTTATACACTGAACTCAGTAAATAAATGTAAAGCTGCATGAGAAATTATTAAAACAGAAACTCATTGTGATGATAAAGTATACTAGACACAAGTTCCACCTGATATTCTAAATGCACATTTTGTCAGTCCTCAATCAGATAACAGAATATTGGAGAATGTGAGTAAGGCAGAGGCACTGCTGCCAGAAAATAACAGTAAGCAGACAGTTTTCTCTGGACTTGTGTAACTGAGAAGATGGTCAATGAAACAATAGCTAAACTCAGTAATTCTAGAGCAGAGATTACTATGGTCTCTCAATTTATGTTATAAATACATCAGAAATCAAATTGTAAAGCCATTGACTAAAATATCTGTAGTTAAACAAGTACATAAGAAAGGAGATATAGCATCACCAGTTAACTATCAACGAATATCACTTATACCCATTATATCAAAAATAATAGAATACTGCATACATAAACAGATGAGTCAATATTTTGAACATAATGATATTTTCACTTCCTCACAGTATGGTTTCAGATCTAGCCTTTCTACAGTCAAAGCATTTGAGAGTATGGTAGCAAAATATACAATTGTTTTGAAAATAAAGATATTATCTGTGTAATACTGTTGGACCTCAGGAAAGCTTTTGATAAGGTCTCCCACAATATTCTCATAAAAAAACTTTACCACTACGGACTGAAAGAGAATGCTCTATGCCTAACGCAGCCATACTTGGACAATAGAAAACAGTTGTTGTTGTTGTTGTTGTGGTCTTCAGTCCTGAGACTGGTTTGATGTAGCTCTCCATGCTACTCTATCCTGTGCAAGCTTCTTCATTTCCCAGTACCTACTGCAACCTACATCCTTCTGTATCTGTTTAGTGTATTCATCTCTTGGCCTCCCTCTACGATTTTTACCCTCCACTACTAAAGTGGTGATCCCTTGATGCCTCAGAACATGTCCTACCAACCGATCCCTTCTTCTAGTCAAGTTGTGCCTCAAACTTCTCTTCTCCCCAATCCTATTCAATACTTCTCATTAGTTATGTGATCTACCCATCTAATCTTCAGCATTCTTCTGTAGCACCACATTTCGAAAGCTTCTATTATCTTCTTGTCCAAACTACACTCCTGGAAATTGAAATAAGAACACCGTGAATTCATTGTCCCAGGAAGGGGAAACTTTATTGACACATTCCTGGGGTCAGATACATCACATGATCACACTGACAGAACCACAGGCACATAGACACAGGCAACAGAGCATGCACAATGTCGGCACTAGTACAGTGTATATCCACCTTTCGCAGCAATGCAGGCTGCTATTCTCCCATGGAGACGATCGTAGAGATGCTGGATGTAGTCCTGTGGAACGGCTTGCCATGCCATTTCCACCTGGCGCCTCAGTTGGACCAGCGTTCGTGCTGGACATGCAGACCGCGTGAGACGACGCTTCATCCAGTCCCAAACATGCTCAATGGGGGACAGATCCGGAGATCTTGCTGGCCAGAGTAGTTGACTTACACCTTCTAGAGCACGTTGGGTGGCACGGGATACATGCGGACGTGCATTGTCCTGTTGGAACAGCAAGTTTCCTTGCCGGCCTAGGAATGGTAGAACGATGGGTTCGATGACGGTTTGGATGTACCGTGCACTATTCAGTGTCCCCTCGACGATCACCAGTGGTGTACGGCCAGCGTAGGAGATCGCTCCCCACACCATGATGCCGGGTGTTGGCCCTGTGTGCCTCGGTCGTATGCAGTCCTGATTGTGGCGCTCACCTGCACGGCGCCAAACACGCATACGACCATCATTGGCACCAAGGCAGAAGCGACTCTCATCGCTGAAGACGACACGTCTCCATTCGTCCCTCCATTCACGCCTGTCGCGACACCACTGGAGGCGGGCTGCACGATGTTGGGGCGTGAGCGGAAGACGGCCTAAGGGTGTGCGGGACCGTAGCCCAGCTTCATGGAGACGGTTGCGAATGGTCCTCGCCGATACCCCAGGAGCAACAGTGTCCCTAATTTGCTGGGAAGTGGCGGTGCGGTCCCCTACGGCACTGCGTAGGATCCTACGGTCTTGGCGTGCATCCGTGCGTCGCTGCGGTCCGGTCCCTGGTCGACGGGCACGTGCACCTTCTGCCGACCACTGGCTACAACATCGATGTACTGTGGAGACCTCACGCCCCACGTGTTGAGCAATTCGGCGGTACGTCCACCCGGCCTCCCGCATGCCCACTATAGGCCCTCGCTCAAAGTCCGTCAACTCCACATGCGGTTCACGTCCACGCTGTCGCGGCATGCTACCAGTGTTAAAGACTGCGATGGAGCTCCGTATGCCACGGCAAACTGGCTGACACTTACGGCGGCGGTGCACAAATGCTGCGCAGCTAGCGCCATTCGACGGCCAACACCGCGGTTCCTGGTGTGTCCGCTGTGCCGTGCGTGTGATCATTGCTTGTACAGCCCTCTCGCAGTGTCCGGAGCAAGTATGGTGGGTCTGACACACCGGTGTCAATGTGTTCTTTTTTCCATTTCCAGGAGTGTATTTATCGTCCATGTTTCACTTCCATACATGGCTACACTCCATACAAATACTTTCAGAAACGACTTCCTGACACTTAAATCTATTCTCGATGTTAACAAATTTCTCCTCTTCAGAAATGCTTTCCTTGCCATTGCCAGTCTACATTTTATATCCTCTCTACTTCGCCCATCATCAGTTATTTTGCTCCCCAAGTAGCAAAACTCCTTTACTACTTTAAGTGTCTCATTTCCTAATCTAATTCCCTCAGCAATACCCGACTTAATTCGACTACATTCCATTATCTTCGTTTTGCTTTTGTTGATGTTCATCTTATATCCTCCTTTCAAGACACTGTCCATTCCGTTCAACAGCTCTTCCAAGTCCTTTGCTGTCTCTGACAGAATTACAATGTCATCGGCGAACCTCAAAGATTTTATTTCTTCTCCATGGATTTTAATACCTACTCTGAATTTTTCTTTTATTTCCTTTAATGCTTGCTCAACATACAGATTGAATAACATCGGGGAGAGGCTACATCCCTGTCTCACTCCCTTCTCAACCACTGCTTCCCTTTGATGTCCCTCGACTCTTATAACTGCCATCTGGTTTCTGTACAAATTGTAAATAGCTTTTCGCTCCCTGTATTTTACCCCTGCCATCTTCAGAATTTGAAAGAGAGTATTCCAGTCAACATTGTCAAAGGCTTTCTCTAAGTCTACAAATGCTAGGAACGTAGGTTTGTCTTTCCTTAATCTAGCTTCTAAGATAAGTCGTAGGGTCAGTATTGCCTTAAGTGTACCAATATTTCTAGTTATTTAAGGTAAATAATCAAATGTCAGAATGACTCTCAGTTTTAAAGGGTGTACCTCAAGGATCTGTTCTTGGACCTTTCATTATTTATATAAATGATTTACCTGCAATTGCATCATGTCATGCAGTTTTATATGCTGATGACACAACACTCATCACATGTGATACCAATCTTGAAAATGAGCAACACAGCATGCCAGTGGCAATTGAGAGGTTCACTTCTTGGCAGGAGGCAAATGTACTGCAGAAGAATGATAGTAAAACTGAAGCTATTGTGTTTAATCTGAATACTACATCTACATCTGCATTTATACTCCGCAAGCCACCCAACGGTGTGTGGCGGAGGGCACTTAACGTGCCACTGTCATTACCTCCCTTTTCTGTTCCAGTCGCGTATGGTTCACGGGAAGAACGACTGTCTGAAAGCCTCCGTGTGCGCTCGAATCTCTCTAATTTTACATTCGTGATCTCCTCGGGAGGTATAAGTAGGGGGAAGCAATATATTCGATACCTCATCCAGAAACGCACCCTCTCGAAACCTGGACAGCAAGCTACAACATGATGTCTGTCACTTGAGTTTGCTAAACATCTCCGTAACGCTATCACGGTTACCAAATAACCCTGTGACGAAACGCGCCGCTCTTCTTTGGATCTTCTCTATCTCCTCCGTCAACCCGATCTGGTGTGGATCCCACACTGATGAGCAATACTCGAGTATAGGTCGAACGAGTGTTTTGTAAGCCACCTCCTTTGTTGATGGACTACATTTTCTAAGGACTCTCCCAATGAATCTCAACCTGGTACCCACCTTACCAACAATTAATTTTATATGATCATTCCACTTCAAATCGTTCCGCACGCATACTCCCAGATATTTTACAGAAGTAACTGCTACCAGTGTTTGTTCCGCTATAATATAATCGTACAATAAAAGATCCTTCTTTCTATGTATTCGCAATACATTACATTTGTCTATGTTAAGGGTCAGTTGCCACTCCCTGCACCAATGGCCTATGTGCTGCAGATCTTACTGCATTTTGCTACAATTTTCTAATGCTGCAACTTCTCTGTATACCACAGCATCATCCACGAAAATCCACATGGAACTTCCGACACTGTCTACTAGGTCATTTATATATATTGTGAAAAGCAATGGTCCCATGACACTCCCCTGTGGCACGCCAGAGGTTACTTTAACGTCTGTAGACGTCTCTCCATTGATAACAATATGCTGTGTTCTGTCTGCTAAAAACTCTTCAATCCAACCACACAGCTGGTCTGATATTCCGTAGGCTCTTACTTTGTTTATCAGGTGACAGTGCGGAACTGTATCGAACGCCTTCCGGAAGTCAAGGAAAATAGCATCTACCTGGGAGCCTGTATCTAATATTTTCTGGGTCTCACGAACAAACAAAGCGAGTTGGGTCTCACACGACCGCTGTTTCCGGAATCCATGTTGATTCCTACAGAGTAGATTCTGTGTTTCCAAAAAGACTTGGTACTCGAGCAAAAAACATGTTTTAAAATTCTACAACAGATCGACGTCAGATATATGGGTCTATAGTTTTGTGCATCTGCTCGACGACCCTTCTTGAAAGCTGGGACTACCTGTGCTCATTTCCAATCACTTGGAACCTTCCGTTCCTCTAGAGACTTGTGGTACACGGTTGTTAGAAGGGGCCGGGGGGGGGGGGGGGGGGGAAGTTCTTTCACATACTCTGTGTAGAATCGAGTTGGTATCTCGTCAAGTCCAGTGGACTTTCCTCTGTTGAGTGATTCCAGTTGCTTTTCTATTCCTTGGATACTTATTTCAATGTCAGCCATTTTTTCGTTTGTGCGAGGATTTAGAGAAGGAACTGCAGTGCGGTCTTCCTCTGTTAAACAGCTTTGGAAAAGGGTGTTTAGTATTTCAGCTTTACGCGTGTTTCAGCTTTACGCGTGTTTCAAGGCCATCACCATCCTGGAGTGTCTGGATATGCTGTTTCGAGCCACTTACTGATTTAACGTAAGACCAGAACTTCCTAGGATTTTCTGTCAAGTCGGTACAGAGAATTTTACTTTCGAATTCACTGAACGCTTCACGCATAGCCCTCCTTACGCTAACTTTGACATCATTTAGCTTCTGTTTGTCTGAGAGGTGTTGGCTGCGTTTACACTTGGAGTGAAGCTGTCTTTGCTTTTGCGGTAGTTTCCTAACTTTGTTGTTGAACCACGGTGGGTTTTTCCCGTCCCTCACAGTTTTACTCGGCACGTACCTGTCTAAAACGCATTTTAAGGTTGTCTTGAACTTTTTCCATAAACACTCAACATTGTCAGTGTTGGAACAGAAATTTTCGTTTTGATCTGTTAGGTAGTCTGAAATCTGCCTTCTATTACTCTTGCTAACCAGATAAACCTTCCTCCCTTTTTTTATATTCCTATTAACTTCCATATTCAGGGATGCTGCAACGGCCTTATGATCACTGATTCCCTGTTCTGCACTTACAGAGTCGAAAAGTTTATGTCTGTTTATTATCAGTAGATACAAGATGTTATCTCCACAAGTCGGTTCTCTGTTTAATTGCTCGAGGTAATTTTCGGATAGTGCACTCAGTATAATGTCACTCAATGCTCTGTCCCTACCACCCGTCCTAAACATCTGAGTGTCCCAGTCTGTATCTGGTAAATTGAAATCTCCACCTATGACTATAACATGCTGAGAAAATTTGTGTGAAATGTATTCCAAATTTTCTCTCAGTTCTTCTGCCACTAATGCTGCTGAGGCGGGACGCCCGTAGAAGGAGCCAACTATTAACCTAACTCGGTTGTTGAGTGGAACCTCTGCCCATAATAATTCACAGGAACTATCCACTTCTACTTCACTACAGGATAAACTAGTACTAACAGCGACAAACACGCCACCACCGGTTGCATGCAATCTATCCTTTCTAAACACCATCTGTGCCTTTGTAAAAATTTCGGCAGAATTTATCTCTGGCTTCAGCCAGCTTTCTGCTCCCAGTCATGATAACAAAACAGCAAAATTATTAGGATTTCATATACCATGTGTACCGGTATGAAATGAGTGTTAAGAACAAATGTGCCGATAGGGAACATTTGTTGCATTTGTTGTGAACGATCCTTAATTTTTTTTTGTTTTCATTTGAAAAAAAGTGCTGCAGAATCGCATCGAATACTTGTCGAGGCATATGGTGATCATGCTCTATCAGAAGCAACAGGCATAAGATGGTTTCAACGGTTCCGAAATAATGGTTTTGACGTAAGAAATAAAGAACGTGGAAGACCACCAAAAAAGTTCGAAGACGCCGAACTGTAAGCAATATTGGATGAAGATGGTACTATGAGTCAGAAGCAAATGGCAGCAATGCTAAATGTTGCACAACAAACAATTTACGACTGTTTGAAAGCTATGGGAAAGATCCAAAACTGTGGAAAATGGGTGCCACATGAATTGAATGAAAGACAGATGGGAAACCGAAAAACCATTTGTCAAATTTTGCTTCAAAGATACGAAAGAAAATCAATTTTGCATCGAATTGTTATTGGCTATGAAAAATGGATTTATTTTAAGAATCCTAAACGGGAATAATCATGGGTTAATCCTGGACACCCATCAACATCACCTGCAAAACCAGATCTATTAGGCAAGAACACAATCCTCTGTGTTTGGTGGGATCAGAAAGGTGTTATGTATCATGAGATTCTAAAACCCGGTGAAACTGTGAATACTAATCGCTACAGACAACAAATTATCTATTTGAACTATGCATTGATCGAAAAAAGACCAGAATGGGCCAGAAGACGTGGCAAAGTAACTTTTTTACACGACAATGCACCTGCACACAAAGCAACAAATTATCTATTTGAACTATGCATTGATCGAAAAAAGACCAGAATGGGCCAGAAGACGTGGCAAAGTAAATTTTTTACACGACAATCCACCTGCACACAAAGCAAAACTGGTTCAGGATACAATCAAAACACTTGGCTGGGAGCTTCTACCCCACCCGCCATATTCACCAGACTTGGCCCCTTCTGACTAGCTTTTGTTGTCCCTGCGGAGGTTCGAATCCTCCCTCGGGTATGGGTGTGTGTGTTTGTCCTTAGGATAATTTAGGGTCGATAGTGTGTAAGCTTAGGTACTGATGACCTTAGCAGTTAAGTCCCATTAGATTTCACACACATTTTTGAACCTTCATTTGTTTTCATCAATGGGACACGCATTGGCTGAGGAACACTTCGATTCCTATGAAGAAGTCGAAAATTGGGTGTCTGATTAGTTTGCTTCAAAAGACGCACATTTCTATTGGCGTCGTGTCCACAAATTGCCAGAAAGGTGGTCAAAATGTATAGAAAGCAATAGTCAGTACTTTGAATACAAAGTTTTTACTTTTCAATTCAAAATTAGTGTTTCATTTTCACAAAAAAACGCTCATTTCATACTGGTACACCTGGTATATCAAAAGCTCAGCTGGGATTCCCACACAGGGAAGATATGTGGCAAATTGGCATGTGCCATATATCTGCTGTACAAGCTGAGGAGCAGTGTAAGTTGCACGCATATTTTGCGTTCTTCCATTCACACCTGAGTTATGGAATACTATTATGGGGCAATTCCATAGGCTCAATATTAGTGTTTAAATGGCAAAGTAAGCCATAAAGTGAATAGCAGGACTTAGCCCATATGAATCATGTCCAGATTATTTTAAGAAACTAAATATAATGACAGTGCCTAGCCTGTATATTTACAACTGACTTGGCTTTGTTAAAGAGAATCTGAGTAAATTTGAATTAAGGAGAACAGTTCATGACCATAACGTAAGAAGTGGACATACAATTAATATGCCAGGCTTGCAAAGAGACATAACAGCTACAAATATCTTGGTCCTGTCTACTTTAACAAATTACCTGAAAATGCCCACACAGTGCCAGTAAATAATTTTAGAACTAGTCTTTCAAGGTGGATCAAAAGTAAAGTAATTTTTTCTGCTCAAGAGTTCCTTGAGAATGTGAGAAATGACCCACTTTCCTTATGAGAATGAACTATAAATTAACAGTAAACTATACATACAGAATGCCACACTGTGCAACTATTTTATTACTGTTTCATGTACTTATTGTTAATTATCTGTTTGATTATTTATTTGTCATTCACTGAACTATTTAGTTCATTTATCTTGTAATTGATATATTAGGAAACTTCTTGTTATTACTTACATTTGCATAAATATGATTTGCATCCATCCTGGATTATTATATTGTAGTTAATAACATTAGTCACGTCAAAGTTTATATTATTATTATTGTTATTAATATTATGTAAACACTGACGACAGCAATAGCATGTAAATATGCTCAATGGTGGAATAAAAGATTTGTATTTGTAAAAATAAAACCAGAATTATTTTTCTTCTGTCTGATGGGAATCTGATGCTAGATGACGGAATGTAAATCAGTTAATAAGCAAGTGAAAATTCCCTATGGACCGTTTTACCATTTCAGAAGCTCTTCCACCATCACGTTATTAAAAGTTTTATAGTATTATTTAGTAACTGTTCAACAAACTGTAAATGTCTTTTGGGGATTTAAATTAACTCCAGTCAGTAATATTTAAAGCAAATATTTCAAATTAACGTCTCCACCTCCAAAAAATCCTAATGTAATATTTTAGTATTAGTTATATTGTACGGTATATAAGTCGTCATTTACTAGCTAACGAAATATTATATCCAGACTTATTGCTACAGTTTCCGAGCCAGAAAATCTCGCTGCCGAGCTTCTTCTGAAATTTTCAAAGCGTTGTCACTTTATATTTTTTATGCTTCTGTTATTTAGGTATTTCTTTAGCTACAGCTGCTTGCCATTTTCATTTCCTGTCGCCCTTTCATGTCAATACGCAGCACAGGCTCCGAAGTAAAGAACTTGTTCCGTAGCAGACTCCTTGCGCAGTAAGGCAACTTGTAAACACGAGAATGTCCCTGCGTAGATATGTTCTATCCACAAATTTTTGAGCATGTCCATTTATTCCCGTGCGTCTGCATACCTAACTGTATGTTCACATGATACATCTTCCCTTTTGTCATTTATTTGTTTCAGAGTGAGAACCTGCCTACTTCGCACTCGTTTTTTACGTACTGTATGTATTACCAAAAGGAGATCTCCCAATGCTAAGCAGAGGTGCTGGTTGTGTGAAGTACCGCTATGTTATAATTTGTGCGAAAAATTACAAATCACTGCCAGAGAAGTAAACATCTTCTTTTACACTTTAAAGAAACTGACACTATGAGAAAAAAAAACCCACCAGGAACATCCCTATACATGTAACAGAATATATTTCGTCTGCATATACGCTTTACAAGAAGCAGAAGAATCTGGCATGAGTGCCCATTGTTTAACAGCCAACCTAGCCCTGACCCATGCAATAACAAGAAAGTGCGTATATGTATATATGCAGACAGCCATTAAAGAAATATTGCTCGAGTGATGAGAGAAAAGTATCTACAAGACACCACTAGTACAATTAAGCCAAATGCTTATTTTCAGGATGTGCCAGCAAGAAACGCTGAAATGGATGATTCTGAATGTGTTGCAGTGTTCCTGGCTGACACAAACGATGTGGCTAGGAATGAAACAAGAAGACTTAAGCTTTCCCTTAACGAAACATTACATCTTTTAAGAAACACAAATGTCCTAGTTTTCTCAGTGCCTCACCACCATGATCTACCCATGTGGTCCTGCGTCAATTTAGAAGTAAGAAAAGCAAATGAAATTATGTTTAATATTTGTAAGAAATATACAAATGTCTTATTTGTGGACATAAGTAGATTAGGAAGTAGATTTCATACATTACATGGACTTCACCTGAACAGTCTTGGTAAAAAATATGTAAGTGATAGAATTCTCGAATTTTCCAAAAAAGTAGTATTAGACTTTGGCACTAGATTAAGTGAGAGTAGTTCTACATCAATCCAATATAGTAAAATGAAAGCAGGTTTAAAGAACGAGGGAAACGTGAGTCACTGACCAAGCCTAGTCCAGACCGGGCTTGGTCACTTCCTGTTGACCAGGGCCTAACCCATACTAAAAAACAGCAAATAAATAGTTCAGCAGACAGTATCTCCAAATCTAATAACATTATACCTAACCATACTGCTAAGATTATGTTTCTTAACATACAGGGCTTATTAGATAAAACAGATGTATTGCATGTTCTGATCGAGGAAAAGCAAATAGAAGTCCTTGGTTTAGCTGAACATTGGATGAACCCTGATGGCATCAACTTGACAGGCATTCATGATTTTAAAGTAGCCTCTTACTTTTGCTGTAAAGATAAGAAAGGAGGTGGATCTGCCATTTTAATTAAGAACCACCTTGTTTTTGAGCCACTACCTAGTGTAACAAATTTATCTGTGGAGGAAACTTTTGAAATATCTGCCTGTTATATTGTGGCTTGTGGAACAGCCTTTATCTGTATTTACAGAAATCCAGTATTGGAAAATAAGAGAGAAAGGTTGGACATCTTATTAAACACATTGTTTTTAATGGAAGGTAATGTAATTCTAATGGCTTATTTTAATATTAATTTCAACTCCAGTACTTCTGACAACTTGGAAATAAATAGCTTAGGTAAAAGCTATGGGATGATTATCATGCTGAAGAATGTAATCACCAGACCTGTTAGTGTAAACATGGGTACTTGTGTAGACAATATTGTTACAACTTTTCATTCTTCAAACTACAATACAAATGTGATTGACACTCTTCTTTCTGATCATCATGGAATTATTATTAATGTAAACACGGATGCAATGATTTTTAATGCCACCAAGCCTTCTGTCATTTATAAGACACAACGTACAATTAGTGACTGTAATATATCTGTTTTTCTAAAATGTCTCAGAGAAATTAATTGGTTTTATGTGTATGGTAACACTGGGGCATTAACAACTTTCTTGAATTCATGTCGGCAGTTAACATTGGCCTGCCACTAAAGAACAAATGTGTTAAAATGAGCAGGGTATTGACTACCAATAAAAATAAGTGGTACACACAGAAACTACGAAAACTTAAAGATCAATGCAACAATTTCTACTACCTAGCAAAGAATTCATCTTGTCTGTGTGGCAAACTAAGATATAAAGAATGCAAATATCAGTACAGGATGGGTATTAAGAAAGCTACTTTAGAATATAATTGCAAATTGGTTGCACAGGCTATTAATAAACCCAAAGAAATGTGGAAAATCATTAATGAGAATCTAGCATCGGGTAGCAAAGAATTTGTATCTAGATCCAAAATTAGTGCTGGTAGTTTTAATAATTATTTTGTAAACAGCGTAGATAGTGTTATTACTAAGATACCTGATAGTATACATGAACCTAGCTACTATTTGGATGTTGCCTATAAAAACCAAAATGCTATGGAAAATGTGTTTTATTTTGAACACATTTGTGTAGAAGACGTACACTCTATCATCCTTTCTCTTAGCAAAAGCGATTCACTGTATATTTACAATATCAGCTCTAAGATATTGAAACGTAGTAGTCATAATGTAGCAGAGGTTCTCTGTCACATCATAAACTACTGCATTGATGAAAGTTGTTTCCGTGAAAAATTAAAAGTAGCTTAAGTTATCCCAGTCCACAAAAAAAGGTGACAATAAGTTGCGTAGCAGTTATAGGCCAGTTTCTCTTGTACCACTTTTATCCAAGGTCATTGAGAAACTAATGAGTATTCAAATAATCAATTTTCTAGATTCTCATCAATTACTTTCAAATAGCCAGTTTGGGTTTAGGAAAAATCTATCAACATGTGATGCTGTTATGACCTACATATGTAACTGTCTTGAAGCAAAAGAAGAAAAATTTATTGTAAGTACAAAGTTTTTTGATGTATCAGAAGTGTTTGACACTGTGTTCCACAACACTCTGCTGCTGAAATTAATAACTGTAGGTTTCTCAGTCTCTGCTGTTAAAATTATTCAGTCATACTTATCTAATAGATCTGAAACTGTTTACTTCAATAACCAATATTCTAGTTTCTTACCTGTTAACCATGGTGTTCCTCAAGGGTCAATCTTGGGCCCTCTCTTGTTCATATTATATATGAATGACCTACCTAGCAATGTAATAGATGATACTACAAACTGTTACTTGTATGCAGATGATACCAATTTAAGTGTTACAGTGCCTACGAACAATAACATAAGTAACTCTACCTCACTCAAGGTAGATATTCTTTCTGACTGGTGCAATGCCAATAGCCTGTGTATGAACATAAATAAAACACAGGAATTAAACATGTCTTATAACAATAGAATCACCTTATAGACAGTTCCTGTGAAGTTGCTTGGCATTGTTTTGCAAAATAATTTAGGCTGGCAGGCACATGTGAATTATTTAACACTAAAAATTTCTAAAGGAACATTTATGCTCAGAAATTTACAAGCAACAGTAGATGAGAAAATTTTGCTTTCTGTCTATTATAGTTATACTCACTCTCATTTGACATATGGGACAATCGTGTGGGGAAATAATTGCTACTCAAAATGCTTATTTACAGCCTAGAAAAAAGCTGTCAGACTGATATAGAAAGTACCACCTAGAACTCACTGTAGAGAATTATTGTTTAAACTTAGTATTATGACCTTGCCATGTATGTGCATATTTCAGTGTCTCTTGTACATTAAAAAGAACTTATCTAGTTTTGATCTGAATTCTGATGTACATAGATATAACACACAACACTGTAATGATGTAAGAAAAGACTACTGCTCATTTACCAAAACTCTAAACAGCTTCAAACACACATCTGTAAAGCTATTTAATAAACTACCAAAGTCCGTTAAGAATCTTGAGCTGAAAAAATTTAAGATATTTGTAAGAACTTTATTAATTCAAAATTGTTTTTATACAATGGAAGATTTCTATGAGCATAATTTCTAAAATAGATTAATTATTTGTGTATTTATTGTCATTGTTGTTTGTACATTTATTGATGTTGCATATACAAGCTTCACATACCTGTAAGTTTTTTGTTTTTGGGCAATAAAAATCAATCAATCAATCAATCAATTGAACATGCCCTTGTTTGGGAAAGAAGCCTCCTAAAATGACCATAGCTTGTAAATTTTGTGATATATTTCATAGACGACTGAGATTTAGTCACCTTTTAATTCTTTTTCCTATGAGTCAATCCTTTCTGTGTTTATTATTTTGAGTGGTAGTTTGTTTTTATCAGATAATCAATGTGTTTTGAATGTTCACCTTCGTTTCTGTGGTTAATGCGTAGATTAGATTAGATTAATACTTGTTCCATAGATCATGAATACGACACTTCGTAATGATGTGGAAAGTGACAGGTAAATAAAAGATGTCTGTACAAGATATTACATTACACAAAATATTGCATGACACTAATGTTTAAGTTGGTTTTTTTCCCCCTCCCTTAATTTATATATAAAAATTCAGCCAATGAGTAGAGGGAGTTGTCATCTAGAAATTCTTTTAATTTATTTTTAAATGTTGGTTGGCTATCTGTCAGGCTTTTGATGCTGTTTGGTAGGTGACCAAAGACTTTTGTGGCAGCATAATTTACCCCTTTCTGTGCCAAAGTCAGATTTAACCCTGCATAGGAAGATCATCCTTTCTCCTGGTGTTATAGCTATGCACACTGCTATTACTTTTGAACTGGGTTGGATTATTAACAACAAATTTCATAAGTGAATATGTATACTGTGAGGTTACTGTGAGGATCTCTAGATCCTTAAATAGATGTCTGCAGGATGACCGTGGGTGGGCACCAGCAATTATTCTGATTACACGTTTTTGAGCAATGAATACTTTTCTACTCAACGATGAATTACCCCAGAATATGATGCCATACAAAAGCAGTGAATGAAAGTAGGCATAGTAAGCTAATTTACTGAGATTCTTATTACTAAAATTTGCAATAACCCTAATAGCATACGTAGCTGAACTCAGACGTTTCAGCAGACCATCAATGTGTTGCTTCCAGTTTAACCTCTCATCAATGGACACACCTTAAAATTTTGAAAATTCTACCTTAACTACAGACTTCTGTTCAAAGTCTTTATTTATTACTGGAGCTGTGCCATTTACTGTACGGAACTGTATATACTGTGTTTTATCAAAATTTAAAGAGAGTCCGTTTGCTGAGAACCATTTAATAATTTTGTGAAAAACATCATTTACAATTACATCACTTAGTTCTTGGTTTTTGGATGTTATTACTATACTTGTATCATCAGCAAAAAGAACTAACTTTGCATCTTCATCAATGTGGAATGGTGAGTCATTAATGTATATCAAGAAGAGTAAAGGACCTAAGACCAAACCCTGTGAGACCCTGTACCTGATAGCCCCCCAGTTTGAGGAAGCAGCTGTTGTTATTACATGAACCACTTATTTCAACTTTCTGCATTCTTCCAGTTAAGTATGAATTAAACCATTTGTGCACTGCCCCCCTCAAACCATAATGATTTAGCTTATCTAAAATAATTCCATGATTTACACAATCAAAGGCCTTTGAGAGATCACAAAAAATACCAATGGGTGATGTCCGGTTATTCAGAGCATTTAATATTTGATCAGTGAAAGCGTATATAGCATTTTCTGTTGAAAAGCCTTTCTGAAAACCAAACTGACATTTTGTTAGTACTTTATTTTTACAAATATGGGAGGCTACTCTTGAATACATTACTTTCTCAAAAAGTTTTGATAGAGCTGTCAGAAGAGAGATTGGGCGGTAGTTGTTGACATCCAACATATCCCCCTTTTTATGCAATAGTTTTACAATGGCATATTTCAGTCTATCAGGGAAAACACCCTGCTCCAAAGAGCTATTACATACGTGGCTGAGAATCCTCCTTATCTGTGGGGAACAAGCTTTAAGTACCTTGCTGGAAATGCCATCAATTCTGTGAGAGCTTTTACTTTTCAGTGAGTTTATTATTTTAATGATTTCAGAGGGAGAGGTTGGTGGAAATACAGTTGTTTCAAACTGCACAGGTGTGGCCTCTTCTATTAGTAGCCTTGCCTCTTCTAGTGAAGATCTAGATCCTATTTTCTCCACAACATTTAAAAAATGATTATTGAAAATATTTTCAATTTCTGATTGTTTGTTAGTACACTTGTCATTCAGTTTTATGGCACTAAAGTCTTCCTGTGCTCTTGGTTGCCCTGTTTCCCTTTCAATAATATTCCAAACTGCTTTAATTTTATTATCAGAGTTACTGATCTCAGACATGATACATATGCTTCTGGACTTTTTAATAACTTTTCTTAGTACCGCACAATAGTTTTTATAATATTGAACAATTTCGGGGTCAGTACTCCCTCTTGCTGTTAGATACAGTTCCCTTTTACGGTTGCAAGATATTCTTATTCCTTTAGTTAGCCAAGGTTTTTTATATGTTTTCTTGGAATTATGTTTAACTATTTTCTTGGGTAAACAATTTTCAAATACCCTTAAAAATGTATCATGAAATAAGTTATATTTCAAGTTTGCATCGGGTTCCTTATACACTTCATCCCAGTCTAGCTGCTGTAGGCTTTCCCTAAAGTTTGCAATATTTATATTGTTAATTGAACCACTGCTTTGAAATTCTGATTTGATATACTGCATGGAGCTATGTCATATACTGTATCTAGCTGTGCACCATGATCTGAAAGACCATTCTCAACAGGATAAGCATTTATGTCCTTAAACTTATCTAGGTCTACAAAAAAGTTATCTATCAATGTCCTGCTGTTCTTTGTTTTCTGAGTAGGAAAATCAATGACGGAGCTCAAATTGAAAGAACTGAGTAATACTACAAGGTCATTCTTCCTATTACACTCTTTCAGGGAATCAACATTGAAATCCCCACAAATGATAATTTGTATATGATTGACAATGGCAGCTCATTCCTGAGAGAGGGCTCTTATGTGCAAGTAGTATCAAGTATCACAGAACATACTTCTGTTTAATTAATAAGAAAAGACCTAGAATCTTTCAGAAACATGAAAGTCAATAATAAAATACTGCTGATGTCCAGACACAAACTAGACTTTTCTGATTCTTAACTCCACATCAATAACCACTACACCACAGTGATTAGGTATAAATTGTGACTTCGTACTGTGTCATAGGTCACCTGAAAGGCTCAATTCAGCTTGGTTCTATTTTCTTACTCATCCCTTAACAATATACACTTATGGATGTAGTCAGTTATTAGCCAGGACTATTTACAATACAGTATCTTATATTTAAGCTGTTTACAGTCTTAAATGAAAATATGATCTTACATCAGTATATGTAATTTTTCATATTCATATATTCCTTAATCTTAAGAAAGCTATACATTATTAAAAATTGCCATAAGTTTACTTTGAATTTATGAACATTTTTCATATTCAGACATTCTTCAATGTCATGAAAGCTATTCATTATTAAAAATAGTTGTAGGTTTAATGATTATAAAGATTGCACCTCGATTGCAAATTGAAACCAGTTTCAATTTGCAATTGAGGCGGAAACTTTATAATCATTAAATTATTCACAATTGCTGATGTGCTGCAATGTTAAAAGTTTTCAAGTTGTAGGTTTACTTTGATTTTATAAAATTCTTTAGGCCTAATTATCTACAGTGTCAGACATTCATATTTTAATGCCCCAACTGAGGATAAAACAGGTGAAGAAAAGCAAGAGCTCCATTACCAATTAGAGCAAACAATTGAGAGCACACCAAGTAGAAATATCAGGATAGTGCTGGGAGATTTTAATGGAAAAGCAGGAAAAGAAGAATTCTACATGTCAACTATAGGAAGGCACAGTTAGCATGATGAGACCAGTGAGAATGGTCAGAGGATGATCAACTTAGCTATCTCAAAGAACCTGAGAGTAAGTTCGACTTACTTTGAACACAAGAGAATATGTAAGGCAACATAGTCCTCACTGGATGGAAGAACCACCAACCAGATAGATCACATCTTGGTGGACCAACGCTACAGCCATAGAGTCATGGACATCTTGTCGAATAGAGGAGCCAACTGTGTGTCAGACCACTTCCTTGTTGTGTGCAGGCTTATAAACTCATGTTCACCTACATGCATAAGACGAAGGGAACACTACAGTCTGCTTTGAATGTTGAGAAACTACGAGAAAGTGCCATAAAGAACAATATGCTATAGAAATGAAAAACCATTTTGAGGTCCTAGAGACCCTGGAAGCAAGAGAGAACGTGGAGGAAAAGTGGAAAGAAATGAAGTCCACAGTACTAGGAAACCAACTGTTGCAAAAAAGTAGAAAGTAGGAGGAGAGTTCTGTTGTTATGTAGTAGCCATGGAAGAGGTGTGGCCCAGATTTTGCAGGAAAAATTAGGTGACAGGTACCAGGTCACAAGTATTTTCAAGCCCAGTGCATGTCTTAGCCAAGTGATAGAGTATGTAGGATCATTGTGCAAAGGTTTCACAAAGCAGGATCCTGTTGTGGTAGTGGGTGGAGCAGGAAACAGTATTGATAGGGATCGGGGCTACAGTATTGAGTGTGACCTGGTAAAAATAGCATCTGCAACGAACCACACATGTGTTAGCTTGGTCCCTGCTTTCATGTGGTATGACTGGCCCCAATTGAACAGCTCTGTCAGGAGGGTCAATATGGAGCTAGATCAGCTGCTTCGGGTGGCTACTTTGTCAAGGATAGGTTTGGTTCCTGTTGATGGTATTGGTAGGTGAGACTTCACAAGACATGACCTGCATCTCAATAGAAAAGGGAACGCTAAACTGGCTGGGATGATAGCAAAATCTTTAAGGGGGGGGGGGGCACTGAAACTCATGGGAGTACTTTTTTAGGCTAAGATCAGTATCCAGTCATCCTGCATTGATTGACATTAAGCTTAATGAAAAGTTCAGACAGGCAGGTACTAGTGATGTGAAAATATCACAAGTTTCTCATAACAATAAAGTGAAAAATGATGTTAGTATGTCACAAGATTCACATAAAAGCACTGTAAAAAATAATGTTAATATATTGCATGAGAATATCAGGGGATTAAAAAACAAAATAGATGAGCTTCTTGTTTGTATAGACAATTTAGAAACTGAGGGTGGAACAGATGTACTATGCCTGTCTGAACATCATATAGTCACAGGTATGGAAATGGTAACTGTAGATGGATATAAGCTTTCAGCCCATGTAAGTAGAGACACTATGGAGAGAGGAGGAGGTGCCATATGTGTTAAAATCAGTCATAGTGTGAAAAATTTGGAAACTAAAAATTTTTGCATAAAGCAACACATAGAAACATGTGCATGTGAGCTTAAACTAAATAAATGCACTTTTATAATTGTAGCCATGTATAGGTCCCCATTGGGAAATTTTCAATTTTTTTTCGAAAAACTTGGATTCTTTGCTGTGCTACCTGTCAGACAAAGGAAAGCAAATTATTGTTTGTGGGGATTTCAACATAGATTTTCTGAAAGAGTCAGATAGAAAGCTTGACCTGGAAATACACTCCTGGAAATGGAAAAAAGAACACATTGACACCGGTGTGTCAGAACCACCATACTTGCTCCGGACACTGCGAGAGGGCTGTACAAGCAATGATCACACGCACGGCGCAGCGAACACACCAGGAACCGCGGTGTTGGCCGTCGAATGGCGCTAGCTGCGCAGCATTTGTGCACCGCCGCCGTCAGTGTCAGCCAGTTTGCCGTGGCATACGGAGCTCCATCGCAGTCTTTAACACTGGTAGCATGCCGCGACAGCGTGGACGTGAACCGTATGTGCAGTTGACGGACTTTGAGCGAGGGCGTATAGTGGGCATGCGGGAGGCCGGGTGGACGTACCGCCGAATTGCTCAACACGTGGGGCATGAGGTCTCCACAGTACATCGATGTTGTCGCCAGTGGTCGGCGGAAGGTGCACGTGCCCGTCGACCTGGGACCGGACCGCAGCGACGCACGGATGCACGCCAAGACCGTAGGATCCTACGCAGTGCCGTAGGGGACCGCACCGCCACTTCCCAGCAAATTAGGGACACTGTTGCTCCTGGGGTATCGGCGAGGACCATTCGCAACCGTCTCCATGAAGCTGGGCTACGGTCCTGCACACCATTAGGCCGTCTTCCGCTCACGCCCCAACATCGTGCAGCCCGCCTCCAGTGGTGTCGCAACAGGCGTGAATGGACGGACGAATGGAGACGTGTCGTCTTCAGCAATGAGAGTCGCTTCTGCCTTGGTGCCAATGATGGTCGTATGCGTGTTAGGCGCCGTGCAGGTGACCGCCACAATCAGGACTGCATACGACCGAGGCACACAGGGCCAACACCCGG
The DNA here is from genome assembly GCF_021461395.2 of Schistocerca americana. NCBI lineage: Eukaryota > Metazoa > Arthropoda > Insecta > Orthoptera > Acrididae > Schistocerca > Schistocerca americana. The sequence goes on along the minus strand of NC_060121.1, from coordinate 736,729,295 downwards.
CATCATGGTGTGGGGAGCGATCTCCTACACTGGCCGTACACCACTGGTGATCGTCGAGGGGACACTGAATAGTGCACGGTACATCCAAACCGTCATCGAACCTATCGTTCTACCATTCCTAGACCGGCAAGGGAACTTGCTGTTCCAACAGGACAATGCACGTCCGCATGTATCCCGTGCCACCCAACGTGCTCTAGAAGGTGTAAGTCAACTACTCTGGCCAGCAAGATCTCCGGATCTGTCCCCCATTGAGCATGTTTGGGACTGGATGAAGCGTCGTCTCACGCGGTCTGCACGTCCAGCACGAACGCTGGTCCAACTGAGGCACCAGGTGGAAATGGCATGGCAAGCCGTTCCACAGGACTACATCCAGCATCTCTACGATCGTCTCCATGGGAGAATAGCAGCCTGCATTGCTGCGAAAGGTGGATATACACTGTACTAGTGCCGACATTGTGCATGCTCTGTTGCCTGTGTCTATGTGCCTGTGGTTCTGTCAGTGTGATCATGTGATGTATCTGACCCCAGGAATGTGTCAATAAAGTTTCCCCTTCCTGGGACAATGAATTCACGGTGTTCTTATTTCAATTTCCAGGAGTGTATTACTTGGTTCTTTCAATTTGACATCAGTTATTGATTTTCCTACTTGGGTGGTACAGGAAAGCAGCACACTGATAGATAACTTTTTCATAGACCAAGATAAATTCAATCAAATAAAAACTTTTCCTGTTAAGAATGGTATGATCACGATGCACAGCTAGTTACAGAATATGGTATAGCTCCATACAGTAATGCAAAACAGTCCTCCAAAATAGTGCGTTCCATTAACAATTTAACACTTCAAAATTTTAGGGAAAGCTTGCAACAGTTAGACTGGGATGAGGTGTACAGGGAACAGGATGCTAATTTAAAATTTAACCTATTTCATGATACCTTTGCGAGTATATTTGAAAACAGTTTCCCTAAGAAAATAGTGAAATATAATTATAAGAAACCATGTAAAAGGCCATGGCTTACTAAAGGGATAAAAATATCTTGTAAACAGAAAAGGGAAATATATTTTATAGATAGGAGAAGTAATGATACTGAAACAATGGAACATTATAAAAACTACTGCACTGTATTAAGAAATGTTATTAAAAAGTCCAGAAGTATGTGCATTATGTCTGAGATTAGCACATCTGATAATAAAATTAAAACAATTTGGAATATTGTGAAAAGGGAAACAGGGCAACCGAGTGCACAGGAAGACTGTATGTTTATCAGACACAATGAAAAGTTTGTTAACAAGAAGTCAGAAGCAGAAAACATTTTTAATAATAATTTTTAAGTGTTGTAGAGAAAATAGGTTCCAACAATTCATTAGAAAATGCAAGGCAGTATATGGAAGAGGAAGTACTTATGCAATTTGATAAAATTGAAGTTCAACCCACCTCTCTTACTGAAATTAGCAAAAGAATTAATTCACTCAAAAGTAAAAGCTCACATGGAATTGATGGCATTTACAACAGAGTACTAAAAACTTGTTCCCAACAAATAAGTAGAATTCTCAGCCACATATGTAGTAGCTCACTGAAACAGGGAATTTTTCCAGATAGACTGAAATATGCTATTGTTAAACCATTGCATAAAAAAGGGGATAGATCTGATGCTAACAACTACTGCCCAATCTCACTTCTGACAGCTTTATCCAAAATTCTTGAAAAAGTAATGTATTCAAGAGTAGCATCACATATCTGTGAAAATGAAGTACTAACAAAATGTCAATTTGATTTTCAGAAAGGCTTTTCAGCAGAAAACACTGTATATGATTTCACTGATCAAATATTAAATGGAATGAATAACCGAACATCGCCCATTGGGATATTTTGTGAGCTCTCAAAGGCTTTTGATTGTGTGAATCACAAAATTCTTGTAGATAAGCTTAAGTATTGTGGTATGATTGGGACAGTGCACATATGGTTTAATTCATACTTAACTGGAAGAACGCAGAAGGTTGAAATTAACAGTACAGATAGTCTACAAAAACCAGCAGAGTCCTCTAACTGGGGAGGTATCAAGAATGGTGCCCCACAGGTCTCAGTCTTGGGTCCCTTGTTGTTCTTAATATATATTAACGACTTGCCACTCTATATTCATGAAGATGCAAAATTGGTTCTTTTTGCTGATGATACAAGTATAGTAATCACACCCAAGAAGCAAGAATCAGTTGAGGAAATTGCAAATAATGTCTTTCAGAAAATTATTGAGTGGTTCTCTGCAAATGGACTCTCACTAAATTTTGAGAAAACACAGTTTATGCAATTCTGTACAGTAAATGGCATAACACCATTGATAAATATAGACTATGAATGGAAGTCTGTTGCTAAGGCAGAATACTAAAAATTTCTGGGTGTGTGCATTGATGAGAAATTGAATTAGAAGAAACACATTGATGATTTGCTGAAACGGTTCAGCTACTTATGCTGTTAGGGTTAATGCAAACTTTGGTGATAAAGATATCAGTAAATTAGCCTACTATGCCTATTTTCATTCACTGCTTTCATATGGCATCATATTTTGTGGCAATTCATCATTAAGAGAGAAAGTATTCATTGCACAAAAGCGTGTAATCAGAATAATAGCTGGAGCCCACCCAAGATCACCTTGCAGACATTTATTTAAGAAACTCGGGATATTCACAGTACTTTTGCAATACATATATTCACTTATGAAATTTGTCATTAATAACCCATCCCAGTTCAAAAATAACATTGAAGTGCATAGCTACAACAGAAGAAGAATGGATGATATTGACTATTCTGGATTAAATATCACTTTGGCACAGAAAGGGGTGAATTATGCTGCCACAAAATTCTTTGGTCATTTGCCAAATATTATTAAAAGTCTGACAGATAGCCAACCAACATTTAAAAGCAAATTAAAAGAATTTCTGAATGACAACTCCTACTACTTAACAGATGAATTCTTGGATATGAAGTAGTAATTGTAAAACAAAAAATCAATCAATCAATTAATTAATTATTTTGTGTAAAGAAAACTTATTTTAAAGTGACACATTCCACATCATTACGAAATGTCGTATTCATGATCTACGGAACAGGGATTAATGTATGTATGTATGTATGTTCAACGGGACATGCCAGAAGTATACAGAAAAGAGAATGAAGATGGCGGAGAAGTGGATTGATGACCAGGAGAATGAGCAGAAAAGAGAACATTTTATCAATGTCAGAAGGGAGACAATGAGAGTCCTAAGAGCAGAGAAGAGAATATATCTAACCAATTTTCTAGAATAAGTTGAGGCAGAGAGCCAAAACAAGGATTCAAGGCAATTCTTCTAATACATGAAAAATCAGAAATGTGGATTTCAGAGCCCAACTTTTTTCATTAGAGATAAGAACAGCAACTTGATAAATGAGAAGGAAAGAATTGTAGAAAGATGGAAAGAATACTTCTCACAACTGTTGAATCACACAGACCCAGATGAGATGTTACCTGCAGACACTACAGAGGAAAGGAAAAATGAAGAAGAATGGGAAGATAGTGAAGAAGACATGAAGATCGCAATCAAAGGACTCAGAAACAACAAAGCCCCAGGGGAGGACAGAGTAACATCAGAATTAATCAAGGAGGGAGATGAGAGCTTACACTTAGAGATATATAAACTGATCCAGTTGATATGGGAGAAGGAGACACTGCCAGAAGAATGGAAATGCCCAATGCCCAATATACAAGAAGGGAAGCAAAATGGAATGTGGTAACTACAGAGGAATCAGCTTGTTGAATATAACGTATGAGGTACTGTTCATCCTCAGAAAATTGCAACCATTCATAGAGAAAAACATACAGGAGTGCCAAGCTGGCTTTCGACCAAACCGACCGACAATACATCACATTTTCACACTAAGACAATTGTTTGAAAAACATTGGGAATATGATAAAGATATCTACAGCCTGTTAATCAGTTTTCAATGTGCATATAACAGCATCTGCAGGAATAGCCTATACAATGCAAAGCGTGGCTTCAGAATCCCTGAGAAGCTAGTGAGAATGTTGCAAGCTTGTATGGAAGGGACAAAGGCAGCAGTATGTTTCTGAGGAGCCACATCAGAAACATTTGAGATTGAGACAGGCCTCATACAAGAGGATGCTCTCTCATGTGGTCTGTTCAGTGTCATCTTAGAGGAAGTAATAAAAGACTGTAGACAACAGGAGTGGGCTGGAGTACAGATGGATGGTAACTTCAGTTGTCTCGCATATGCAGATGACATAGTACTACTAAGGAATCAAAGCATGATTTGAAAGGAATGTACCAGAAAATGGACAATTATGCACAGAATATAGGGCTCAAATTGAATCAAGACAAAACAGAGTTCATGCAATTAGGAAGAAGACAAGTGCAGGAAGAATTTCTTGAGATAGATGGCAAGAGGTTCAAGAGAGTACACCAGTTCAATTACTTGGGATCTTGGTTTACCATGGACAACAACATAAAAATGGACATCAAGGAAAGAATAGCAGTGGGAATGAAATACATGTATTCCCTCAGAGAGACGCTCTGCTGTAAATCAATCTCAGTGTATGATAAGATGATAATCTACAACACAGTGATATGCCCAGCAGCAATTTACAGTTCAGAAACTTGGAGCATGACTTAGCAAGATAAGGAAAAACTATTAATATTTGAAAGAAGAGTAATGAGGAAGATAAGGGGACCTGTTTTAGATAATGGGGAATGGAGGAGAACGGAAAATGAGGAAATCTACCTTCTGATGTGACAACCAACTATCCTACAGAAGATAAAGAGCCTAAGAATGCAATGTTTGGGCCATGTAGCCCATATACCAGATGGAAGACAAGAAAAGATGGCACTAGAGGGGAAACCAAACACCAAACACCCCATTGGATGACCAAGGCAGTGCTGGATGGATCGCCTAGCGAAGGACCTAGCAGCCCTGGGGATTGAAGACACCTGGAGGAACCAGGCACAAAACAGGAAGGAATGGAGTCAGTTTGTAGGAGCAGCACATGGTCTGTGATCTCTGGATATCTGTCTATCTTTAATTATCTTTATTGTAGTAGGCAATGCACTAAAAGGTATTTTGGGTTGATAATGTACATTTTTTTGATAAAGGACTTTTTTGTGGGTAATACTGTGAAAGCCATCTCTGTTTATTGTTTTGTAGTTATGAACCTGATTGTTTAACATTGAAAATTCCTGGTGAGTTTTCGGAAAGCACACACATTCATAAATGTATAATCCAGGAAGTGTCATTATTTTAAATTCTTTAAATATTTCTCTGCATGGCTCTCTACAGGGAACTCCTTTCATATTCTAACAGCCCTTTTTTGAAATTCGAAAGTTTTTGCCATAACTGTATTTCCCCAGAAGATCACACCATATCTAAGCAAACTGTTCATATAAGCCTAATAGGTTCACATCAGTGATACAATCTACATCAGTTCCAAAGCATTCTTAGCACCTGACAACATTTTCTTGGCCATTTATTCAAAAATTCTAGTTGCGTCTCCCATCTCAAGTGCTCATCCACCCATATGCCTAAAAGTTTTGTGGCTGGAGCTAAATTTTGTGGCTTGAGCTTGCTCAATAGCATAGTTACCTAACTCTGCTTTTATGCTACTTCTACCTTTACTTCTTACTTTATTACTGAAATTCATTCGTGACATTTTTCCTTTATTTATGGGCAAAGTGTTAACTCTAAGCCGTTTTTCTGCCTCATTTACTGTCTTAGAGACATTCTGCTGCAGTGTCATCCTCTGTGCATCCTTCTATAAAAATCATATCATTGGCAAACATCACTGTGTCCAAGGCACAAAGATGGTTTGGCAAATTATATATATATATGGGCCTAATACATCTGCCTACAGCTCTACATAGCTAGTTTTTTTTGTGAATTGAAAGGTATCCCTGGCCTTCATGACATATTTGTACACTCTGTTATCTATGAGAGAGATAAGATTTGAACCATTTGAAGCCATCACCTGACTCCATAACAATTTAATTACTAAAGCAGAAAATTATGGCTGATTAGATCAAATGCTTTGGATAAATCTAAGAACGTCCCACAGCTTAGTTTATTCCTAGCACAGGCATTTAGGATCATTTTCATGAATTTTTATGAATTGAAAGACTTCTGTTTCTGTTGATCTGTACTTCCTAAACCTACTCTGAGCATTAGTCAATGTTGTATTTTTATCCAGGAAGTTATCTAGCCTTTCATACATTACTCTTTCAGATACTTTAGAACAACCCGTCAGTAGTGACACTGGTCTACATTTGTGTCGGCTGTACTATCCTTTTTGTAGACTGGCTTTATTATGGATAATTTTAGTTTTGATGGAAACACCCCTGTACTGAGAGAAGTATAAATAATGCCATTTAGCTGAGAATCTATACTGGTGGAACTATGTTTGATAACCTTGTCTGGAATTCTGTCAATACCACTAGACATCTTATCTTTTAATTTATTAAATGCATTACTCACCTCAGATTCTGGGAACAGAAACATTGTCCTTTCACAATTTGGGACATCTATATTTTTATTGTTTGAATTGCACATAATTTTATTTAGGTTGGTGCTATGTTCACATAATCTCCATTGATTATATTGACAATCTGCTCGGTATCTCCTATCACATTACCCTCACTTTTATTTTGCAGTTATGGGGTTTAGTTTTTTATTTTCCTATAGTACTGTATATAGCCTTCCAAATTGATTTCGATTTACTGTGTCCCCTGTTGATATATATATCATGGTTTAGTATTTTTGCTGCCTGTAAAACTTACCTATAAACTCTTCAGTAATTTCTATAGTTTTGTTTTATTTTTGTATTTATTTTGCCAGGTCTCCATAGGTTTCTACGGATAATAGCTGATTTTTTTTTAAATTCTTTGTCTTACTCATGTGTTTGAGTTACTGAATTATTTTTAATGAGAATTCTATATCTTTGACTTCTCTTTGAATTACTTTTAATGGGAATCTCATATCATAGCAGTATTTATAATCAGTGAATTGTTTCATACTTCCTGACTACATCATCAGTTTGTTCTCCGTCCCAGTGTACCTTTTGAAGCTTGCTATTAAAAACTCTTATGTTTACTTCAATATTATGGTCACAGTCTTTTTTTTTTTGATAAATGTCTGGTCAAGTGTTGTTTGGGACCCATCCCCATATCTGGTAATTTACTGCACAGTTGACTGCATGTTTTATGAGCTAACAGATTTAATAATTGCACCTTTTTCCCATTACCTGTGTTAAAATTCATGTTGAAGTTATCAAGTATTATTACACATTTTGTTCTACTTTTCAATTCATTCAAAAGATCACCTCCACATTTATAACTTTACCTGCAAAAGCCACTTATCAGGTCAAAGTCTGGTGTTTTTGCTGCACAAATCTGTGTGTCATGTAGCCAGTGCTCATTAGTACACCTCACACAAACATCCTTAAGATTAGAATTTAAAATGACTTCCAGCTCACAAAGATTGTTGCATAATCCTTGTTCTTCTGATACAGAAAAATTAAGGGATTGACATCTAGATTTGATGAGTTACTCACTTTGGTGTCCCCTTCAAGCTACTGGCCAGAGAAGAATTCTTCAAGTGTGATGTTTGTATGGCTCTTCTTCTGATTGGCACTTAAGTAATTGCTACTGATGGACTGGATGCTGTTGCTACTGCTGATGACCGATCTGCTGCTGGTGGTGACAGTGCAGCTGGTTGTTCTGCTACTGGTGCTGATGCTGACAGAGCCTTTGTTGCTAATGGGTGTTTTTGTTGATCCGCTGCTGCCAGTGTGGTTCCTCTGCTGATGGTGGTTGTTATTGTTGTTCTGCAGCTGTTACCAATAATGATGGTGACTTCACAACTGTCACTTATAATAGTGGTTCTACTGCTGCAGATGACTCTTGTTTTGGGCGGAATTGGGAATGGAGTCCCTTGCTCTACAGATAACTTATTAATGAGTTTAAGTATTTCTACACTCTTTTTTTCCCTCTTGCTTTCACGTGGAGACCGTGTATTGTAAAGTGTTCCTTGTTCCCACTGTTTATCTGTACAAACATTGCATTCAGGCAACATCTACAGATTTTCTCGAATATCCTATTTGCTGTAAAAATGTCAAAGTTTACACATGAGTTTTCTGTCAAATCGTGCCTCTTTGGAATAATGACTATCTAGAAAAGAGCTTGAGGCATTCTTTTGATTGTTTCCTTCAAGATTCTCATTGCACATAAAGTTTTGTTATGATAAATATCGTCTGCACCTCCGATTATGGTGCAACTGTTACCGGTCATCAGTAAAGCTGCTTTCATAAACACAACAAAAGTGTCGCCAGCTCTAGTGATGTACTGCAGTTGCAATGCATTTGCATATGTGAACTCCCTGTTTTTAGTGGCACAACTTAAGAGATGCAACTATTATCATGCCACAAAAAGTTCAGCTTGGTTGTACTTTGTTGTGCCACTTTTTCCATCACTGTTCTCTGGTGGTAGTATTTCGAAACAGGAGCATTCTGTTGCATTTATCGTGGAATAATTGCTGCTGTACTCCATTCAATTACAGTGTGTTTTCATGATATTACCGAAAAAGTGAAAACAGTGGTAGGCAGGTATGTTTTTGAAGCTTCTGGAACTACAAGAGCAGCCACTTATGTTTGATTTTCTGCAGCAGTGTGTGTGTGTGTGTGTGTGTGTGTGTATGGGGGAGGGAGGAGGAGGGGGGGGGGGAGGAGGAGGAGGCAATATGTACAAACCAGTATTGTATCGCTCTGGTTTAAGACTTTTTTGGATGAATAAATAACCAAAAAAGTGAGTCAGTTTGTGAGTCCAAGCATTGCATAAATTTTGTATTAAACGATGGAAATAGCTCCCGAATGTGATGTGGGAGCTGTTAAAGTTAGTTGCTTGAAATGGCTACATCAACAAATACAACAATATTCTAAAATCTTGGGAGATTGCCATGTCTTCAGATCATATATGTATGCCAGCCATTGGTTAGTTTGCCATTGCACACAGCATTTTCTTCTCCTGAGCGTTATATCTTTTATAAATTTGTGTGTGACCCCTGATTTATTTTTGTGCAAAATCTATTTTCAGATCCAAGATTTGGGTTTCATCTTTCTTGTATTTAACTGTTGTCACAGAAGCAGTGCCATAACCTGCAGTATAACACTCATACTCGTCCATATGATTTCAATTGATGCCATATTGAAAGCTGTGCAACTGCGTAGAGTTTGTGGCATCCACTGCGAACGGTAGCTCATGATGCCAGTACAGTAAGCCACAAGCTGTGATGCCACGTTAGTTGCGTTTGAGAAACCGACATAAGTTGTCACAGCTTTCCAAAACATGGCGTAGTGGCAAACGTGGCTTGATAATCAGGTCACCAATTTTTTTAAAACCTAATGTTGGTATGGAGCAGGTGACAGAGGATTTAGGATCACTTTGCAAAGATTTCACTAAGGAAGACACCATGGTTATAGTGGGTGGGCCAGGTAATAGTACTGACAGAGATCCTGGGTAGAGTATAGAGTCTGAACTGGCAAAGATTGCATCAGCATCAAAGCATACTAGTTTTGAGTTTGTATCTGTTCCATGACTGACCTCATTTGAACTCTTTTGTCAGGAGAATTAATTTGGAGTTGAAACGGCTGCTTATGTCGGATGCAGTGTCACACATTGGTGTGGTTCCTGTTGATTCTCTCAGTAGGTGGGATTATACTAGGCATGGCCTTCACCTCAACAGGAAAGGGAAGGGTAAACTGGCTGGGAAAATAGCAGGAAAGTTCAAGGGGTGGGAGGGGGGGAACAGTCATGAGTGATAAAATACCAGTGGTTATAGGGTCCAGAAAAGAACCTTTTTTAGGTTAGGGAGGACAGAAAGTTTTAAGAGAGGTTAGGATTGAGACAAACATTCAGTTTGAGAAAGAAACCAAAAAACATAATTCTAGCTTATTACATCACCATAAACAGCTTTTGGTTGAGAATTTTCAACAATCAGCAGAAATTTCAACTTTACCCAATTGAGGACTGAGAGCATTTCACTTTTGTAGAGCAGAAATGGAGAAAGGAGGAGTTGCCACATTCATCAGGAACTGTCATAAATTAAGGAACATGGACATTCATAAATTGCCTAAAACAGCATATGGAAGCATGTGCAACAGAAGTAAAATCTAATAAAAAATCCTTCATAATATTAAGTGTATATCGAGCATCTGCAGGTAACTTTAATCTGTTCATAAACCACTTTGAAACTGTATTGACCCATTTAACAACCAGAAACAAAGAAATAGTGGGTGCTGATGACTCCCACGTAGATTTCCTTAAGGACTCTCCCAGTAAGAACTTATTTGAGTTAGTAGCACTATCATTCAACTTAATTCCTACAGTAAAGTTCCCAACCAGGGTAGCCAATTGCTCACAAACAGCCATTGATAATATCTTTATAGAAAAGTCCAATGAACAAAACCGTAGTACAAAACCAATAGTCAATGGCCTCTCAGACCATGACATGCAGTTCCTTCTGTTAAATGTTAATACTGAGCAGGATATAAAATCTGTTAAATCTGAACTCAAGGGGGTAATCAATACGCAAAAAAATTGATTATTTTAGGACACTCCTCAGAGACATTCACTGGAGTGATGTTTACAATGCTCATGGCATGAATGAAAAATAAAACACTTTTGCTAATCAAGTGCTTACCTTATTTGAACACTGTTTTCCCCCAACACTAACCAAGGTTAGAGCAAAGTCTACAAAGAAGCCATGGATTACTCGAGGTATAGAGGTATCTTGTAAAACAAAAAGAAAACTGTATCTGTCTATCCAATACAGTTCTGATGTTGATGCTATAGCACATTACAAGAAATACAGCAAAATATTAAAGACTGTAATATGGACATCAAAACAAATATATTACAAGGAAAAGATAGTTGATGTGGATAGATTTGACAGTGTCTAGCAAGAAAATTAGGATTGTGTCAGTATATTCGCATTGTGAAGGGACTGATCAAGATAAGATGGACAGTTTTTATGAGGCACTCAGTGATGTAGTTGTTAGAGTAAAGGACAAGGACAGTGTTCTGCTCATGGGTGATTTTAACGCCAGGATTGGAAATCGAACAGAAGGGTATGAAAAGGTTATGGTTAATTTGGAGAGGATATGGAGGCCAACAGGAACGGGAAGCAACTCTTGGATTTCTGTGCCAGTATGGGCTTAGTAATCACAAACTCCTTTTTTAAACATAAGAACATTCACCGGTATACGTGGGAAAGCAGGGGAACCAGATCTGTCATTGACTATATAATAACAGATCAGGAACTCAGGAAGGCTGTGAGGGACACACGTGTATTCAGGGGATTCTTTGATGACACTGATCATTATTTAATCTGCAGTGAAATTGGGATTGCGAGGCCGAAAGTGCAGGAGGTCAGGTCCATATGTAGGAGGATAAGAGTGGAGAAACTTCAGGATAAGGAAATCAGGCACAAGTACATAACAGCGATCTCAGAAAGGTACCAGTTAGTTGAATGTAGTCAATTACAGTCATTGGAAAAGGAATGGACAAGGTACAGGGACACAGTACTAGAAGTGGCTAAAGAATGTCTTGGAACAGTAGTGTGTAAAAGTAGGAGGAAGCAAACAGCTTGGTGGAATGACACAGCCAAGGCAGCCTGTAAAAGGAAAAAGAAGGCGTATAAAAAATGGCTACATACTAGAACTCAGGTAGACAGAGAAAGTTATGTTGTAGAAAGAAACAAAGTCAAACAGATAATTGCAGCATCCAAGAAGAAATCTTGGGAAGACTTTGGAAACAGGTTGGAGACATTGGGTCAAGCTGCTGGAAAACCATTCTGGAGTGTAATTAGCAGTCTTCGAAAGGGAGGTAAGAAGGAAATGAACAAGTATTTTGGACAGGTCAGGAAAACTGCTGGTGAATCCTGTGGATGCCTTGGGCAGATGGAGGGAATATTTTGAAGAGTTGCTCAATGTAGGTGAAAATACGATCAGTAACGTTTCAGATTTCGAGGTAGAATGGGATAGGAATGATGATGGAAATAGGATCACGTTTGAGGAAGTGGAGAAAATGGTCAATAGATTGCAGTGCAATAAAGCAGCTGGGGTGGATGAAATTAAGTCGGAACTCATCAAGTACAGTGGAATGTCAGGTCTTAAATGGCTACACAGGATAATTGAAATGGCCTGGGAGTCGGGACAGGTTCCATCAGACTGGACAAAAGCAGTAATCACACCAATCTTTAAACATGGAAACAGAAAAGATTGTAACAACTACAGAGGTATCTCTTTAATCAGCGTTGTGGGTAAAATCTTCTCAGGTATTGTTGAAAGGAAAGTGCGAGTATTAATTGAGGAGCAATTGGATGAAAATCAGTGTGGGTTTAGGCCTCTTAGAGGTTGTCAGGACCAGATCTTTAGCTTACGGCAAATAATGGAGAAGTGTTATGAGTGGAACAGGGAATTGTATCTATAATTTATAGATCTAGAAAAGGCATATGACCGGGTTCCTAGGAGGAAGTTATTGTCTGTTCTACGAGATTATGGAATAGGAGGCAAACTTTTGCAAGCAATTAAAGGTCTTTACATGGATAGTCAGGCAGCAGTTAGAGTTGACGGTAAACTGAGTTCATGGTTCAGAGTAGTTTCAGGGGTAAGACAAGGCTGCAACCTGTCTCCACTGTTGTTCATATTATATATGGATCATATGTTGAAAACAATAGACTGGCTGGGTGAGATTAAGATATGTGAACACAAAATAAGCAGTCTTGCATATGCAGATGACTTAGTTGTGATGGCAGATTCGATTGAAAGTTTGCAGAGTAATATTTCAGAGCTAGATCAGAAATGTAAGGACTATGGTATGAAGATTAGCATCTCCAAAACGAAAGTAATGTCAGTGGGAAAGAAATATAAACGGATTGAGTGCCAAATAGGAGGAACAAAGTTAGACCAGGTGGACGGTTTCAAGTACTTAGGATGCATATTCTCACAGGATGGCAACATAGTGAAAGAACTGGAAGCGAGGTGTAGCAAAGCTAATGCAGTGAGCGCTCAGCTACGATCTACTCTCTTCTGCAAGAAGGAAGTCAGTACCAAGACTAAGTTATCTGTGCACCGTTGAATCTTTCGACCAACTTTGTTGTATGGGAGCGAAAGCTGGGTGGATTCAGGTTACCTTATCAACAAGGTTGAGGTTACGGATATGAAAGTAGCTTAGATGATTGCAGGTACTAGTAGATGGGAACAATGGCAGGAGGGTGTCCACAATGAGGAAATCAAAGAAAAACTGGGAATGAACTCTACAGATGTAGCAGTCAGGGCGAACAGGCTTAGATGGTGGGGTCATGTTACACGCATGGGAGAAGCAAGGTTACCCAAGAGACTCATGGGTTCAGCAGTAGAGGGTAGGAGGAGTCGGGGCAGACCAAGGAGAAGGTACCTGGATTCGGTTAAGAATGATTTCGAAGTAATAGGTTTAACATCAGAAGAGGCACCAATGTTAGCACTGAATAGGGGATCATGGAGGAATTTTATAAGGGGGGGGCTATGCTCCAGACTGAACTCTGAAAGGCACAATCAGTCTTAAATAATGATGATGATGATGATGATGATGGAAAAGATAGTTATATGAGATAACAAAATAAAGACAATATGGGATATAGTGAAGGAGGAGGCCGGTACAACCAGACATGAAGGGGGCAATGATGATGATGGAAAAGATAGTTATATGAGATAACAAAATAAAGACAATATGGGATATAGTGAAGGAGGAGGCCGGTAGAACCAGACATGAAGGGGGGAAATAGCATTAAGAGTAAATGATACATTGGTGACAGACGTGTTTACTGTTGCAGAACTTTTTAACAAACACTTTATAACTGTTACTGAAAAGATGGGGTTGTCATGTTCTGTAGATGTTGCCATGAGATACCTCAGCCAGACATTTCAAGTAACTTCCATAAAAGATCCACTATCACAGCAGTGGAGCTGCTTTTAAAAAACATATGGGAAACCATTGACAAGAAGCAAAAATATTATGCTATATTCATAGACTTCACAAAGGCTTTCGACCTCCTCGATCGATCATTAGTAAAAAGGATGCTCGATGAAACCCTGGGAAGAGGATCATAAACTCCATAAATGAATGGAATGAGATAAGGATCTCGGACAACCTCAACCTGTCTGAACCAATAAGGCAAACAAAAGGAGTACTCCAAGGAGACCCACTAAGCCTGCTCCTGTTCATTCTGGCAGCAAAGCACATTATGGAAATCGCTCAAGATGAAGATATCGAAGCATATGCCTACGTGGACAACATTGTGATAGGCTCAAAAAACTTAAAGAAACTATAGGAGACTATAGAAGACGTGGAAAAATGGTGCACAAAACACAAGTTCGTAATCAACACCGACAAGATGGAAATGATGGTATTCAGACCAGGCGGGCAAATCCCTAAAACGACAAGAATTGCATGACAAGGAAAGCAAATATCTATCACAGAAGATTACAAATATCTAAGGATAACACTCCAGCCGTCCGCAAAGTGCTTCACTAAACACACAATAGAGAAAGCGACACAAACCATCAGAGCGATAAACGAAATAAGTTCCATCAGAACACTAAATCTAGACACAGCTATGGCACTCTTCAAATCAAAAATAATACCGATACTGGCTTATGGGATAGAAATCATATGGATACACCTAAATGAAAAGAACTTAGAAACATTGGAAAGAGTAAAAGCAACCTATATCAAAGAGCATTAGGGGTAGCAAAAACCACAAGATCAAGATTAGTCTACCTTCTCGCCCGAGAATTTTTCCTCATAGAGGATCTAAGGACAAGGTTCTTACTTCCCAACACATCAGCATCGGAGAACCTACTAAGATCACTACTCAAGAAAAGAGATAAAGTACCAACGGAATTCTATGGATCCGGGGCCATGATCGACTGCACTTGGACAGCAGCAAATTTTGAGATGAGACATGTACTTACAAGACTCGCAGTACCTGGATTCCACCATGAAATTTGTGCAAATACAACATACCATGAACCATCAAACCTTTGCAAGTGTACACTATGTGGACAGTCTTGTGAGAGATACCATTTAGAAATATGCAACAAGAGGACCAGATCAATTAGAGACCATGCAATAAATGGTTCAAATTATAATCTGTTATAATACCTGTACTGAATGTAATCTACTACTAAGAATTATGCAGACACTCAATACATCCTTGTAATTCACTCTCAAATGATTGTATTCTGATGTATAACTATAATGGCTATTTTGCTGCAATAAATCGTTTATATAATATGAATTTGACCCTCACTACCCTAGCAGAAGTAATGTCCATCATAAAATCTTTAAAATCAAAAACATCTAGTGGGTATGATGAAATATCAACAAAGTTAATTAAAGAATGTGATTCTGAGTTAAGTAACATATTAAGCTATCTGTGTAACCAGTCATTTATCAGTGGACTATTTCCTGAATGGTTGAAATATGTTGAAGTTAAGCCACTGTTTAAGAAGGGAGATAAAGAAACAGCATCCAATTTCTGTCCAATTTCACTTTTGTCAGCATTCTCAAAAATTTTAGAAAAGGTAATGTACAATTGGCTTCATAACCATCTTATCACAAATAACATACTGCCAAAGTCGCAGTTCAGATTTCTAAAGGGTTCTGATATTGAGAAGGCTAGAGGACAAATGTAAGGATGTAGAGGCTTGTCTCACTAGGAGTAAGATAGATACTGCCTACAGGAAAATTAAAGAGACCGTTGGAGAGAAGAGAACCACTTGTATGAATATCAAGAGCTCAGATGGAAACCCAGTTCTAAGCAAAGAAGGGAAGGCAGAAAGGTGGAAGGAGTATATAGAGGGTTTATACAAGGGTGATGTACTTGAGGACAATATTATGGAAATGGAAGAGGATGTAGGTGAAGATGAAATGGGAGATAAGATACTGCGTGAAGAGTTTGACAGAGCACTGAAAGACCTGAGTCGAAACAAGGCCCCAGGAGTAGACAACATTCCATTAGAACTACTGATGGCCTTGGGAGAGGGAGTCCTGACAAAACTCTACCATCTGGTGAGCAAGATGTATGAGACAGGCGAAATACCCTCAGATTTCAAGAAGAATATAATAATTCCAATCCCAAAGAAAGCAGGTGTTGACAGATGTGAAAATTACCGAACTATCAGTTTAATAAGTCACAGCTGCAAAATACTAACGCGAATTCTTTACAGGCGAATGGAAGATCAGTTTGGATTCCCTAGAAATGTTGGAACACGTGAGGCAATACTAACTTTACGACTTATCTTAGAAGAAAGATTAAGAAAAGGCAAACCTACATTTCTAGCATTTGTAGAAAGCTTTTGACAATGTTAACTGGAATACTCTCTTTCAAATTCTGAAGGTGGCAGGGGTAAAATACAGGGAGCGAAAGGCTATTTACAATTTGTACAGAAACCAGATGGCAGTTATAAGAGTCGAGGGGCATGAAAGGGAAGCAGTGGTTGGGAAAGGAGTGAGACAGGGTTGTAGCCTCTCCCCGATGTTATTCAATCTGTATATTGAGCAAGCAGTAAAGGAAACAAAAGAAAAATTTGGAGTAGGTATTAAAATCCATGGAGAGAAGTAAAAACTTTGAGGTTCACCGATGACATTGTAATTCTGTCAGAGACAGCAAAGGACTTGGAAGATCAGTTGAACGGAATGGACAGTGTCTTGAAAGGAGGATATAAGATGAACATCAACAAAAGCAAAACGAGGATAATGGAATGTAGTCAAATTAAATCGGGTGATGCTGAAGGAATTAGGTTAGGAAATGAGACACTTAAAGTAGTAAAGGAGTTTTGCTATTTAGGGAGTAAAATAACTGATGATGGTCGAAGTAGAGAGGATATAAAATGTAGACTGGCAATGGCAAGGAAATTGTTTCTGAAGAAGAGAAATTTGTTAACATCGAGTACAGATTTAAGTGTCAGGAAGTCGTTTCTGAAAGTATTTGTATGGAGTGTAGCCATGTATGGAAGTGAAACATGGATGATAACTAGTTTGGACAAGAAGAGAATAGAAGCTTTCGAATTGTGGTGCTACAGAAGAATGCTGAAGATAAGGTGGGTAGATCACATAACTAATGGGGAGGTATTGAATAGGATTGGGGAGAAGAGAAGCTTGTGGCACAACTTGACTAGAAGAGGAGATCGGTTGGTAGGACATGTTTTGAGACATCAAGGGATCACAAATTTAGCATTGGAGGGCAGCGTGGAGGGTAAAAATCGTAGAGGGAGACCAAGAGATGAATACACTAAGCAGATTCAGAAGGATGTAGGTTGCAGTAGGTACTGGGAGATGAAGAAGCTTGCACAGGATAGAGTAGCATGGAGAGTTGCATCAAACCAGTCTCAGGACTGAAGACCACAACAACAACAACATCTACACTTGCAGTGAAAACTTACTTAATTCATTAGACAAAAAAGTGCAGGCAGCTGGTCTATTTTGTGATCTGTCAAAAGCATTTGACTGTGTTAATTGCAGTATCCTTATCAGTAAATTAGAATATTATGGTGTAACAGGAAATGCTGCAAAACGCTTCAAATCTTATACCTCTGGCAGGAAACAAAGCATAAGACAAGAAATACATAATCATGACACTCGCTGTAAGAGGAACATCGAAGTGCCAAGCTGTCGCCTATCAAGTACACAAGACAGCTTTCCAACAGTCGCCCTAAAAATGTACAATCAACTGCCTCCAGAAGTGAAATCCCTGCCACCTGAATTATTTCGGAAAAAAATTGCTCAGGACTTGAAACAACATCCACTATATTCCTTGGAAGAGTTTTTCAATAGCAGTTCTAGTGAATGGACAAAATAATAAATATTGTTATGTTTTATATATAATTTTGCCTAAATTTAATCTTCTTTTTATGTTAACTGCACATTTAATTTTGTGTTTTACTTAAAGTACATATTTTGCCAAAATGAAACTTTGTGTGTGTGATCTACATGGACTTGTAAACATTTTGCTTTATGGTATTTTCATTTGCTGCTATGAAGTTTTACTTTCCTGTTTAGATATATTTCATTCCCGCTATGTTCTATGTGTTTTTGTGCACTGCATAAATATTTTCTTTTATTTGTAATATAAATTTTGTATATGGTGTTGTATAAATGTTAGTTGATAAACATTGTATTTGTGATGCAGTCTGTCCAGCCATGGCTGGTAAACGATGAAGATATAGTAATAAAGTAATAAAGGTGTCATTAGGAAAGAGACATGTATTAAGCTATCAGGCATCATCCAACTGGTAATTAATTAGATGTGGGTTCCCACAAAGTTCCATCTTAGGGCCCTTACTTTTTCTTGTGTATATCAATGACCTTTCATCAGTTACATTACCAGATGCCAAGGTTTTTTGCTTGCTGATGATACAAACATTGCAATAAAGAGCAAATCAAGTTTAGTTTTAGAAAGATCAGTTAATAAAATATTTACATTAATCACTGGTTCCTAACCAATTCTTTGCACTAAACTTTGAAAAAACACACTACATGCATTTCAGAACTTGTAAGGGGTGTCCCACGAGTTTATGCCTAACTTATGATGACACGCAGATAGAAGAAGTGAAGAGTGTGTTTGGGATTACAGCTTGATAATAAATTCACCTGGAAGGAGTATGCCACAGAACTGCTGAAGCATCTAATCAAATCTATCTTTGCAATGCAAATTCTGTCAGACATAGGGGATATAAAAATGAAAAAGCTGGCATACTATGCATACTTTCACTCCATAATGTCATATGGGATTATGTTTTGGGGTAATTCATCAACCCAAGCTAAAATTTTCCAGGCACAAAAAAGTGCAATATGAGTTATATGTGGTGTGAACTCAAGAACATCCTGCATAGGCCTGTTTAGGGAACTAGGGATACTAACGACTGCTTGTCAATATATTTATTCCTTAATGAAATTTATCATTAAAAGTATATCACTTTTTCAAACAAACAGCTCAGTTCATGGACTCAATACTGGAAACAAGAATAATCGTCACAAGGATTTAAAGTCACTTACTTTTGTACAAAAAGGTGTGCATTATTCAGAAACACACATTTTCAATAACATGCCAGCAGCCATAAAAAGCTTAACAACCAATGAAATTCAGTTTAAGAGAAGCCTAAAAGATTTTCATTGTAAATAAGTACTGTAGTAGTTCTATTATTTGTTTATTACCTGATAAATAAAAAAACACTTTTTTCAAATTTTAAATTCAGTGCATTAAGGTGATCTTAGTAAATGAGTGTTCATTAAAGAAGAGAGAGGGAGAGAGAGAGAGAGAGAGAGAGAGAGAGAGAGAGATGATCATTCCATTTGGGACCTGTGGAAGGTACATTAGTGCATTTGTTTTAGTTGTAAATATTTGTCATGTATTATTGTTACACACACATCCTACTATAAATAATTATAAGAGTACAAATGGACGGGAGTACTTTTTTTGGCAAAATTTTTTTTTTTTTGTCTCACTGCCCTTAAAATTTGAAAATACTGTGTAATGGAACTAATTAATCACATACCAGCAGGTGGAAATTTAAGCTCATTTCTTCTCTTTTATTCTTACCATCAGGATACAAAATGTGTAATATTGATGATAGACATATAAAAGTAAAAGGGACGCACTACCTAGTTTTCAGAAATAAGAGTTCGTTCATCGGGGAGGAGAAAGGGGTAGATTAATGAAGTTAAAAAGGAATGACTAGTCACTCAGACCCCGGGGTGAGAGGGACCTAACTGTAGAGATAATGGGTACGAAGGGGGAGGTATCAAACAGTTTTCCAATATAGACGTCAATTGCACTCCTGCATGTTTGCTAATGTCAACAATCCATCTGCCATTAAGTTAACAACTTAGTCTTTTCATTATCTGTAATCCAGTAAAGAAGTTTCTTGATCCATCTGGGATTTGTTTGATTATGTGTCCCACCCATTTACATTTAATTCTCATTTAAATAATTGTAATTATGTCTTCCAGTCATTTCCTAATCCTTTTGTTTACTTTCTTGAGTGTCATAAATCCGATACTTCGTGGCTTGCTGAACAACCCTCAGTTTCTGAATAGTTTTTACATTTTATATCTTGTCTCACTGCCCTAAAAATTTGAAAATACTGTGTAATGGAACTAATGAATCACGTACCAGCAGGTGGAAATTTAAGCTCATTTCTTCTCTAATGTGGTTTTGCATTTGTTCTTTTATTCTCTTTTGAGTTGAAACAGAAGGCTTTGTGTCTAATATTTTGTATCACCTCTTTTCGTGTCTTAGTATATTTTTAATTTGTTCTTTCTTTTTGTGTTAAATATTATACCTGAGCTTCTGTGAAATGTTTGTCACTTTAAGTGTTTCTTTAAGAAATTGATAGTAAGTTATCTTCTACCACATTGTCATAAGTATTAATACATCTGACATCCTGTTATGAGGAGAGTAAAAGATATGGACCAAAATTGCTTTAATGGTCTCTGATACTAATAATAACATCCAGCTTTAGTTGAATTGTAATTTATGCAACTACAAGGAAACAGGAAAATATTCACCATCTAGAATTTGCATCATGCTGCAGGACTCAAAGTGACTGCAAGGGTCTTCAGAAGTCTCTCATCATATATGAAGTAACACATTTAGAATTCCTACAGATTCAAAATATTTCTATTTGCTGCATGAAAAGTAGCGATGCAGGGCTCAAATTTTGTGGTGCATAGACTGTTCTATGATAAACCTTGATGCAGTCATGCAGGTAGTAAGTTTGCAATAGGAGTTACACAGCACTGATTTAATGTCAGCTTTGCTGCTAATTTTTGTATGTTCAGTTTGTGCTGGCTCAACATAAATACTTTTGTAGCAGTATTGTGATGATTAATTGTTAATACCATACCACTGGCTGCTTGAAATCTGTTATTGTATACTTTGACTATTTTCACATCCTTAAAGGTTATACTTGTTTGCAGGATATGTGTAACATGATGAATGAAGAAATGAAACTTCAAAAAAATCTAGGGGTCATGTTTTGATATTGAATGTATGTTGGAAATACAATATCAATTACTGCACAATTGCTGATAGTTGTAATGGATGTATAAATAATTCTATAAATGATATATGAAAGTTTTTCAGGCCGATCCATTGAGTAACTGTTGTTAATACAAATACTAGATGCATACTGTCTTCTTTTTATTGTTTGAACTGATGTTTTAAAGAGTTATATTCTTGTACATTTTGTACAAAATCTTGATTTACATACTGTGCAGTTGCAATCATTGAGATAACATCTATCACCTTAAGACTAGGTGAAATCACAGACATGTAGGGAAGTCCACCACTAATGTGCGTGACTCATGAAATCTTCAGGTCCAGGTGTTTTTGTCTTTTTGCGTAATCCACTTAATGTGTTACAAAATTTAATGTAGTCTATCATTGCAACTCCTTTCCTCATGCAAACTGGAGCATCATCAAGAGCCAGATCAGCCTGTGAAAAAATTGACATGCTGTTAGTTATTATCTCCACTGTATCACCAAGTAAACATTTTTAAATTTGTTGAACTTATAACACTGCATTATCAAAAAATGAATATGAATTACAGTGAACTGAAGTTGAATACCAGGGTGTTGAACAACATAAAATATTTATATTATTGAGGGTAAATAGTGAATAGCAATAAAAAGGAACCATATGTATAGCTTTAAATAGAGTGTTGACACCTGTGATAGATGATGGACAAAGATCAATAAGCAATAAAGCTGTGACAATTTAGGTGTGTGAAGATGGCTGACTCAGTCAAATTCAGTAACAGCTATATGTAAGCAATTTGCTATTGTGTTTAAATGAAAGTGATTTTAAGAGTCCTCCAGCTCTGTCTGCACTTCATCTTGTGATTTCTGCAGATTTACTGCTACACACAAGTCACTAGATGGAAGTGTTTTATTATGACCAACAAAGAATTACCTTCTCATTTCAAATTTATTTTCTGCTCATAACATGTAATTTCACATGCATGGGCAGTATCGACAAAGTATAAATTATAGCATTATTTTTTACAATAAGCTACAATAAAATAATTTGAACAGTAGGACACTAATAAACCCATAGCGCATAGTTGGTTTGTTATGAAATTTATCCTATACTTGTTTCTTGGGAGGATTCTTACTTAATTATTATGTATCTTATATCTAAGTTATATTGTCATTTATGGATAAGCTGCTGCTTGAATCATTTTTTACAAGTGTCCCATGTCTCATCTTAAGAAAATTTGGTAGAAAATTATAAAAAAAACAGGCCCTTGGATGTATGGGCTTCTTGATGATAAAGTTAATCTCCAATCAGCCATATGGAAGTCTATTTTATGCTTTGTATCATGACTGTGAATTTGCATGTTCCAATTTGTGATCTTAGTGTCTTCTTTCACTAGCATAATGGTTCTAGCATGCACATAGCCTAACTGTCAGAATACAGAAACTGTTAAACAGGCTTTTACAAGCTGTTCCTTGTTTCACTTACAGTGTGATCTTCAAGTCTCTCATCTGCATAATGAAAATCCTTTTCATATTAGTATGGCAAGTCATTTTACTTAGGTCTGGCAAATGTACACAGTTAAACTTATTACACAATTTGTAGCTCAGAACTGTAGAACTGTACTACTTTATTAACTCAAAACCAATAACCAATGTGGTAGACCGTGCTGTGCTGCATATCTATGCTAATGACATTCGTAATAATTCATTTTGGGAACAAGTTTCAAAAATATCAAGGACTCTCTTGCTTTCATTTTTATTTACCTTGTTGCCACCACCTATAATCACCAAATGATCATCTTTTTTTGTTGACTTGTCCATTAAAACATTCTGCACCACTGCATTTATTGTGGCAACCAGGCTTAACCTTAATAAAAATGGAATGTTTTAAATGTATATTTTTACAAATGCATGTATAGAGATCTTCTCCATGGCAGTCAGCACATAGTAGGAGCCCTTTGGTGCATCTTTACATTAGAAATTCAATTTTAGAATTTTTTGGAGATTTTGCCATTGCTTTTCTGTTTACCTATATTGGTTGTATTACCACAACCAGCTTGTAGTGCCAAAATTTTGACAAAAATGTCACTGGAGGTGTACTTACATATTGAGCTTGCTGCATGTTTTGTTTAGCACTCATCACATTTTCTACATGGAATGATCCTTAATAGTGCCTTTAGTTTGGGCTGTTTGATGTTTCCAGCTGAGTGCTTTATACGAGGGCGGTTCAGAAAGTAACCTCCGATTGGTCACAGTGCGGGTTGTGGGGGGAGTAGCGATGCCATCTGTGCGTTCACGCACTCAACAGGTCAGCCGGCATCAAGCCGTGGTCGAGTGAACGTCGTACCTGCGCTAGTTTAGTTTTTGTGGCAGTTTGAAATGTGTGCTGCAATAGAAAACCCCGCCAAATGTGAAGTGCGTGCTGTCATAAGGTTTTTCACAGCCAAAGGATATTCTGCAGCAGCTATTCATTGTGAGCTTTGTGCCGTGTAAAGACCAAGAGTTATGAGTGAAGGAGTTGTCCGTGAATGGGTACGTTTATTTAAAAGTGGACGAGAAAACGTTCATGATGAAGAGAGGAGTGGTAGACCATCATTGGTGACTGACGAACTCGTTCAGACAGTTGATGCAAAAGTTCGTGAAAATCGACGTTTCTCAATGTCGGAGTTGTCTACTGGTTTTCCACAGATTTCTAAGACTCTCTTGTACGAGATAATGACAGCAAGATTGGGTTACCGTAAGTTCTGTGCACGATGGGTGCCCAAAATTCTTACCGACCACCACAAAACTCAAAGAATGGCCTCTGCATTAGACTTTCTGTCACATTATGAGGACGAAGGAGAACCATTGTTAAACAGAATCGTGACCGGTGACGAAACCTGGATTAAGTATGTGAACCCTGAGACAAAAGAACAATCAAAGATGTGGGCACATTCAAATTCGCCTACCAAACCAAGAAAAGCCTCGCAAGATTTTTCTGCCAGAAAACTGATGGCAACGATGTTTTGGGATGCCAAAGGGGTGTTGTTGGTTGAATTCATGGAACGTGGTACGACCATTAATCAAGACGTGTACTGTGAAACAATAAAAAAGTTACGACGGGCTATACAGAACAAACGCCGTGGTATGCTGACTTCCGGTATCGTTTTTTTGCACGATAACGCCCGTCCTCACTCTGCTCGCAGAACAACGGCCCTTCTTGAGTCCTTCAAGTGGGACGTTATCAACCACCCACCTTGCAGCCCAGACCTGGCGCCAAGTGATTATCACCTCTTCATGCATTTGAAGAAATGGCTCGGGTCACAGCGGTTTGATGACGACGAAGAGCTCAAAGATGCGGTCACAGGCTGGCTCCAGGCACAAGTGGGTGATTTTTATGCAGAAGGAATTTCAAAGCTTGTGAAGAGATACGATAAGTGCCTCAATCACTATGGAGACTATGTAGAAAAATAGTGCAAAGATGTAGTTGTAAGATGTATACATTAAAATATTTTTATTTAACTTGGTGTAATTTTTTAAATCAACCGGAGGTTACTTTCTGAACGGCCCTCGTATTTCATTTCCAGCTCATGACATTACCCCCAAAAAATTGTACAATTCACCTCTCTCTTATCCCTTCTTCTGTTTCTTGTGGTAATTCCCATTATGCACCTCTCCATTGCTTCCTGAGTAAGTCTCTGTTTTTTAATGATTTTCATATTAAAAGTCCATATCTGCTCCCATAAATCAAAACTAGTAATGCACACTGATTATAAATTGTCTGTTTTAGATACATCAGAGGTCTTGTTTTTTAATGGTTTTCACATTAAAAGCTTGTATCTCACTCCCACAAAGCAGAACTGGTAATGCACACTGATTGTAAATTTTATGTTTTAGGTATATCAGAAAATGAAAATAGTTGTTTAGCATAAGGAGAGCTAGGCAAGAAGCACTCAATGAATTCAAATGCAAAATTTCATCAGCTGATCTGAATAAAAACCTTAAGTTTTTGTCAGTAAGTGGATTGAAATCATCTGCTCAGTCACTCAGTAACCACATTATCACTGAAATTTAAGACAACTAGAGCAAAGGATTAAATGCTGAATTTGGTTTTCTGAAACTATTTCCCCACAGAAGACTGTAATACAGTTTCATTTTTCAATCATTGCACGAATGATTGAGATACGTGTTGTCAGAATAAAAAATTAGTATTTGAAAGGCCACATGGGATACCTATGAGATTCTGAAGAGATTATGCTAAAGAATTTACTCCCCTTCTAGAGCAGTTAGCATAGGTCACTGGAGCGACAAAGGGTACTTGGTGAATGGAAAATTACAAGAGTGATTCCCATTTTCCAAAAGAGTAGTAGGAGAAATGAACACAGTTGTAGACCTATATTGAAAACTCCATTAGGATGTTTCTGCTATCAATGCAGTTATCAACAGGAAACAATGCCAGAACACCAGAGTGCAGAGTGAATTGCAGGAAGATCTGCAAGGATCAGTCATTGGTGCGAGTACTTGAAGTTAACCCTTAATGTAACATATTGTTCATAAATTGGTGTAGAAATTCACCACTGTTTGAATAAAACTGTTGGCGGCAAATCACTGAAAATTTTAACTACTGTAACTGAGACTCATTAGAAGAATCTCGAGAAAATGTAATTCACTCATGAAAGAAGTAGATTATAAAACACTTGTTCAACTGTTTCTTGATTGATGTTCATCAGTCTGAGACCCTTACCATGTTAAGATTAGTAGGAGATAGATAGATAGATAGATAGAGAGAGAGAGAGAGAGAGAGAGAGAGAGAGAGAAATATTCCAAAAAAGAGAAGTGCATTTTATCATGTTCAGAGACGGTCAACAAACTCCAGTGGCAGATACTACAACACATTATTTCTTCCCACATACATGTAATTAATGACCATGACAAGGAAATCAAATAAATTAGAGCTCATACAGAGGTTTACAGAAAACCATTGTTCCCACATGCCATTTAGAAGTGGAACCAGGAAAGGTGGTAAAATAGTGGTACTAGAAATTTGCTCTACCTCACTGTGAGATGGTTTGTGGAGTATAGATGTAGATGTAGATGTAGATGCAGAATCAGTTATGAAAGACAGACTAATGAGTTACATGAATAAATACAATCTTTTTATCAGATTACAGTTTGGCTTCCAAGGTGGCATAAGAACAGTATCAGACATAAATGTGCTTGCAAAAGTGTTACCTCAAGCTGTTGACAGTGATGACTGTGTCATAGGCTTATTCCCAGACCTGTCTGGGCTTTTGTAATGTTAGCCACAAAATATTACTAAATATACTAGAAGCACTATATATAAAAGGAATAGCTAATGAGTGGCTCCAGTCATACCTGGAAAATAGACTGCAAAAAGTAGAAATAGCCTACACATCAGATGACGCTACATTTTTAGTGAAACAATTATCAGATGCAAAACATATTAACATAGATGTTCCTTTGGGTAGTGTATTAGGGCCAATTCTGCTCTTAATTCATAAATGACTTAACAGACAGTATAAGGTATGGAGAAAGAATTGTCTTTGCTGATAACGGAAACATTACAGTCACTGATGAAACAACGGAACTCCTAGTTGAGAAGGCAAATGAAACTGTAAAGGATGTTTACAATTGGACAGCATGTAATAAATTAACACTGAACATAAAGAAAACAAACAGCTGTAAAATTCACTTAAAGAAGGAAAACAATTCTGCCACTCTAAATATAAATGATGAATCTATAGACTGTAGCAGAAACAAAGTTTTTAGGAATGAAAATTGATTTTCAGATAACATCAAATGAACATGTCAAGATACCAGCAAAGAAAATGCCATCAACATGTTATACCAGTAGGATTCTATAATTAGTATCTAACAGTCAGTACCTTGGGTGATGTATTATTCACATGTACACTCATTCGTAAATATTAGCTATTGTATTCTTTTCTGGGAATTAAATGCACAAAACATGGACACGATTTACAAACTGCAGAAAATGGCCATAAAGAATAATAAATAACTAAAAGTAGTAGCTGGGCTCACTGTAAGGAAATATTTAAAAGAATTGGGTGTCCTCAGTGTGCCAAGTAGGTTTACCTATGTGTCTGTTGTGCACATTACGAAAAAAGCATTAATAATTATATCAGCAATAATTATGCATAATCACGGAAAAAGTAGTATTTTGAATTTGCAGTTAGCATAGGGGAAAAAAAATTAAAATCTCTGAACAGTGTTTTCTCGTATGAGTTAAAATTGTGTAATAATTTATCCACGGAGATGCAAAAGATAGCTAAAGTACATTTATTTGAAATGCACTCAAAGCAGACCTCTTAAATACAAGGTCTGTTCAAATATTCTGGAGCTTTGTCCACAAAATTTTTCTGAAGTTAACTTTTACTTAGTGTGCATGGTCTCCTTTGAAGCACTCTTCTCCACAATTGATACACTGCTCCCAACACCGTTTCCCCTTCCAGAAGCAGTCTCAGCATGCCTCCTCCTCAATTGCGCGAAGAACCATCTGTGAATTTTCTTTTATCTCATCTATTGTTGCAAATCTTTGTCCTTTAAACAGGGCCTTCAATTTTGGAAATAAAAAGAATTCCACAGGACCAGGTCTGGAGAGTATGGAGGATGAGACAGCACAGTGATTTCGTTTTTTGTGCAGTAGTCACACATCAACAGAGACAAATATGCAGGTGTGTTATTGTGATGCAAGAGCCATAAATTTTCTCGCTACATTTCAGGCCATTTTCTTCACACATTTTCTCACAAGCATCACAAAACATTTCAATAGTACAGTCAATTAACAGTTTATCCCTGTAGCAAGAATTCGTGATGAAATAATCCTTCAAAGGCAGAAAAACTAACAGCATGCCTTTGATGAGCTTTTTCTTATCTTGGAGAACTGTTCCTGCCCCATTGTGAAGATTGAACCTTGGTCTCAACATCATAACCATAGAGCCACAACTCATCACCGGTTATGATTATATTAAGGAACATCTCATTCTCATTTGTACAATCCAAAAGCTCTTCGTAGATTGCAAGGTGAAGGTCTTTCTGGTATTGGCTCAAGAGCCGTGGGGCAGACTTCATGGCAACAAGATGCATTTCAAGGTGCTGTGTCAGGATTTCCTGACATCATCCAACTGAAATGTTACACTCTTCTACAATCTCTTGGATCGTCAGTCTTAAATTGGCATGCACAATTTTGTTGACCTTCCTGACATGAGCGTCGTCGGTAGACGTCAACAGGCGTCCTGAGTGAGGGTCATCTTTAACTTCCGCCTGGCTACTTTTAAACCATGTGAACCATTCATAACACCAAGTGTGGCTTAAGCACTCATCACTGTAGGCTTCCTGTATCATTTGGTGTGTCTCTGTAAAGGTTTTCTGGAGTTTCATGTAAAATTTAATGCAGACTCACTCCTGTAACTCTGCCATTTGCAAAGTGTGCAACACAATGTTGTACTCAACACTGCTCTGAATAATAACTAACAGACATACAACAATGAAACTTCTGGCAGTTACACACTAAATACAGGCATGTGCAAGGATGCCAATCGCATTTTGTTCCAACACACCATTGGCGCAAAATTACAAATGTTCCAGATCTTTTTGATCAGACCTCGTAAAGCGTACTACACAATTAAAAGTTACTTAAAGAACTTAAAGTAGGGTTTAATAAAAAAATTGACAACAACTAAACCACCTCTGTCAAATTATATGTTCACAATATAATGCTTTCAAATGGAAAATCTTACAAGTTAGATTAATAGATTACAATATTAAAGCTTCACCTTTTTTCTAATCTCAACATCTTACTCATCATAATGGGATGCTACATAGTTTTTCAGACAGGCAAAAGGAAAGCGATGGAGATGTAACAGAGGTATTGCAATAGGGTCACAGTACTAAGTCATCTAGAAGGATGTGTGGTGTGTGCCATGATAAGTGTTGAGAGACTAAATGAGCTGTATACAATTATTGTCTCACATTGTCAAGCTAACTTGTTTTCAGTATGTGTATACAAAAGAGCATTATATGCTTGATATAACTGTCTGAGTTAGTGCATCCTGGGTTTTCTGTAGTTAGACTGCTACCTTAAAAATCAAGACAGTTGCTACAGGGTCAGTGTTTTTGTATTCAGGATGTAGTGCTTAGTAAGCCCATAATATAACTCTTCAAAACACTGCCTTCATTTATTTATTTATTTTATTCATCATCCAAAAGATCTCACATGTGATTCATCATTAGAATGTTTACATGTAACACATGACAACAATGCATAACATATTAACCAAACAAAGCAAATTATAAACCCATAGTATATAAATAGAGAACAAACACTTAGTCAAAAGACAAAACACATACTCATGCAAAACATGTATAGGGCATTAACTGTGCCTTATACACAAAATGTTCTGAGAGCATTTAACAGAATTTCTATAAGTATTTCATAATTTGAAAATAAATTTAAATTCATTTAAATTATTGAAAGCATGTAAAGGCTTCAATTTATTATCTGAGACAGATATTCATTGACACTGTAGAAGCATTTATCCATCAGGTATTTTTTTAGACTGTTATTTTCACTCTGCAGCAGAGTGTGCGCTGATATGAAACTTCCTGGCAGATTAAAACTGCGTGGCGGACCTAGATCAAACTCAGGACCTTTGCCTTTCGTGGCAAGTGCTCTACCATCTGAGCTACCCAACACGACTCACATCCCACCCTCACAGCTTCAATTCTGTCAGTACTTCATTTTCACAGAAGCTCTTCTGCGAACCTTGCAGAACTAGCACTCCTGGAAGAAAGGATATTGTGGAGATGTGGCTTAGCCACAGGCTGGGGGATGTTTCCAGGATGATATTTTCACTCTCAGTGGAGTGTGCACTGATATGAAACTTCCTGGCAGATTAAAACTGTGTGGCTGTGACTCGAGATCTTTGCCTTTTGCGGGCAAGGTCTTGAGTTCGAGTCTCAGACCGCCACACACTTTTAATCTGCCAGGAAGTTTCATATCTGTGCACACTCCACTGCAGAGTGAAAGTATCATTCTGGAAACAACCCCCAGGCTGTGGCTAAGCCATGTCTCCGCAATTTCCTTCTTTCTTCCAGGAGAGCTAGTACTGCAAGGTACGCAGAAGAGCTTCTGTGAAGTTTGGAAGGTAGAAGACAAGGTACTGGCAGAATTGAAGCTGTGAGGGCGGGTCGTGAGCTGTGCCTGGATAGCTCAGATGGTAGAGCACTTGCCTGTGAAAGGCAAAGGTCCAGAGTTCGAGTCTCGGTCCGCCACACAGTTTTAATCTGCCAGGACATGTCAGGTATTTTTTTACTTCATGCTTGAATTTACTTTTGTCTTTCAGCTCTTTAACTTAGTATGGAAGCGCAGTTAAAAGCTTTATTCCTAAGTGTTCACATGTTTCTAACTTCTGGATTTTGCTACATAGCTAATGTGGAAGTCTTTACCATGCCTTGTATTGTGATTATGGTAGCTAGAGTTGATTTGAAGATAACAGTGATTTTTGTGATCATTTCCAGGAATTTTAAAATATATGTAGATGGTAATGTTAGCATCTTTAGCTATTTAAATAAGGGTCTACAGTGTGTTTGTGGTGTGCATGAGTCATTATATGGATAGCTCTTGCATAATAAAAATTTCTTTTGATCTTGACTTGGTTTTGTCCCAAAAACTTATGCCATAATTTGCAACTGACTGGAAATAACCAAAGTACATAGCTCCAGAGCATTCTGGGATACATACCTTGGATATTATTCTCGAAGCAAAACATGCTGAACTGAGTTTCTGAGTAACATGCACATGCTAGTTCTAGTTAAAATGTTGATCAATCTACATTCCCAGAAACTTTGTAGTACACATCGTTTCTATTTGTTTGTTTTCTGGCATTATGCACATATTATCCTATTGATACTTACTTCCGTACTGTATAAAGTTAGGTGTTTTTGTGTTTAAAGTCAGCTGATTTGAACAAAACCATGACAGTAATCATGAGAGCACTTTCTCTGCTGTAGTACACAATGATTCTTGCCCTTTGTCAGTGCAAAAATTATACAATATCTGGTTTATAACTAAACTAAAGTATACAGGTTTGTCATAAAAGATACTTTCCATGCCTAATCATGGCTGAACTCACAAAACTGTTTTTCTTTGTATAAATAGTTCCTTTGCTCGAGGGAAATGAGGACTTCATATAAAGTAAACACAATAAATTCCACATAATTAATCTTTTATGTTCTGAAGTATAATTCATCAAAAAGCATTTGCCAAAATTAAGAGTAAAAAATTAGCAAGACAAATTTGTAACTAGACTCATGGGTATCAAACTTATTACATAATTATACCAAATAAGAATTAAGATTAAATAAATAGATGAAAAATAAAGTGAGAAACGCTCACCTCTTCAGGAGTAAATCTGTCACCCCATGTGACTAGATCATGTTTTATCCTATAAGAAAAGATGAAACTGGTCATATGTGATGCCCAACATACATAATCACACAATTATTATTATTTTTTTTGTCTTATGTACATAGGACAGTTCTTTATCTCAAAAGTGACAACAAATAGTACTAATGCTATTGCAAGCTCATACCTAAATATTATTCTGAAAGTTGTTGTTATTGTTATTGTTACTGTTACTGTACCTTTCTTCGGAAATCAGCCCAGAATTGTCATAGTCCCATCTTGAGAGAGCATCAATTAGTACAGTTTCTGGATCCAACTCTACCGTTTTATACCCCAATAGGATAACAAATGATTCAAAATCAAGTGGACCAATTGTCTGAAATGTTAAACACCTTAGATAAATTCTTTGTACTACAATAATCAATTTTGAGTTTCATTTGATGATTTTATTCAGTGCATTTGCCACTCAATGTAGCTTTTATTTTTCACCACTCATGTTTGGAAGAAAAAGAAAAGACACATGCTACAATAAATTTACTTTTTGTATAGCTACTGCAGTCACCTGAGAATGCGTCAGGACATCGACAAATAATATTTTCACTGATTATTTTGGATTTACGTATCATTCGTGGTAGAGGGATGTGTAACACTGTGTCTGCTTGGCTGATGAAAGTGGTCACAAGTTTAAAACTACATAATGATTTAGTAATTAAGAATATGAAACTGTTTGAAGTCTTGTTATCTGTTTATGCACGTAACAAATGTATGGAAGGCCACCACATGTCTTTAAGGTGGGGCAGCAATCACAGTGTCACCAAGAAATGAGGTACCTGTCTGGCTTTTGTGTGTTCATTGCATCACTGTCCCAGGCTGCAGTAAAGTGGCGTGTCACTGAATAACAGTATGCAGTGTTAACAATGTGGCATGGCATCAGTGCAGAACAGGAGAAGAATGTTGAAATTGCTTGGAGAGAGGAAAACAGTTATGATGATTAAATGATATTTAATTTAAGATACAAATGAAATAGAAGAAATGGTAAGCTTTAATTTTTTATGTAACTTATGTCATAAAAATGTATGTAGAAGCACTGTAAGCACTGACTATTGTATTTTGTATTAAAAAAAATCTAGATAACTGATGATTCAAAACAAGAATCAAAATACTACATTCTGTAAATGAAAATATTATTTTATAAGGCAGGAGTAGATGGAGATTTAAAATAAGGTATGAACTGCACTTGTGAAGGTAATTAATTATGTACAGGAATTGATACATAAGGAAAGTATAATAAATGAACTTCTTATAGGTATGTACTTGTGAAAGTAATTAATATGTAATTAAAGTATGATAAATGAATTTGTCACAACGACTTTGCCTGAGTTGTAGAATACATGATTTACACATCACTCTGGTAGAGTGATCTGTAACCCTATGTCTACCTAGCGGATGAATGATGGTGATGAATTTAAACTATATAGTGATTTAGAATATGAAACTATTTGGATGTTTTGTTACCTGTTTTTGCATGTAATGTTTGTACAGAGGGCCACTGCATGTCATCAAGGTGATCACACTATCACCAGGAGATGATGTACCCTTGAGGGCTTTGTGTATTTTCCTTGCATTGTTGTTCCAGTTTTGAGCACAGTGTCAGTGTCGTCGTCACTCCCGTCCGCTTCACGTCTGCTGTGCAGCAAGCTTCGTTAATTTAAGTATTAACTGTATTATTCGCACTTGTCACTTCTTCTTCCTTGTGTTTTTGCTTCTAGGAAGCTTTAATTGTCGAGTGCTTAGTAATAGTGTTCCATAGATTTCGTGTTTGTTTTGAATACAGTCAGAGAGTCCCTTTAGACAACCATAGTGCCAGTAGTACTAGTGTTTGTTTTCAATACAGTCCAGAGACCGGTAGTGCTATTTTCATTGTTTTCTACAAGAAGTGGCTAGCAACCACAGTTTAGTCAGTTTAGTCAGTCGCCTTTAGTGAATTAGCAGTCCAGTTAAAAGTTGAATAACTCTCTACAGTAAATTGATTTCTTAGGATGGATAGGATGTGTGACTGCTGTGTACGGACGCAGGAGGAGCTGGCCACTGTTCGCGAACAGCTGAACGTGTTGATGGCCGCAGTCAGCCGTCTTCAGGCTGCTGCCTCGGAGTGTAGCGGGAGTGGGGAGTCTGGTGCATCGCATGGTACACCCCAGGTGTTACATGCTTCACCCACTGTCCCTGCTGTCGAGACATCTTCGTGGGTACCGGGCGCGGTTGGGTCACCCTCTCCTCAAGGGGAGTGGCGGGTTCAGCGGCGTTCACGGCGCACGAGGCGGAGGGTCAATGTGGAGGCTGGCCGTGTGGTATTGCCCGCTCTGCCTGTGAGTGGACATGTGGCCGCTCCTTCAGCAAGGTCCGAGCAGGCACACCGGGGGAGGGGTTTATTAGTTATTGGGAGCTCCAACATTAGGCGGGTGATGGAGCCCCTTAGGGAAATAGCAGATATGTCGGGGAAGAAGGCCAGTGTTCACTCTGTCTGCTTGCCGGGGGGGTCTCATCCGAGATGTGGAGGAGGCCCTGCCGGCGGCGATAGAGAGCACTGGGTGCACCCGACTGCAAATTGTTGCTCATGTCGGCACCAATGACTCCTGCTGTCTGGGTTCAGAGGTCATCCTCCGTTTGTACAGGCGGTTGGCGGAATTGATGAAGGCGGAAAGCCTCGCTCGCGGGGTGGAATCAGAGCTAACTATTTGTAGTATCGTTCCCAGAACCGATCGCGGTCCTCTGGTTTGGAGCCGAGCGGAAGGCTTAAACCAGAGGCTCAGACGATTCTGCGGAGATCTGGGGTGCAAATTTCTCGACCTCCGCTATTGGGTGGAGAAATGTAGGGTCTCCCTGAATAGGTCAGGGCGGCTACAAGGGTAGCGGAGTACGTGCTGAGTGCACATGTGGGTTTTTTAGGTTAGAGAATTCCCTTCCTAGGCCCGACAAGACGCCTCTTGAGACGCAGCAAGGTAGGAGTAGGCAAAATGCAACAGGGAATAACAATATTAATGTGCTAATAGTAAACTGCAGGAGCATCTATAGAAGGGTCCCAGAACTGCTATCATTAATAAACGGTCACAACACCCATATAGTACTAGGGACAGAAAGTTGGCTGAAACCAGACGTAAACAGTAATGAAATCCTGAACTCAGATTGGAATGTATACCGCAGAGACAGGCTGGACAGTGAAGGGGGAGGCGTGTTTATAGCGATAAGAAGTGCAATAGTATCGAAGGAAATTGACGGAGATCCGAAATGTGAAATAATTTGGGTGAAGGTCACGGTTAAAGCAGGCCCAGACATGGTAATTGGATGTCTCTATAGACCCCCTGGCTCAGCAGCTGTTGTGGCAGAGCACCTGAAGGATAATTTGGATAATATTTCGAGTAGGTTTCCCCACCATGTTATAGTTCTGGGTGGAGATTTTAATTTGCCAGATATAGACTGGGAGACTCAAACGTTCATAATGGGTGGCAGGGACAAAGAATCCTGTGAAATTTTTTTAAGTGCTTTATCTGAAAACTACCTTGAGCAGTTAAACAGAGAACCAACTCATGGCAATAACATATTAGACCTTCTGGTGACAAACAGACCCGAACTATTTGAAACAGTTAATGCAGAACAGGGAATCAGTGATCATTAAGTGGTTACTGCATCAATGATTTCAGCCGTAAATAGAAATATTAAAAAAGGTAGGAAGATTTTTCTGTTTAGCAAAAGTGACAAAAGGCAGATTGCAGAGTACCTGACGGCTCAACACAAAAGTTTTGTCTCAAGTACAGATAGTGTTGAGGATCAGTGGACAAAGTTCAAAACCATCGTACAATATGCGTTAGATGAGTATGTGCCAAGCAAGATCGTAAGAGATGGAAAAGAGCCACCGTGGTACAACAACCGGGTTAGGAAACTGCTGCGGAAGCAAAGGGAACTTAACAGCAAACATAAACATAGCCAAAGCCTTGCAGACAAACAAAAATTACGCGAAGCGAAATGTAGTGTGAGGAGGGCTATGCGACAGACGTTCAATGAATTCGAAAGTAAAGTTCTATGTACTGACTTGGCAGAAAATCCTAAGAAATTTTGGTCTTATGTCAAAGCGGTAGGTGGCTCAAAACAAAATGTCCAGACACTCTGTGACCAAAATGGTACTGAAACAGAGGATGACAGACTAAAGGCCGAAATACTAAATGTCTTTTTCCAAAGCTGTTTCACAGAGGAAGACTGCACTGTAGTTCCTTCTCTAGATTGTCGCAC
Source organism: Schistocerca americana (assembly GCF_021461395.2). Lineage (NCBI taxonomy): Eukaryota > Metazoa > Arthropoda > Insecta > Orthoptera > Acrididae > Schistocerca > Schistocerca americana. The sequence goes on along the minus strand of NC_060121.1, from coordinate 736,693,478 downwards.
AGATGACAAGATGGTAGATATCGAAATAGGCGACAGAGGAATAGAGAAACAATTAAAATCGCTCAAAAGAGGAAAGGTCACTGGACCTGATGGGATACCAGTTCGATTTTACACAGAGTACGCGAAGGAACTTGCCCCTCTTCTTGCAGCGGTGTACCGTAGGTCTCTAGAAGAGCGTAGCGTTCCAAAGGATTGGAAAAGGGCACAGGTCATCCCCGTTTTCAAGAAGGGATGTCGAACAGATGGGCAGAACTATAGACCTATATCTCTAACGTCGATCAGTTGTAGAATTTTGGAACACGTATTATGTTCGAGTATAATGACTTTTCTGGAGACTAGAAATCTACTCTGTAGGAATCAGCATGGGTTTCGAAAAAGACGGTTGTGTGAAACCCAGCTCGCGCTATTCGTCCACGAGACTCAGAGAGCCATAGACACGGGTTCAAAGGTAGATGCCGTGTTTCTTGACTTCCGCAAGGCGTTTGATGCAGTTCCCCACAGTCGTTTAATTAACAAAGTAAGAGCATATGGACTATCAGACCAATTGTGTGATTGGATTGAAGAATTCCTGTATAACAGAACGCAGCATGTCATTCGCAATGGAGAGAAGTCTTCCGAAGTAAGAGTGATTTCAGGTGTGCCGCAGGGGAGTGTCATAGGACCGTTGCTATTCACAATATACATAAATGACCTTGTGGATGACATCGGAAGTTCACTGAGGCTTTTTGCAGATGATGCTGTGGTGTATCGAGAGGTTGTAACAATGGAAAATTGTACTGAAATGCAGGAGGATCTGCAGCGAATAGACGCATGGTGCAGGGAGTGGCAATTGAGTCTCAATGTAGAGAAGTGTAATGTGCTGCGAATACATAGAAAGATAGTTCCCTTATCATTTAACTACAAAATAGCAGGTCAGCAACTGGAAGCAGTTAATTCCATAAATTATCTGGGAGTACGCATTAGGAGTGATTTAAAATGGAATGATCATATAAAGTTGATCGTCAGTAAGGCGGATGCCAGACTGAGATTCATTGGAAGAATCCTAAGGAAATGCAATCCAAAAACAAAGGAAGTAGGTTACAGTGCGCTTGTTCGCCCACTGCTTGAATACTGCGCAACAGTGTGGGATCCGTACCAGATAGGATTGATAGAAGAGATAGAGAAGATCCAACGGAGAGCAGCGCGCTTCGTTACAGGATCATTTAATAATCGCGAAAGCGTTACGGAGATGATAGATAAACTCCAGTGGAAGACTCTGCAGGAGAGACGCTCAGTAGCTCGGTACGGGCTTTTGTTAAAGTTTCGAGAACATACCTTCACTGGCTGCCACTGAATTAATGTACACAGTTTAACAGTATGGCATGATGTTATTGCAAAACAGAAGAAGAATATTGAATGTTAATTAAGGTAGGTTTTATGTCAGAACTTGAAATGCATTGTCATGTGATGTACTCTAACTTGTGAATAATGAGTGTGAGAAGTTGCATATTACTGGACAATATGCAAAAATTATTACAGAAGAAACTCTTTGCATTTATTTGAGAAAGTTGAACATGTGTTGAAGTATTTTGATTCCAGCATATTTAAGACTGCAATGGTAAAGAAGTCCAATTGATTTGCATCAGCAGGGTCAGAAGATAGTTTTATGTCAGGTACAGTTGTTCAGAACTGTGAGATGTCAACAAACTCTAATCTGAAACCATCATCTGATATCTGATATGTGTAGTATCTGACAAGGGGCCGAGTGAACGCACCTAGTGCAACTGGTGGAAGGCAGGAAAGAAGTAGCATAGCGGCAGACCTTAGATTGCACCCAGCAGGTTCTTGTATTAGTGTTACATTACTTGCAGTACATACAAGAAACTGACATGAGATGGATAGAGACAGCCCCTGATGTACACGGATACTGGGGGAACTGTTCACTGTCTGTAAACAGCTGAAAGCTGTTTTGGCCACAATAGACAGGTGTCAAGCAGCTATCCTGGGCTGTGGTGGCATTGGGGACCTGATATGAATGCTTTTGTACAGCTGGAGCCTATAATGATACCTGGAGTCCCTGATGCCACTGCACCCTCTGATTTGCACTTCCTGGCTGGACAACACTTACCTGACCCTGATAGGTGAACAGTGGTGAGATCATGTATCTAGGGGTGGAAAGCAAGCATGGGTACCAGCTGCACAGTTGCCCCCCACATGTCTTAAAAATATGTTTGAGTATTGCCTACTGCTGGAAGTACATCTGAACAGCATGGGATGCTTTGCACATTGGGACTGTAGCTGATCTTCCTGAGAGGTCCAGATAAGTGCAGAGGGTGGGACTGCATGTCATTAGGAGCTACAATGTTAGGAAGCTCTCAAGGGAAACAGCAGGCTGGTCAGTAAAGAAGGCCAGTGTCTACTCTGTTTCCTACTGGGGGGTCTAATCTGAAATGTGGAGGAGACTCTGTCAGCAGTGATTTAGCACAGTGGGTGTACATAACTGCAAACTGTGCCTCATGTAGGAATGAGTGATGCTTGCAACCTTGGTTCAAAGGCCATTCTCAGTTCCTGCAGGTGTCTGGCTGCTTTAGTGAAGACAGCTAGGCTTACCTGTGGAATGGAACCAGAACTATCATTTTGAGCTGAGTGGAAGGCTTAAAACAGTGTCTCAGATGATTATATGATTATGTTGAATGCAGGTCTTGTAGCCTCCTCTATTGAGGGGAGAATAGATCAGATGTGCACTATGCGTGGGAAGTGGCTAGTAGGGTAGTGGAGTAAGTGTGGCATGCACATGTGGATGTTTAGGATAGAGAAGTCCCCCCCACAGATCCAATAAAATGCATCCTGCTTCCAGGTAGAGTTGAACTCATTATAAGAATTCCAAACAGCAATTGGTATGTATATCACTAAGATAATTTTAATGTTTATGATATAGATGTGTTTATAGCCATTAAAATATGATAATTTCTAGTGAGATTAGTACAGATTACAAATGCAAAATAATTTGGATGAAGACAAATGTTAAAGTTGGGTCAAATGTTGTCATTAGATACTTTTATAGATTCCTCCAACCCCCATCTCAGGAACATTAGTGGTGTGACATTTGAGGGGAAACTTGGAGAATATTTTGCATAAATTTTCTGGTCATTTTGTGGTATTAGGTGGTGATTAGGGTAGGTAGTAGGGACAGGGAATCATGTGAAATTTTTCTAATGCCTTATCAAAGAATTTTGTTGTGAAATTCATCAGAGAACCAACTTTTGCAGGTAATATTGTAGAGCTGCTGGTGGCAAACAGACCTTAAGTTTTCAACTCAGTTAGTGTAAAAGAGTGGAAGCTGTTACAGCATCACTGAAAATGGCTGTAAACAGGAACAAAGAAAGGTAGGTAGATTTTCCTGCTGAGCAAGATTGACAATAAACATATCTCAGATTACTTGAGTTGTCAGTTTGAAAATTTCATATTCAGCACTAACAACATTGAGTATTGATGGACAAAGTTTAATAGCATTATACAACATGCTTTAGTGTGCTGAGCAAAGTTGTGAGGGATGGAAAAGGCAAACTGTGGTTTGACAGCTGTTTTATGAATCTGCTCCCTAAGCAGAAAGAGGATCACTGCAAATTTAAATACAGCCAAAGCCTCACAGGCAAACAAAAACCAAAGAAAGCCAAAAGTTTAAATACAGCCAAAGCCTCACAGACAAACAAAAACCAAAGAAAGCCAAAATTAGTGTTAGGAGAGTCAACATGCAGCTTTCAGTGGATTTGAAAGTAAAATTCTGCATACTGACTTGTGGAAGCACACAGATCATGCAATATTAGTTGGAGATGACTTTAAGCTACCAACTACAGATTGGGATCTCTATTAATTCAATGCAGGGGGCATGGACAGACAGTACTATTGAACATGTGTTTTTGAATATATTTTCCAAAACTTGTCTTGAGCAGCTAGTTCAACAGCCCATACACAACGGAAATATTTTAAACCTTGTAGCTGTAAACAGATCTGACCTTATTGATGGTGTCAGCAGAGAAACAGGGTTAGCAGACATGATGTTGTCATAGTCATGATGGTTACGGAAGTTAATAAACAAATAAAGAAAGATGGTAGAGTATTTTGGGGGAATGGGCAGATAGGCAGTTGTTAACAGCCCACTTAGACAATGAATAGACATCATTTAGTTCCAGTGTGATGGCAATGATTATAAGCAAAGTTTAAATGGATTGTAAATTGTGCTCTAGAGAAGTATGTGCGGAATAAGTTGATTAAGGACAGAAAAGACCCACCATGAGTGAATGGCAAAATTCTGAGAATGATGGGGAAGCAAAGGCTGTTGCACTCCTGATTCAAAAGAGAATACACAAACGATGACAGGAAAAAGTTTGTAGAGATTTGTGCAACTACCACCTTAGCAAAAGATCTTGCTGAGAGCCTGAGAAAATTCTGGTCCTACATAAAGTTGCTAATTGGGTCAAATGCTTCTGCCCACTTCTTGTTGAGCAGTCTGATGTGGTAGAAGAAGATAGCAAAAGGAAATCTGAAGTTTCAAATTTCACATTTAAGAAATTGTTCATACATGAAAATCGTAAGCGTACCATTGTTTGTCCAGCATCCAGATTCTCGCATGGAGGACATAATAACAGGCATCCCTGGCATAGAGAAACAACTGAAAGAGTTTAAAACAAATAAGTCACCAAGTCAAGATGAAATTATGATTGGGTTAAAGAGCACTCAATGGCACCGCCCCCTTTTTAGCTTGCATTTATCGCAAATCTCTTGGTCAGTACAATGTCCCAAGCAACTGGAAAGAAGTGCAGGTCACTGCTGCATAAAGGGTAAAAGAATGAACCTGTGTAATTACAGACCAATATTGTTAACATCGGTTTGCTGCAGAATTCTTGAATGTACTCTCAGTTTGAATATAATAAATTTCCTTGAGACAGATAAGTTCTGTCCACAACTCAGCATGGTTTTAGAAAGCGTCACTCATACAAAAGTCAACTTGTCCTTTTCTCACATGATAACCTGCAAACTATAGATGACGGGAAACAGGCAGGTACAATATTCCTAGATTTCCAAAAAGTGTTTGACATGGTGCTCCACTGCAGATTGTTAATGAAGGTACAAGCATACATAATTAGTTCCCAGATATGTGAGTGTTCAAGGACCTCTTACATAATAGAAACCCAGTAAGTTGTCTTCGACAATGAGTGTTCATTAGAGACAAGAGAATCATCAGGAGTGCCCAGAGAAGTGTGATAAGACTGCAATTATTCTCTTTATACATAAATGATCTGGCAGGCAGGCTGGGCAGCAATCTCTGTTTTTTTGCTGATGATGCTGTGTGCATGTGAACATGTTGAAATTGAGTGGCTGTAGGAGAATACACGATGACTTAGACAAAATTTCTAGTTGGTGTGATGAATCACAGCTAGCTCTAAATGTAGAAAATTGGAAGTTACTGCAGATGAGTAGGGAAAACAATCCCATAACGTTCAAGTACAGCATTAGTGATGTGCTCTTGACACAGCCATGCCAATTAAATAACTAGGTATAATGTTGCAAAGCATCCACATCTGTAGCTGAGTGGTAAAGGCAACTGACTGCTATGCAGGAGGCCCAGGTTCAATTCCTGCTCGGGTTGGAGATTTAATCCACCTGAGGACTGTGTGTCACGTTGTCCTCATAACCATTTCATCATCATTGATGTGCAACTTGCTGAAGCGGTGTCAAATAAAAAGACCTGCACCAGATGGCCAACTATACTAGATGGTGTATCCCAGCTAAAAATGCCATATGATCATTTCATTTCATGACACGTTGCAAAGTGATATGAAATTAAATAAACACATTAGAACTGTAGTAAGGAAGGTAAATGGTCAACTTCAGTTCATTGGGAGAATTTTAGGAAAATGTGGCTCATCTGTAAAAGAAACAGTATAAGACACTAGTGTGACACATTTTTGAGTTCTGTTTGAGTGTTTAGCATCCCCACCAGGTCAAATTTAAGGAAGATATTCAAGCAATTCAGAGAAAAGCTGCTAGATTTGTTACAACACGCATGAATTTCAGAGGTGCTTCAGGAACTCAAATGGAGATCCTTGGAGTGAAGGCAACATTCTTTTCAATGTACACTATTGAGAAAATTTAGAGAAACTGACGTTTGAAAGTGGCAGGAGGCCTGGGATCGATTGATGTTAACATAGCTCTGTCAAAGTGTGGCAATGTTCATGTACCCTGTCAAACTCACTGGATACTGGCTGGCTACTGTACTGCAGGTAGGGTTGTTGCTGGCCATGTGTGTGAGTTCTTTGGACACTGATCTTTTGGTATTCCAGCCCATTTGAAGAAATATTGGGAGTAGTGGTATGAGGGAGCCCATCGGTGGCTTTAGGCCATGGAAAACACCCAGCCATTGCTTTCCCCAAATCTTGCTATTGCTTTCCCCAAATCTTGCTACATGAAATTTGGGCTGGATAAACAATAAAAGGAGCTGAAAACCCAACTAGTTCAAGCAAGTGCCCCTAAATAAAAATTAGTAGATGAACTTTAGGAATTGAAAACGAGTCAGTGAAGCAGGAAGAGGTGTAAAATGACATCACATGGGATATTTACCAGAAGGGCAGTGATGATGAAGATTAAATCAAATAAGAATGATATTTGTTTTACTACAAAGGAGAATATCATAGATATAATTCAGGTGCAGGCTTAATTGTAAATAAAAATGATTTACAGCATTACAGGGATCTTGCGGAAATAATAGGAAGACTTATATTCATCATGAACAAAATATGTTCAGGTTTTTGCACCAAATGTGCTGATTTTGTAATGAGGAGTTAGAGGATCACTACAAACAGTTACAAAACAAAAATGATAGAAAATACCACTACAGTGTGATACAGGGGATATTAATACAAGAATGAGACAAACATTAAAAACTGAGTTGTCAATGGGGAACTTAAGGTGTGATTACAGAAAGAACTGAGGTTGTACATTAACCGTTGACTCACAAAGGGTGGTCTCTCACAAAGCGTGAAAATTTTTGAACTCACTCTCCAAGATCAGTTCTGGTGGAATGCTTCTATAACCCTCCACCACCTTTTTCCCTCAAATAATCAATCCTACAGTACTGTATTGTCAGTTGCATTATTGCCTTCTATGTCTGTTGTTGACATGTTTTTGGGTTTCCTAGACGGAGCCTTGTGAACTACATACCTGTTTTGCTCAGTATAATATGAAATGTGTCTGCAGGAACATTTCAATTTTAACAATCCTAAGTTTGATAAAATTATTCTTCTGTGGATGCAGAAAGATATCAGTGATATAGGACAAGATGAAGATTTTATTAGGTTGGTGCAAAAATTCGAAGCATTTTTGTTTTGCATGTTAGTATTCCGCTTACTGTGGGTTTACTTATCAATTGTCTTTTTTATTTGTAATTCACTGTCATATTTTGTCATTTTGTCATTTGGAGATGGTGACACTCCACGAGCTGTGGATATTAGAAAATGGAGTGCCAAGTGGAGAAATCAGAAGATTTCCAACATATGCTTCTGTTAGAGTTCAACAGAGGGGTGACAGCAGCAGAGGCAGGCAGAAACATTTTTGCCATGTATGAGGATAATGCCATTGGACAGAGCATGGCAAGAAAATGGTTTTCTCATTTTAAGAAGGATTGTTTTGACATTAGTGACTGTTCACATTCAGGAAGTCCTTCGAGATTTGATGAATATTGTTTAAATGCAGTACTCAAATGATCCACATCATTGTACTCAAGTACTGCCAAACTGTGGTCATTCTATCATTGTGTAACATTTGGATGTGATGGGGAAGGTTAAAAAATTTGGTGTATGTGAATCGCATGCTCTAAACCAAAATCACAAAAATCATTAGGTGGCCATGTGTACATCTCTGCTTACTCATTACTAAGAACAATATTGACAATTCCTATCCTGTATCATTAATGGTCATGATAAATGGTGTCTTTATGCTAGCATAAGAAAAAGAAAGGAATGATTCAGCCCAAACAAAGTAGCAACTCCCCGTGCAAAGATCTGCGTGCATCCACAAAAGGTAATGTTATGCATCTGGTGGACCACTGTTGTGGTTTATTACAAATTGCTCTCCTTATGTGTGACCATTACTACTGACATTTATTGTCAACAGCTGGGATGTCTTGCAGACACAATCCAAGACCGACGACCAAGAAGTTGCGTGAAGAGATGCTACTTCACAATATTGCCCATCCGCATTCTGCTACACTGACAGAAAACACTATGCAGGAGTGGGGTAGAGAATTCATTCCACACCCACTTTGTTCACCTGATTTTTGCACCTTCAGGTGTTCAGCTCTTCCAACTCTCTGTAAAACAACCTTGAAGGAATTTTCTTTCTAGATGAAAATGTGCTCCAAACGTGGCTCAATGAGCTATTCACCCCAAAACCACATGATTTCTACCATAATGGAATCAAAAAGTTACACCAGAATTGCAGACTGTAGTAAATAATAAAGGAGAATATATTATTCATGACTAAAGTCTGTTATCTGTATCTGTTGTGTTTATTAAACTTATGGAAAAATGTTAGGAACTTATGCACCAACCTAATACAATAGCCAGTAATCACAGTTCTTCTAGCGGAGGATTATTTAGAGGAAGAACTTCAGGAAAATTGTGATGGAGAACTTTCTGTTTCTCCAATAAAATCAAATTCTCCCAAATGGTGATAAAGAAAAATGTATATGGGGGCAATTTTTGTATGTGTGTTCAAAACCTGAAATTTAGTTTTATTTTAAAATTTACTTGCTACAAAGATACTACATTTTTTTCAGAAAGTAAAATTCACTTCTCTAACAGTTTGTTTATGTAATGTGTAAAAAACTGCACAAACATGTTATTTCGGTATGATAAAAAGTAAAGTACTGCAGGCTTTATTTAGTGCAATAATGTCAACAAGGATTATTTAAACAACACTTAAATAATTTAAAAATAAATATTAAATAACTTAAATAAAAAAATTAAAATGATTTGCACATTAAGTCTCAGTTACAACAGGGGTCTCAGAGACCCCACCTCACAGTATACATTACAGATAAGTCAGTGTTAAGACTTATTAAAATTCAACATAAAGAGGAACAGGTGAGAACTTTAAAAAAAATTGTCCGCAACAAAAGAAATAGAAAATAATCTCAACAGGAGCCAACTAAATGTTAGATTGCCTACATTTTATCAGTTGCTAATGAAATTGTACAGAATGTGATTGTCCTAAATCAGTTTTAAATTTCAAATCATTATAGGCTAGTGAGATGCTGAGTAAAGAAAGATGCAAAGCAAGAGACAATGAAATTCATTAGACAAGAAATCAGAAATGCAGATTATGAGAATTTATCTACAAATGGGAAGCTCTACAAGACTACATTAAGCAGCAAGTTCAGCAACTGAAAGGTGTGATTATTTCACAAAGGTATTAAGGTAACCAACAGACCTGCTCATATAGCATAACGTTCAGTGAGATAGGTTGTGAATCATGGAGGTGAGCCAGACCTGGACTTAATCCATGCAGCGGATTAACAACTATTTGTGGGTACACTGGGCAGCCTGTGTGTGGCTTTTAGGTGGTTTCCCATGCTTGTTTAGGCAAATGCTGATCTGGTCCCAAATTTCACCTCATAGGATACAATAATGTTGTTCTTCTTGTGGTCTTCAGTCCAAAGACTGGTTTAATGCAGCTCTCCATGCTACTCTATCCTGTGTGAGCCTCTTCATCTCTGAACTGCTATTGCAGCCTACATCCTTCTGAATCTGCTTACTGTATTCATCTCTTGGTTTCCCTCTACAATATTTAACCCCCCCCCCCCCCCCTTCCCTCCAATACTAAATTTTAAATTTGTGATCCCTTCATGTCTGAGAATGTGTGTTGTCAACTGAGTCCTTTGTTTTGTCAACTTGTGCCACAAATTCTTTTGTCTCCCCAGTCCTATTCAGTACCACCTCATTATTTACATGCTCTACCCATCTAATAGTCAACATTCATCTGCAGCACCACATTTCAAAATCTTCTGTTCCCTTTTGTCTAAACTGCTTATCATCCACAATTCACTTCTTACAAATACTTTCAGAAAAGAAATATGAACATTTAGATCTATATTTGAGGTTAACAAATTTCTCTTCTTCAGAAATTCCTTTCTTGCCATTGCCAGTCTAATGTTATACCCCCTACTTTGGCCATCATCAGTTATTTTGCTGTCTAAATAGCAAAACTCATATACTACTTTAAGTGCCTTGTTTCCTAATCTCATTCGCTTAACATCACCTGATTTAATTCGACTACATTCCATTATCTTTGTTTTGCTTTTGTCGGTTTTCGTCTCATTTCCTCTTTCAAGGCTATGTACATTCCATTCAACTGCTCTTCCAAATCCTTTTCTGTCTCTGACAGGATTAAAATGTTATCGGAAAACTTTAAAGTTTTCATTTCTTCTCCCTGAACTTTAACTCCTACTCCAAATTTTTCTTTGGTTTCTTTTACTGCTTCGTCAATGTACAGATTGAGTAACATTCGGGGTATGCTACAACCTTGTCTCACTCCTCAATCACTGCTTCTCTTTCATACCCTTTGACTCTTATTACTGCTGCCTGGTTTGTGTACAAATTGTATGTAGCCTTTCACTCCCTGTATTTTACACCTGCTATCTTCCGAATTTCAAAGAGAGTTTTCCAGTAATATTGTCAAAAGTTTTCTCTAAGTATACAAATGCTGTAAATGTCAGTTTGTCTTTCCTTAATCTGTCTTCTAAGATACGATAAGGGTCAGTATTGCCTCACATGTTCCTATATTTCTCCAGAATCCAAACTGATCTTCTCCAAGTTCTGGATCTTCCAGTTTTTCCATTCTCCAGTAAAGAATTCGTGTTAGTATTTTGCAACCATGATCTATTAAACCAATAGTATGGTAATTTTCACATCTGTCAGCGCCTGCTTTCTTTGGAATTGCAATTATTACATTCTTCTTGAAGTCTGAGGTTATGTGTGGGAAATGTAGATGACTACAGTAATAAATAGTTAAAATACGAGGGTCATTTGATTAGTAATGCGCCAAATTTTTTTAATACGCCATTAATATATGTAGACAAACATCCTTGTTGGTGCTTCACATTTGATGTTTGTTCTGTGTGCCAGTGAAGTTTCGAATCATTCTGGCAGATAGCAGAACCATAGCACAGCATCAAAATGGTGTCTACATATGACTCACATTACAAGCAGCATGCTGTTACTGAATTCTTGTGTGCAGAAAAGTAAATTGTGGTGAACATCATAAATTAAATGTTTGCAGTGTATGGTGATGCTGCAGTTGATGTGAGTACAGTTGGGCAATGGGTAAAAAAAGTTACAGCCTCAAGACACGCAGAAACAGAGCTCCATGATCAGCCACACTTGGGATATCCTGTCACAGCCATTGCTCCAGACATGCTGAATCATGTGGATGCCATTATTTGTGCTGACCGGTGCATCACAACACGACAATTGGCTCTACAGTTGTTGGTCAGCATTGGAAGTGTGTCTGCAATTATCGAGACTCTCGGATATTCAAAGAGGTGCTCATGATGCTTGCTCACAGTGGACCACAAATCAAAGAAAGTCCATTTAATCTGAATTGTTGGAGCATTCTGAGACTGAAGGAGAGCCCTTTCTGTCTTTTGAAGATGACAAGAGTGTCAGTCATGCAATGGAAACATGGCTACGCCTACAGGACAAGAGCTTTTACCAGCAGGGAATACGTGCTCTTCCACAACGTTGGTGTATGGCCGTAGAAAGTGATAGAGACTATGTAGAAGAATAGGACATGGGCAAGACATGGTGATGTATATTGGCACTGAATTCTGACTCTTAACAAACAATATGTTCTGAGAAAAAAAATGTGGGGCATTACTTATTGAACGACCCTCATATAATAACAGACAAAGAAAGTTTACATGATTCACAGACAGATGGTACATATGTCTTCCCTCCATTATGTAATCTTGATGGATTTGGCAACAGGAAGGGCATCCATCCACAATGTTAATAATAAAATAAAATTTGTCAAATTCTAAGAAAAAAAGAAAGAAAGAAAAGAACCCTGTACTTGATGGTGTAAATGCTAGGGAAAAGAAAGAAATATTGTGGCAACCAGCAGAAGATGCTGGAGGCATGAAGGAGGCAAATCTAAAGAAATCTCAAATGTAATGTGGTGACTATTAATGAAAAATGAGAGTTTCACCCTTACATAATAGGAACACTCATTATGCAAAATTGTTTGGAAATGTGAGGTGGTATGAAGGAAAATAAAATTCCGTACCATCAAAACTGTTCTCAGCAGTCCTGGGGTATGTTTTTAGATTCTTAAACTGGGGAAATGTAGAAGGAATACCTGCTCTAAACTACCATTGCTTTTCGCCCTCGAGTTTTTTGATAACATTATACAGTTTTCCTTTAGTGCAGATAAATTCATAAATTAATTTGTACCATTGATTAATAGACTTATAATAATTAATAGAGTTTGAAATTAGGACAGAAAATCAATTACAAAAAGACTAAATTAATATATAACTTCACTTCTAAAAGAAAATTGCAGAAATTAACTACAAAATCATAGAACTAGTTGATGAGTTCCTGTAGTTATAGTAGTTGAAGACAACTGTGGGATGGATAGGAAAAGAAATAAGCAGAAATGTAAAACTGGCCTTTAGTGCTTTTAGTAAACTGAACAGTTCTCAAAACTAAGCTTCTGGTGAGTCTAAAACTTAAATTTAATTTTCACTACGTTTTGCCAGTTTTGGTTTATAGTGGTGAGAGATGAAACCCATTCAAAAGTGGAAGGTTAATCAATTAGCAATAAATGATGACTAACTGACAACCTCAGCTGCCGACAGGTGCTGTTGATATACCTCAATGTGGACAGCTGAAAATGTGTGCCCCGACTGGGACTCGAACCCGGGATCTCCTGCTTACATGGCAGACACTCTATCCATCTGAGCCACCAAGGACACAGATGAATAGAGCGACTGCAGGGACTTATCCCTTGCAGCTTCCCGTGAGACTCACATTCCCAACTGTCCACAATTCTACGTATGTATTGTACCTTATAGACATTTGCCCACCCACTCATTACTCGCGCACGCTTTGGCGATTTCCATAAGAGTTTGGGCAACCTGTACGCATTCGCACAGATGAAGGTCAATGGCTGGGTAGCCTTTAACTACATATATATATATATATATATATATATATATATATATATATATATATATATATATATATATATATATATATATATATATGAAGACAGTAACTTGTTCTCGAAAGAACGGTTACTGTTGATGACCGTGCAGCTTTTCCCGGGAATAAATGATGACTAACTGACAACCTCAGCTGCCGACAGGTGTTGTTGATATACCTCGATGTGGACAGCTGAAAATGTGTGCCCCAACCAGGACTCGAACCCAGGATCTCCTGCTTACATGGCAGACGCTCTATCCATCTGAGCCACCGAGGACACAGATGAATAGAGCGACTGCAGGGACTTGTCCCTTGCACGCTTCGCGTGCGCGAGTAATGAGTGGGTGGGCAAATGTCTATAAGGTATAATACATATGTAGAATTGTGGACAGTTGGGAATGTGAGTCTCACGGGAAGCGTGCAAGGGATAAGTCCCTGCAGTCGCTCTATTCATCTGTGTCCTAGGTGGCTCAGATGGATAGAGCGTCTGCCATGTAAACAGGAGATCCCGGGTTCGAGTCCCGGTCGGGGCACACATTTTCAGCTGTCCACATTGAGGTATATCAACAACACCTGTCAGCAGCTGAGGTTGTCAGTTAGTCATCATTTATTCCAGGGAAAAGCTGCACGGTCATCAACAGTAACTGTTCTTTCGAGAACAAGTTACTGTCTTCATATATATATAATTAGCAGTACGTCTGGAGGTGGCCATCATCCAATAGTGGATGTCAAGTGGCTGATGAAAATGACTGTGGCAATGATAAGGATTGTCTGCTGTGAAAGTAATATTGGGGCATAATATGAGTGCTCGCCAACCTGTTAGCAATTTACTAGTGTCATCCAGAGTATTTCAATACCCATTTTCTGTTAATAAGTTAAATCAGTACTTTATTGGTATGGACAAGTATGCTGAAGTTTTACAAGCTGGTGGCCAATGACAGTTTGTGACGAAGCAAGCTGGGATATTTTCACTTCCCCTCTTTTTTTTACCATCTACCTCCTTAAATTCGTTTTTCACTTTTAACTAATTACCATTAACATATGTGAATATAATCTGCATTTTCATAAAAGAGAAAGGTTGACTCTCATTTTTAAAGAATATAAAACTAGATCTAATTTTGTGCTTAGTTTTAGCTATGTAATTGATTTTCTAATTTATTTTGACTATTCCTAGTTAGTATATTTCATCATAGGGTGAAATCTGTGATTGTTTTGTAATTAAATTCTATTGTTGACATATAAACATATATAAATTCTGTACTAATTGTAAGCATTTGGAAGACGAAATGCTAATAATCTTAAAGTATCTATTTGGCTCTCTTCGAAAACAAGTTAGCAAAGCCAGCCCTTAATTAATTGCAAAGTATTTATCAGTTTTGTCAAAACTATTGTTCACATAACTATATCTGTTAATTTCATCATTTAAACAAAGAATTCAGCCTAACTCTTGTATGAGAACAAACTGTTAATAAGAACCAATTTTTCGATGTATTTAGTTAATTTAATGAGTTAAGTTTTAATTGTAGTTTCTGTAAATTTAACTTCGACAATGTATAGTTTCAGTAGCTATTATTGTGAGGATATATAAGGGCACGATTTTTGGTCATGAGACAGTCAGTCCATGGCGGAGTTTCAGATGAGAAACCTGTGTTGGTTAGAATAACAACAATGCTTCAACTTAACTGTGGAATAAGTGTTACACAATTAGGCTGTGTGTAAAAACAATGACAGTGTCTGCTCCATACGCACCTTTCTATTCTTCACGAACTGTGAACTTTGTGGTTTGGTTTTTACTGCTTGTAGATGTTCAACTGTAAACTATTGTAGCACTATGCGGATGTTCACGTGATACCTATTAATGAGACTTATAAAAAGTTGAGCAATAGTGAACTGGCTATGTTAAATGTGTATATGGGGGGTTGTGAAAAGTGAAAGTAAAAGACTGTGAAACGCAACTGTGCATCTGTCAGCTACATCATTTCAAGTGGGCAGTATTGCACCTCCACACCCAATTTTTTCAGCCAGTACATCGACACCGAGGACAACAAACGAAGAAATAAAGCAGGCGACCACCATTACAAGTTATGCCATATGTACCTACTGGAAATAAGTAATAAGGAGTAAGAATCAGCTGTTTAATCAATGAATTGTACAGATTGATACAAGTATGATGAACTGTCAAGTTGGCTAATGAAGAGCAGTACATCATACAATTGTGCACTACTTAGTTACTTGTGTAGTCAGTTTGGATCAACAGAAAAAACAGTTTATCATTTTGTGGTAAGGCACAGACAGTGCTAAGTGATAAGTTGAAGATAGTGTGAATTTTCTTTGTTTAAACAAAACCATTTGACTGTGTGGAATATTCAATATTTATGCACAGACTGAAGCATTATGGAATTAAATACTGCAGCATTTACACAACATTAAACACAAAACATTTTTCATTTTGGATAACACTTCCTTCACCATACTTTTGAAAGACGTACGTTATTTTATAGATTCAGTTTCTTATAGGTTTTCAGTATAACTGAAAAAGGTAGGAGATAAAAAACAGATTTTTCAAATTGAAAGGATTCTGTGTGACACATTCATTGCATCTTCCAAACAAAATCATCACAGTATTTTAGAGCCTTCTCCCACTATATATTATTACTTATATGCAGGCCTCATATTTTAATTTGTTTGTAATCACTGTGCGAGTTATGTAACAGCTAACCCATTTCATAATCAGTTAGCTTTCTTAGGATGGTCTCATGAAACATGAGAAAAATATAAAACAAATTGCAGCTTTACACCTACCAATTGCTTGGCAGTAAACTAACTCTAAATTATGTTTACAATCATTCATTTGCATTGTCTGTGTTGTTCTTCTTTCTTCAATTTTGCGACAAATTATTCCATGTATATACATTTTAGACCCTGCCACACACATAAGAATTTCAGAGTACAATATAAGGAATTATAGAGCTCAAATTTGTGATGGTATTTGTTGTATGGGCATTAGGGTGTGATTGAAGGTATATTTCTCTGCCTAATATTCTGTCTTCCAATGTTGGAGATATCATCAGAGGCTGTGACAGCTGAGAAAGCAGTTACAAACTTAAAAAAGAAAAAGAGCACATAAACAACTTTAACTGAAAAGAAGAAAGGTTTGAAATTACACATTGGTGTGGTGGGCAAAATGTCATACAGAATCTGGATCTCATCGTATGACATGATTTTTAGGAATCCATGGCATTGATAAAGTAGCTGATTAATATATACAATACCAGGATAATACTGAGAGATGAGAAGTAACCCCAAAGTTGTTTTTTGGAGGGGTTAGCAATACCAGGATTGGATACAATGGCCTGAGAAATCTGCTTTGGGCCAGGCTAATGAGGTAATTATGTCGAGTGGATGCTGAGGCGAGGATGGTAGTGTATTACATTACAGAGTCTACATCTGAACAATATGCTGACTTCAAATGGCCAGGCTGTATGGGAGGGATTGTTTGACATAGAAATGATGGTAACTGTCAGAATGTAAGAACTGTTGTTTGCTAGTAGGTTTAATGTGAAGAGAACTGTGTAGCTGAGCCTCAGTGAGGATGAGGTCAACATAAAGAAAAGCGGCATGGGATTTGGAAGAAGACCATATGAAATTTAATTGGAAGAATGTATTCATAAATTCCAAAAATGTTAACAGTCCAGCCTCACAATGAGTCCATTTGGGAAGGATGTCATCAATGTATCTAAACCAAACCAGGGGCTGAAGGCTTATGGATCCCAGGAAGGTACCCTCCAAGTGAGTCACTGGCACTACAAGCATGCACATTTCTTTAACCTTTGTGTGTGTTTTCTCCTGCTGCTGCTTGGCGACTAAATTTTTTTATCCATCCAATTATATTATATAATTATTATCAGACATTTATCTCCACTATAATATACAGGCCTCTTTCAAACTTCTCCACACATTACTATCATCAGAATTTTGGATCTACATTTGTGCTGCTTGTTTCCTTATGTTATCAGTCTTCCATTAGATTGGTCTGTAGGTTTTTTCACATCATGAGATGTGTGACCCAGAATTTCCTTAGTTCCATTCTCACCATTTGCACATTTACTTGTGAATAGAAAATACATTTTCCCAAATGAAATTTAAGCAATTTTTACTCGCCTGCTTACTTCTTGAAGAACCCATCTGCTTGTTAATTTCAGTTGAACTAACTGTACAAATTTGTTGTTTCTATAACTTTGTCAATAATCTTCACTATTATCTTTATAAGATACAGGTTATACATTATCCTCTTCTTGTTTTAGTTAATCTTTGGTCTAATGGTATACCTGCTGTGTTTATTTCCTTCATCTTTTTCTGCAGTTATTATGTGCAAACTGAAGACTGTCCAGATAAGATCCATTTATGTAAATTCCTTCTTGATCTCAGTTACATGATTTGAAAACCTCTTCCAAGGGTGGCACAAACAGTGTTGGGCTAGTGGACTCTCTTCACCAAATACTTTTCTCAATTTTGATCATTATATTTGCTTGATGTAATTGAGTGGAAGTTCTAACCTTGTTGTGCATGTTATTCAACAAACTGATGTCAGTGGTTTGCATTCTTTTGTTCTGCAGTGCTGCCAGCTTAATTTCTTACAGTCTGTAAGCCCCATATAAAGAGGTAACTGATGTGCATTGTTGACAGCTTGAAGATGGCCAATTGTGGTACACCTAGTTTTGAAATCAGCTTATGTTGCCTGTTTAAAGTCTGAAGTTGTTGTATAAATAATTAATAAGGATTTTTTTTTTTTTTTTAATTCTGTACCCCACTGACAAAAGACTTATGGGCCTATAGTTATGAATATCTTCAATTCATGTAAAATATTGGATGGCTGTAATTAAAGTGTAGCTTCTGATGGATGTCCAGAGCAAGCTGTAATTGTTATATGGCAGCAAAATTTGTTAGATATGCTAGTGTGTTAATGTGGAACTGATTTGTGCTGAAAAAATAGTGCAAGTTTTGGCCAACAGGTGTACATCGGGTGCTGTGAATGTAAGAAAGATGCATAGAAATTTTTCCATTGTAATGGATGAAGAACAGGATGTGGGCAGAAAATGTCAAACAAGTGACAAAGGCAGAATGCTGATTTTATTATTAACCATCTTCCATGAAAACAGTGGTTTACACACACACACACACACACACACACACACAGAATCACTTGGTCTCAATAATGTGCAGACATCACAGTACACCTGACAGTCCCTATGGGTGTATTCTCTTCATAGAAGAATGGACCGAATAAAGGTGCTAATGAATCCACACTACACAATCACACACAGTGAGTACAGGGGCTCCTCATGCACAACACACAGTTTAGCAATATCGTAAATTCATCAGTTCTGTGTATTCACTACAGCCTGCAGTGTAAAATGTGTCTTGTCACTGCATAAAATATTGCCTGATCACATGCCATCAACTTTTCAACCCACGCCAGAAACCGAAGAGCAAATTGAGAACACTGCTGTAGATTGTGAGGTTTCAGGTGCTGCACCATCTTTATCTTGTATGGTTACCAGTGTAATAAACCTGCAAAACTTTTTTAGTGTTGACCATGGGATAGAAAATTCTTGTGATACTGCATGAGCACTAGCGCTATCTGGGGCACTTGCTGCAAGATCAGTTACAGCAACAGCAACCTTGTCAATAATTTTCACCAGCATAGGATGCCTTACATTTCCAGGTACCACACCAAGGTCACACAGGTTTTTGAATTTCATTATCATCTTTGTTAAACCATTTAATGACATAGGGCATCTCCTCAGACCTTTCAGCCAGTGGTCCTATCTCAGTGTATCACTGTAAGTTGTGCTATTCACATAAAACAGTTTCACTAAAAGCACATGGTCTCTCTTCTCTGTAACCATATGTTCACTCATATAATGGCTTGTCAAATGACACTGTCAGTGTCATATTGCCATACAAACAGTGCACAGCACCATATTTGCACCTGGTGGCCAAAACTGAAATAATTTTTTTCCAGAGTAAATTGGTCATGCATTAATGTATGCATATCTACCAAGTTTCACTGCTATATGATAATCACAGCCCACACTGGACCTCTGTGAGTAGCTGCACTTTCATTATAAACACTTGATACAACAATTATGGTATTGATCAAATTATATGATGACATCCTTATAAAGAGACACATATGGATGTTTGTGCAAGTTTTGCTTTCAACACCTTTCCCTTTTCTTTTATAAGATCTGCAGTTATTCCATTATTTCCAGGGGTTTTTCTTCTTTTGTTGTTTCCATTTCATGCACAATGTTTCAGCCACTAACCCAGCCACTTACTCCAGGTGCTGTGGGTTTTACAGCATATGAGGAAGATGACTGGGTCAGTTGTTGAAATAGCATGCATCGAATGGAAACAACAACTTGGCAGAGCATCCATGTGTACACCATTAATCAGTTACACTGAGGAAACCTGAGAGATATTATATGAGTATTTGTTTCCTTTGGTGTATTATGTAGAGTTTTGAAAACATCATTGAACCCCATTAATATGATCTCCTGGTTCATCATCAAAGAGTCATCTGATACCTTGACTGATGTGATATGATGTCTACCCAATATAACTATCTGTTTTGTTTTCTTCGTAGTTTGGATACAGTTAACTGTTCTCCTTGTAATCTTCTCTTTATAGTGTCTGACATCTTCTCATGAATGTTTCTGAATATTTCAGTGTAGTTCAGTTAATTCTCTCTGTCTTTTGTTATCATTTACTCTTTATTCTTTTCTCTTCTCCATCAACTATCAGACTGTCTGCTGTAAAATACTCCCATAACTACACAGGGGAAATAAAATGAAACAAAACTTTTATCATTCCAAGAGACCAACATTGTTACTTTTTCTTCATAAAGTGAACTACTTGTATTTTGTATTTGTTAAACAATTGAGAGTTCCTATTTTAGCGAGAGAGAGAGAGAGAGAGAGAGAGAGAGAGAGAGAGAGAGAGAGAGAGACAGACAGACAGATAGAGAGAGAAAGAGAGAGAGATGTGACACAAAAGCCTATTCTAATGATTTGTGCCTATCTGTGAGTTGTGTTGTCACTCAGCTGTTAATATGGCTTCAAGATAATGAACTGTAAATAAATAATTTGAGTACTTCCCATAGAGATTTTGACTTTATTATTGCCTAGGCCATCAATACAAATCAATGATTGGCTTGAACCACACCCTCTGCTTGGTACACCCAGTTAGTTGGTTAGTTTCATGTTCCATAGACTAATCATAGTTATGTTAAATGAATCATTTTACATTCACATTACAAATTAATTTGTAAATATGGTTATATGCAGAACATTTATAATTTTTTCCCATCTATAACATGCATTTTGTTCTAATTACATTGTCACCTATCATATAAATCTATCATGCCATTTTCACACATATTATTATTAAAGTTATTACTAACTGTCCCTGGCCACACATTGCTATGGCTCAGTCTGGTTAAATGGAAAAGAAAGAAAAGGCAAAGCACACATTTCCAATATGCATGCGAACTGCATATACATCCTAATCTCTTGGGGTCCTCCTCCTGGCCCCTCTTCTCACCATCACCTTCTCCCCCTTCTCTCTGTTGATCTTCTCCTTCCTCTCTCAGTCCCTTCCAGCCCACTCCCTCTCCCTGTCTCTGTGTCCATCACCTGCTCTACTTCTCTCTGTCCATCTTCTACTCCCCATCTCCATCTCCATCTCCACATTCTCACTCTCTCTCCCTGTCTCTCCGTCCATTACCTACTTCCCCCTGTTTCTGTCCATCTTCACCTCCCCCATTACTCCATCTCTTCCTACACCCCTCTGTCTCCCTCTCTCTCTATCCAGCTCATTTTTTCCATTTTATTTGTCCCATTTCCTCCAATCGCTCTGTCCATCTCCTATTGTACTTGTATCACCCCCTCCCCCCCCCCCCCCCCTTCATGACCTAGAGGCTTTTTTATAGTTACTGAAAATTCAGATCGCTGTTGCACTTGCCATATGTGACTATTCACAAGCACCTTTATTCATTCTATTCTTCTTTTAAGAGAATAGATCCAGAGAGGCTGTCTGGTGTACCACATCTGCATGTTATCGAGACCATGTGATTCTGACTTTCGAAGAGCATGACTCCATGTGTGTGTGTGTGTGTGTGTGTGTGTGTGTGTGTGTAGTGTGTGTGTGTGTGTGTGTGTGTGTGCCTGCGTAAACCACTGTTTTCATTCAAAATGGTTAATAACAATCATAAGCTGATGAGCCATAAATATGTGTATGTATGCGTGTGTCCAAACATTTATTACACTAACATGTAAAAATTTGAAGCAAATTGGTCAAGTACTTTCTGAGATTTTTGGTAATGTTTCCCCTTTACATATGACAGATTTATTTATTTATTAAGAAAATAGATAAACAACAACATGCAAGTATTTGAATACAAATTTGTGTGTAAAATTCAAAGCAGTTATATTTATATATAAACAAAGATGATGTGACTTACCGAATGAAAGCGCTGGCAAGTCGATAGACACACAAACAAACACAAATATACACACAAAATTCAAGCTTTCACAACAAACTGTTGCCTCATCAGGAAAGAGGGAAGGAGAGGGAAAGACGAAAGGATGTGGGTTTTAAGGGAGAGGGTAAGGAGTCATTCCAATCCCGGGAGTGGAAAGACTTACCTTGGGGGAAAAAAGGACGGGTATACACTCGCGCACACACACACATATCCATCCACACATATACAGACACAAGCAGACATATTTAAAGACCATATATATATATATATATAATAGAGGGAAACATTCCACATGGGAAAAATATATCTAAAAACAAAGATGATGGGACTTACCGAACAAAAGCGCTGGCAGGTCGATAGACACACAAACAAACACAAACATACACACAAAATTCAAGCTTTCCCAACAAACTGTTGCCTCATCAGGAAAGAGGGAAGGAGAGGGAAAGACGAAAGGATGTGGGTTTTAAGGGAGAGGGTAAGGAGTCATTCCAATCCCGGGAGCGGAAAGACTTACCTTAGGGGG
Source organism: Schistocerca americana (assembly GCF_021461395.2). NCBI lineage: Eukaryota > Metazoa > Arthropoda > Insecta > Orthoptera > Acrididae > Schistocerca > Schistocerca americana. The sequence goes on along the minus strand of NC_060121.1, from coordinate 736,671,166 downwards.
AAAAAAGGACGGGTATACACTCGCACACACACACATATCCATCCACACATATACAGACACCTACTGTGTGTGTGTGTGTGTGTGTGTGTGTGTGTGTGTGTGTGTATAATAGGTATACAAAAACATGCATGTATTCAAATGCAAAGGTACGTCAAAATTTTGAAGAAACCAGTGAAGAACTTTACAGATTTTAACATTTTGACAAACGATTATTTACATTTTTATATAGAGTTCCCCCAATAATTATTACATATAGATTTATATATTACATACGTCACTCCAGCTGGTACATAAAAACATGCACTTATTCGAATGCAATGTTGTTTCAAAATTTCAAATTAATCGGGGACGAATTTTCAGGGATTTACGATTTTGAACAAATGAACTTTTACACTTTTATTTATAAATGTTCATTTGTTCAAAAACTTAGTCCCCTGAAATTTTGAGACAATGTTGCATTTATTTATTTATTATTCGAATATCCTTCTCATCGTGTCCTGTAGATCTTCTCTTACTTGGGGTTCTGGGCAGTTTTTCCGAACTTCACTCCTTTTTCTAAACCTCGCCAGTTCTTTTTCTTCACTCTTCTTCCTTCAGCCCTTCTGTCAGAAGAAGAACCACTGCCTCCATAAACTTGCAGACTTTAATACCTTTCTATGAGTGTTCTCCTGCCACTGCTGGGTGAGTAGATTTTTTATCTGTTCAATTACCTTATATTTTCAAAAGTGATTATTTTTAAAGATGTTAGCAAAGATCTTATATACATTTATTCAAAATCTGAAATCTCTGAAAGTTCTTCACCAACCCCTTTGAAATTTTCACACAATATTGCATTCAAATATGTGCATTTTTTATATACCTATGATAGTGTCATGCGATATAGTTTACAGTTTTATTTATTATATATCTAATATATGTTTATTTATACCCAATGGCGCTCCTGTTGTTTTATAATAACATGCAGAATTTCAAAGCAGTCAGTAAAAAAAAAATTCAGAGATACATGATTTTGAACAAATGAACATTTATACTTTTGAAACTTCCTGGCAGATTAAAACTGTGTGCCCGACCGAGACTCGAACTCGGGACCTTTGCCTTTCGCGGGCAAGTGCTCTACCACCTGAGCTACCGAAGCACGACTCACGCCCGGTACTCACAGCTTTACTTCTGCCAGTACCTCGTCTCCTACCTTCCAAACTTTACAGAAGCTCTCCTGCGAACCTTGCAGAACTAGCACTCCTGAAAGAAAGGATATTGTGGAGACATGGCTTAGCCACAGCCTGGGGGATGTTTCCAGAATGAGATTTTCACTCTGCAGCGGAGTGTGCGCTGATATGAAACTTCCTGGCAGATTAAAACTGTGTGCCCAACCGAGACTCGAACTCGGGACCTTTGCCTTTCGCGGGCAAGTGCTCTACCACCTGAGCTACCGAAGCACGACTCACGCCCGGTACTCACAGCTTTACTTCTGCCAGTACCTCGTCTCCTACCTTCCAAACTTTACAGAAGCTCTCCTGCGAACCTTGCAGAACTAGCACTCCTGAAAGAAAGGATATTGCGGAGACATGGCTTAGCCGCAGCCTGGGGGGTTCGCAGGAGAGCTTCTGTAAAGTTTGGAAGGTAGGAGACGAGGTACTGGCAGAAGTAAAGCTGTGAGTACCGGGCGTGAGTCGTGCTTCGGTAGCTCAGGTGGTAGAGCACTTGCCCGCGAAAGGCAAAGGTCCCGACTTCGAGTCTCGGTCGGGCACACAGTTTTAATCTGCCAGGAAGTTTCATATCAGCGCACACTCCGCTGCAGAGTGAAAATCTCATTCTGGAAACATCCCCCAGGCTGTGGCTAAGCCATGTCTCCGCAATATCCTTTCTTTCAGGAGTGCTAGTTCTGCAAGGTTCGCAGGAGAGCTTCTGTAAAGTTTGGAAGGTAGGAGACGAGGTACTGGCAGAAGTAAAGCTGTGAGTACCGGGCGTGAGTCGTGCTTCGGTAGCTCAGGTGGTAGAGCACTTGCCCGCGAAAGGCAAAGGTCCCGAGTTCGAGTCTCGGTCGGGCACACAGTTTTAATCTGCCAGGAAGTTTCATATCAGCGCACACTCCGCTGCAGAGTGAAAATCTCATTCTGGATTTATACTTTTATTTTTAGACATTATTATTAACCAGAGTCATACTTGCTTCTATTCAATAAGATTACAGTACACCCAAATACGTTAATGAAGGATTACAGCTGATGATTCACCTTTTAAACCTAATAACTTGATCTTATAACAATAATGGAAATTCCTGGTTGGAGCAATAGATAAAATAAGGAAAAGGCAATGTGTGTATTATTGACAGAAAAAGACCTAGTGGTGAAAAGTTCGTGTGAATGCTGTTTTCTGTGTTACTGTGCTCTATGCACTGATCTGCTACAGCTGAATAGTTTCCTTTCCTTTATTTTAAACTGATCTTATAAAGCACTTCTTCATTTAATCTCATTTCCTGGCGTATGATTACCTTGCAGCTGATATTATGAGTATCGTCCATATCAAATGTGTTATCAACCAATTGCGTACTACTGCTGTTGCAGTACACTGCAACTCAAATGGGAAATTTTGAATAACCCAAGGAATCTAATAATTGCAAGAGCTATTGTTTCCTTGTGTTTTAGGATCAACTTCTTAGTAACTGTGCTCTGCTGAATACTACCACAAAACTTACCTCTGACAACATTTGCTTAATTTGAGTGTCTGGTATGTCAGGCTGTCCTAAAGTAGCAAATGTTAGCCTTAGGTCTGTAGTACTAATCACACCATCTTTATCCAGGTCAAACAGTTGAAATGCCTGAAAATATAGACACATAATAGAGTGAAACATTGCTTGTATAGTTGTGTCATCATATTTTGAGCTATTGAAAGAGACATGTGCAGGTTTTCATAAACTGTTAGAAAAAAAAAGATGCAATAAGACTTTATACTAGTTAGTAAAACACTTTTTATTGTTGCATAAAACATTTAGTCTGGATAACCTTTATTTAATACTCTCTCCAAGATATAATGTCTTTTCCAATATGACAATTGTTGAATGACAAAGAGAACTGTGAGCTCAAGCATTTGTCAGTTAGGTGGAACGAGTTTGTTACCAATTGTGTAGAAGTGTGGCTAATAATTCCAGTCTATTATACTGTTACTGAATGTGTAATCCGTTATAATATAATAGTTTGTAAAAAATTAGACAGTGCCAGTAAATCTTTATTGAATATTCAGTCAGTCTCTGTTAAAACATTATGAAGCTAGCTTTAGTTTTGTACACTTTACTCAGTTGTAGCTATTTTGGGAAAGTTTGTGTGAATGATCTACCTGAAATATTGATACTGAACACTGATGTCTCCTGACATTATGCAGAATCCAGGATCTGAAAATGACATTGTTAATATTAACCATGAAAATGAGAAGGAAAGACTCCTCATCATCTCGTCCTGTAAGTCTCCCCTGACCCAGGATTCTGGATGACTTTTCTAAACTCTACCCCTTTTCTTAAACCTGTCCAGTCCTTTTCCTTAGCTCCTCTTCCTCCCCTTCAACCCTTCTGCTGGAAGAAGGAACCACTACCTCCGAAAGCTTGTGTAAGTAACAGCAACAAAACATTATTTTAATGTGTGTGTTCCCTTGCCACCACTTGATGAGTAGAACTTATTAAATTATATTGCCAAAAATTGATTTTTTTTTGTTAACCATGAGAATGTTTTATAAACATAAATAAAAATTCTTAAAAAGTGTTTGTGCTACTTTCCTCAGCAAAATTAAGTAAAAGTGCAATTTAGTTAGTTATTACTAAACATGTGCACCTGCAGAAGAGAGTTCTCGCACAGTTGCAGCAGAGAAGTTGAGAATGTGTGGGAAGTAGTCAATAAGTGAAACTGAAAAGCAAGCAGAAAAGGTATACTACAGCAAATATCTGTCAGAAGCGTTGTGAGATACCATTTAATGTTCAAACCATTTTGATTATGACTGGTACAGGCTCTTTACACAAGTAGAAGGTAATATGTATAGATTTTTCTGAAAATTTGCTCCAGAAGCTGTAAGGGGGTGACACTTTTCTGTCATATACAGTTTTTAGCAGTAAGTTAACATTCCACTTACGTACCAAAGTAATTAGACACAACAAGAAAATGGTTCCACCATCCCAGTGATGTTCTCAGGAGCAGAAGAGCAACCTTCAACATCAAATAACTGTCAATACAAATGCGATGATACTGCAAATACTACTCTACCAGATGCACAAACACAGACAAAAATAACAAAAGCAACTGCACAACCCAAAAGGGGGGGGGGGGACTACAACAAAAACAGTTAAGCAACCATTAGCTTCTCCAGCAGAGAAAGAGACTCCCACAGCAACAAAAACTGTCAAGCGACAATCAGTTTTTACACCAGCAATAAAAAAAAGAGACACCAACAGCAACCAAATCAGTCAACCCGCCATCAGTCTCACCAGCAGTGATAAACAAGATGACACCTACAGCAGAGAAAACAGTGGTCAACAGAAGAACTATTGTTCCTCCTCCCATATTCAATGATTTTTTGTGGACAGGACTGAAGAGGAAAAAGCTACCACCCAGTCAGCTGCAGCAATTAGGGTAGAACCAAAAATTTCTCAACAGTGTTCAGTACTTTCTGACTCTTACAATCAGCAAATTTACTTCCACAATGTACAAGGACTCAGAAACAAAGTGAGTGAAATAGAAATTTTAATAAATAGTAACAGTGAATTATCAAATACCCAAATACTATGTATTACTGAGCACTTAATGAGCTGTTCTGAAATTGAAGGTGTTATGATACCACAGTTCAAACTGATAAATCATTTCTCAAGGAAAAAATTCAAGGGTGGAGGGAGCTGCATATTTGTAAAAAACAATACTATTGCTCTACCACTGGACATATGCAACTCCCACAGCATTGAAAAAGACATAGAATTATCGGGTATAGAAGTCACTGAACATCGTATTTACTGAATATCAGTATACAGATCACCCTCAGGCAACCTAAGCTGTTTCTATAAGAACTTGGCCTTAGTATTAGAAAAACTAACTGAACGGAAATCCTACATAACTGTAAACTGTGGCGATTTTAACAGAGATTTCCTAGTAGAAGATAGTGACATGTAAGCTTCAAAAACTTTGAATCTCTACAATCTGGAACTAAAGGTTAAATCCCCAACCAGAATAACCAACCGCAGTGAATCTTGTCTTGACCAATAGCTACAGACACAGAAGGCACAGCATGCTCTGTAAAGCTAGGATTCTCTGACCACAATGCCCTAATTATACGGATACCAGTAAGCAAGCCTCCTCAAAAAAGCTTACAACACAAACTAGAAATTTCTGCAAATCAATATCCACACCTTTCTGTCTCACATGCAAACAGAAAACGGCAGGATATATATCAGTCTCAAAATGTAGATGACAAATTTGAGACTTTTCTAAATACCTTTAGTTATTATTTCAACTACCACTTCCCCTTAAAAACAAAAAATGTTTCCAATAACAGTAAATTTCTCCAAGTGGATGACCCCAGGTATTATCACCTCAGTAAAAAGAAAAAGAGAACTCTTCAACCTCAGCAAGACCGAATTTGGCAATACTGAAAAATTTAAGAATTACTTTACCAAATATAAAAAAATCTTTATAAATGTAGTTAATGCAGCCAAAAAGCTGCAAAATGATAACCTTCTCAAATTATCAGCTAACAAAAGTAAATACATGTGGAAAATCATTAATAGACATATTGGCAGAAATCAACAGCTGACAAGTAATATGAACCAAAAAATAAATGGGAAATAAATCACAAACAAAAAAGAAATAGCAGATGAATTTCACCCATATTTTATTAAAAATGTTGAAAGTCTCACAGACCACCTTAAAAATAATCATCTCCCAAACTTAGTACAAAACAACTGCACCGACACGCTGTTCTTATTACCAACAACAGAGGCAGAAACAGAAAAAATTATTCATACAAAAATTAAGAAAAAATCCTATGCAGGACAAGATCAGATACCCTGCTTTCTTCTCCATAACTGCAGCAACCTCATAAGTCAACCACTGTCCCACATAGGAAACTCTTCATTCCTCAACGGCATATTTCCTAATAAACTCAAGACTGCAAAAATCATACCCATTCATAAAAAAGGAAGTAAAGATGATATCAGCAATTACAGGCCAATAGCAGTACTCTCAGTATTCAGCAAAAATTTGAATATACTATGGCAGACAGACTAAATTAATTTCTGAAAATAAGAAATGCCATATCACCTGCTCAGTTTGGTTTCCAAGGAGGATAAACCACAACTGATGCAATACAGCAACTCCTAGATTACACCTGAACACTAGTAGACAAGAAGCTTGTAGCCATAGGCATTTTTCTTGACCTAGCAAAGGCATTTGATATGGTCAGTCACAAGATACTGTTCCAAAAAATTTGTTCGCATGGAATAAGGGGCACTGGCCATGACTGGTTTAAAAGCTACCTCAAAGACAGAAACCAATATGTCCAAATGAATGTAACCGATTGACCAGAAATTGCTAATACTGTACTACCCAAATCACAGAACATGGAGTTCCCCAAGGCTCAGTGTTGGGACCCTTATTATTCTTACTTTATGTAAATGACCTCCTCTTAAATTTACACAATAACAGAACGTTCCTCTTTGCTGATGATACCACAATTACGATATCTGACTCAAATGAATATCTTCAAGATGCAATAAACAGGAGCACAGCACACCTAAACTCACAGACTACTCCTAAATATAAAAAAGACAGCTGGTATTACTTTCCACACAGTCTAAAATAAAAACCCACCAGTACCAAATATATCACTGAGTGATGATAAAATCAACTATGTAAAGGAAACCAAATTTTTGGGGGTTACCATTACTGACACTTACATGGAAAAGTCATATTGATAAACCTGCACCAAATTGAGTAAAGTATGTTCCATGATTAGACAAATAAGGAATATTGTTAATACCAACACCTTCACATCAATGTACTATGCTCTTTTCTACTCTATATTAAGCTATGGAATTATCTTTTGGGGCCGCAGTACAGAAGCAGTGAGGCTGTTTAAACTACAAAAAAAAGTAGTTAGAATAATATTATTCAGACAGCAGAAAGAATCTTGTAAACCACTGTTCCAGAATCTGAACATATTATCCCTCCCATGTCAGTACATACTGGACCTACTATGTTTCACCACGAAAAATATTAGCAACTTAGATATAAACTCAGACTGGCACCAACATGATACAAGGTCAAAGAACTCTCTACGAGTAATTCCTCATTCAACAAAATTATACAGTAAAGGTGTCAAATATATGAGAATAAAACTCTACAATCATCTGCCAATACCAGTGAAGAACATTACACAAGTGAAGGATTTTAAAGTAAAACTATGGTCACTCCTAATTAAACACTGCCTCTACAGCATACAGGAATTCCTCGAAAACAACCTGCTTTAAGGAACTGCTATAAGGAACTCCTCAACAAAAACATCAGCTAATGAATCCCAAACTACTGACCTTACATAACATAACTGAATGTAATGAATATAATACAGGGAAACATTCCACATGGGAAAAATATATTTAAAAAAACAAAAATTCTGTAACTTACCAAAAGAGAAAGCACTGGTATGTTGATAGACACAAAAAAACACACAAATACACACACAAATATTCAAGCTTTCGCAACCCAAGGTTGCTTCATCAGGAAAGAGGGAAGGAGAGGGAAAGACGAAAGGACGTGGATTTTAAGGGAGAGGTTAAGGAGTCATTCCAGTCCTGGGAGCGGAAAGACTTACCTTACGGGGTAAAAAAGGACAGGTATACACTCGCACACACACACATATCCATCCGCAAACATACAGACACAGGCAGACATATGTAAATGCAAAGAGGTTGGGGAGAGATGTCAATCAAGGTGGGAGCACAGAGGCAAAGATGTTGTTGAATGACAGATGAGGTACAAGGGGCGGCAACTTGAAATTAGCGGAGGTTGAGGCCTGGTGGGTAATGGAAAGAGAGAATATTTTGAAGGGCAAGTTCCCATCTCCGGAGTTCTGATAGGTTGGTGTCAGTGGTGAGTATACAGATAACCATGACGGTGTAACACTGTGCCAAGATGTGCTGGCCATGCACCAAGGCATGTTTAGCCACTGGGTGATCCTCATTACCAACAAACACTGACTGCCTGTGTCTGTTCATGCGAATGGATAGTTTGTTGCTGGTCATTCCCACATAGAAGGCTTCACAGTGTAGGCATGTCAGCTGGTAAATCACGTGGGTGCTTTCACACGTGGCTCTGCCTTTGATCGTGTACACCTTCTGGGTTACAGGACTGGAGTAGGTGGTGGTGGGAGGGTGCATGGCACAGGTTTTACACTAGGGACGGTTACAAGGGTACGAGCCAGAGGGTAGGGAAGGAAGTTTGGGGATATCATAGGGATGAACCAAGAGGTTACAAAAGTTAGGTGGATGGCAGAAAGACACTCTTGGTGGAGTGGGGAGGGTTTCATGAAGGATGGATCTCATTTCAGGGCAGGATTTGAGGAAGTCGTATCTCTGCTGGAAAGCCACATTCAGAGTCTGATCCAGGCCCGGAAAGTATCCTGTCACAAGTGGAGCACTTTTGGAGATCTTCTGTGGGAGGTTCTGGGTTTGAGGGGATGAGGAAGTGGCTCTGGTTATTTGCTTCTGTACCAGGTCGGGAGGGTAGTTGCGGGATGCGAAAGCTGTTTTCAGGTAATTGGTATAATGGGTCAGGGATTCAGGACTGGAGCAGATTCATTTGCCACAAAGAACTAACCGTTTGATATGGAATGGGTGGCAGCTGTCATAATGGAGGTACTGTAGCTTCTTATGGGTTTGATGTGGACGGATTTGTGAAGCTGGCCATTGGACAGATGGAGGACAATGTCAAGGAAAGCAGCATGGATTTGGAGTAGGACCAGGTGAATCTTATGGAACCAAAGGAGTTGAGGTTGGAGAGGAAATTCTGGAGTTCTTCTTCACTGTGAGTCCAGATCATGAAGATGTCATCAATAAATCTGTACCAAACTTTGGGTTGGCAGTCTTGGGTAACCAAGAAGGCTTCCTCTAAGCGACCCATTAGTAGGTTAGCGTATGAGGAGGCCATCCTGGTACCCATGGCTGTTACCTTTAATTGTTGGTATGTCTGGCCTTCAAAAGTGAAGAAGTTGTGGGTTAGGATGAAGCTGGCTAAGGTAATGAGGAAAGAGGTTTTGGGTAGGGTAGCAGGTGATCGGTGTGAAAGGAAGTGCTCCACTGCAGTGAGGCCCTGGACGTGCGGGATGTTTGTGTATAAGGAAGTGGCATCAATGGTTACAAGGACGGTTTCCGGGGGTAACAGATTGGGTAGGGATTCCAGGAGTTCGAGAAAGTGGTTGGTGTCTTTGATGAAGGATGGGAGACTGCATGTAATGGGTTCAAGGTGTTGATCTATGTAAGCAGAGATATGTTCTGTGGGGACTTGGTAACCAGCTATAATGGGGTGGCCGGGATGTTTGGGTTTGTGAATTTTAGGAAGTAGGTAGAAGTTAGGGGTGCGGGGTGTCAGTGGGGTCAGGAGGTTGATGGAGTCAGGTGAAAGATTTTGTAGGGAGCCTAAGGTTTTGAGGATTCCTTGAAGCTCTGCCTGGACATCAGGAATGGGATTACCTTGGCATACTTTGTATGTAGTGTTGTCTGAAAGCTGACGCAGTCCCTCAGCTACATACTCCCGACGATCAAGTACCACGGTCATATTTGTGTGTTTTTTGTGTCTGTCAACATGCCAGCACTTTCTCGTTTGGTAAGTTACAGCATCTTTGTTTTATATATATATATATATATATATATATATATATATATATATATATATATATATATATATATATATATATATATATATATATATATATATATATATAAAAACTGAATGTAAGTTTTATTGGTATTAATGCTAAATTCTGATACAGAATAAATATAAGACCTAAGTACATTACACACGTGATATAAATATGTAATCATATTATAGATTCATAGACATGTACCTCTTCTTATAAATGCCTAATATGTATCAAATGACCTGTCCTATATCATGATGTGCATTTATGTACAATGTATGATTCAGAGGATCAAAACAAATAAATAAATAAAAAAATAAATAGATGAAAATTAGGGATGCAGTTTTGGGAAAAATACATGGCGAACCTAAATTCATAACTACTGAGTGAAAGAAATTCTTTTTCAGATATACAGTGCCATTTGAAGCTCTGGAAAATCCACTTCCTAATGCATATAGGTTAGTTTATCCAAAGACCAGAAAATGATTTGGTTTGACAAACATTATAGAAACTGAAACCTTACGTTACAATTTGTTAACAGTATATCTCCAGTAGGACTAATCATGCACACTTGATATAATTTTATTGATGCTAAAGGAAAATTTATCACATAACTATGTATCCCCATGAGTATTCTCACTCTTTGTGAGCTATACGCTACCTGACCACAAAGCTCAGATTCATGTAGTATAACTTCCTTATTTTGTTCTTCTGCGCTTCATTTTCTCTTTGTTCTTTCTATGTATCTAGAAAGATATGTTCTGTGTATCTACAAGTGTCTACCTATGTATGGCAATTGTTGTCAGACATTCAGTATTCTCCTTTTTATCCTCAATAGAAAATATATTGGTACATGACCTTAAAGTGTGTACTTATTGTATAAATGGTTAGCTATCTATTATTCAGAAGCCACTGTGCAGTTCCTTTGTTGTTCATTTAACATCAGTGCCTTTAATTTAATCTTGGAACATATGTAATTACAGTCCTCTATGATACAATTTTATGCATTCAGTTCTGTCTATTTTATACTTATATCATCCTTCCTGTATCCTGTGCCTACTTATTACACCAATATATTGTCATTACTATACCTTTAATAACATATGACAATTGTTTGTATGTGAGAATCACCAACAACCACCTTTCCACACAAATAAATGACCGCTGCCAAATTAGGGCCAAGAACACATTTGACCATCTAGTGAAAGAACACACTGCTGAGCACAAAATACTCAATTCCAATGACTGGTTCACAACTTGTGCCATATGGGCTCACTGTACCCCCTCCTCTGTCTCCTCTCTCCATTTTCCATGAATTATATAGATGGGAACTATCCTTACCACACTTCCTTTGCTCCTACAATCCTCCCAACCTTGATCTCCAGTAGCACCCATTCCACACACTCTGCCACCTGCATCCCAATGTCCCCCAGTTTTCTAATTTTTACACTTGATTTCCCTTTTCCTTCACTTTGCTCCCCCTCTGCACCTTCTTTCTCCTCTCACCAACTCCACCTAATACAACCCCTTACCCCTCACAGGCTACAGCACTGGTATTAGTTAAACGTGTGTGTGTGTGTGTGTGTGTGTGTGTGTGTGTGTGTGTTCTGTATCAGTTATCTCTGAAGAAGGACATTGTCCAAAAGGTTAGCAACGTATTCAGTCAGATTGTTTCTATGGCTATTGACCATTCAGCACCTCGACTATATGGTGAGGTGCTATTTTTATGTCTACCAGTATTTCCTAATGGTTCATAATTATTGTTTGCTTGTTTCACTGTTCAGTCATCCCCATTCTGTTGATGTGTTGTTTCCTTTTTACACATCCTGGCTCTACTTTTTTGCTTCTTACAGGAAATGCATGGTCCAGTCATATTAATATGACCACTGTCTGTCTTTAATAGCAATGAACAATAACCACTCACAGATGGCAAGTGGCACCACTAGCAGTGGAAGGTATATAAAGTATTTTGGGGGGCATGGAAAACAATGTAGTCATTGTCGTAAGGTGTAAACAGAACAATTTATCTATGTCCAAAATGGCCTGATCATTGGCTTTCAGGCCAAGGGTGGCATCATTTCTGAAAGGGCCAAAGGTGGCATCATTTCTGAAACAGCTAAGTTTGTAAACTGTTCACATGCCACCGTGGTTAAAGTATACTGTACATGGCAAAATGGCATTAGGTATCACTGGTGCCGAGGCCATGAATGACAAGGTGATGATGGCTGCGGAGATGTAAATGGGTGAATAAACATGCCACTATTGAGCAACTGGCCACAGTGAACCAAGGACTACCAACAGTGTTTCCTCAACCACATTCAGTGGATGTTGCTGTGTATGGGTCTCCACAGCAGACACTTGGTTCGGGCACCCATGCTGACTGCTGCTCTTCAGTGACGAAAGCTGGAATTTGCATGCCAATGCCACAATTGGATGTCCACTGAGTAGCAACAGAGGAATCACATTTTATGCTTCATTGGACAGATGGCAGTTGGCATGTACAGCATGAAAAGTCTGAGAGTAAACACCCTGCAACAATGATCAGAAGGGTCCAGGTTGGAGGGCATTCCCTGGGTGATCTTGTAATTCTGATAGGCACAATGAATTAATACAAATATGCTTCTTTTCTTGGGGACCATGTCCAACCTACATGCAGGTTGTTTTTCCTAGGTATGATGGCATCTACCAGCAGAACAATGCAATGTGTCACACAGCTTGTAGTGAACAAGTGCAGTTCAAAGAGCACCAGATGAGTTTATTGTACTCTCTTGGCCACCAAACTCCTCAGATTTAAACCTGAATCTCTGGGACCACCTCAATAGGCTGTTCACACTGTGCAACCTCAATCTAGCTCAGCTGACTACGGCACTAGAGTCAACATGGCTCCACATCACTGTCAACACCTTCCGGAACTTCACTGCCTCTCTTTTTGCTCATCTCACTGCAGACTGCACTGCAAAAGGTGGTTATTCAGCCTTTTGATGGGAGTTCACATTAGTCTGACTGGACAGTGTATTACAGATTTCTCATATAATATTGTTATGTTTTTACCTCTAAGCATACATCCTTTTACTTGTCTTACAAATTTAATTACAGACAAATGTAGTTTTCTTTTGTCAATCTTAGCTGGAGGGCAGGGTGGAGGGTAAAAATTGTAGAGGGAGACCAAGAGATGAATACACTAAGCAGATTCAGAAGGATGTAGGCTGCAGTAGGCACTGGGAGATGAAGAGGCTTGCACAGGATAGAGTAGCATGGAGAGCTGCATCAAACCAGTCTCAGGACTGAAGACTACAACAACAACAACATCATAGCTCCTGTGCAGGTTTCAGTTCCAAGTATCAATTGCTTTATAAAATTACAGCTCTGTATTCTTCCTTATCTTTCCACCAAGTCTTATGTGCATTGTGCTACATATCATTAAAGACTTGTGTAGTTTATTACTGATGATATTTTCATCTTCTATGTGAATTTCATAGCCTAACAATGGAAAGTGCGTCACCTGTTCTATTGGGTGTTCACACATTATTATTTTAGAACATACTGGAACTTTCCACTTGAAGACCATGAGTTCAGTATTGTTCTCTCTTCTTTTTTATTGAAACTTTTAGAAGACAGTTCTCAGATATTTCATTCAGGTGTGGTATTGCAGAATGAAGATCATTTTCTGTCTGTTGAATTATTTTTGGTTGTCAGAAAAGAGTAAAGGTCTTAATTTATGTGTCATGGTGTAACTCTGATACCTTGCTTAACTTCACATATCCATTGTCATTTGTGTCACCACTACAAAAAGTAAGTGAAACATTAAACTGTTTGTTTCAATCCTGTGTTCATAATGGTCCTGTTTTCTCTTTGTCTGTATTTGTTATAATTTCTATGTGATAGTATAAAGCCTCTATAATGTTGTTAAAGACATGGAAAACATTTATTTTTCCATGGTGTTGGAAAAAGTTTGCTTCTGTTTACTTAACTGAAATCCTTTTCACATATATAAACATGGTGTTGTGGTCTTCAGCCTGAAAACTGGTTTGATGCAGTTCTCCATGACAGTCTATCCACTGAAAACCTCTTCATATCAGCATAACTCTTGCAGCCTACACCTGCATGAACCTGCTTGCTGTAACCAAGCCTTGGTTTCCATGCACAGTTGTTCTCCCTCATCATTTCCTACCATTATTTTAATTCTCGGTAACTCATAATTGAAGAAAACTATTTGTTGTACAGAACTTTAAACAGTAGGGTAAAGTGACAACAGCCTCACAGTACAATTATTCTCTTATAAAGTTTATTGACAAGAATCACTAATAGTTCAAAATCAATAGTAACATTCAGAAATATAATATTAAAATGAGAAACTACTTCCATGATCCCTTCCTTAGCCTTGACTTGGTATGTTAGGGGGTGAGGTATTAAAATATAAAAACCTTTTAACATCTAACCAGTGTGTAAATAATTTGATATATAATAAAAACAACTTCAAAAACAAACATGCTTGTTTCAAAGAGGAAAAGCAATATTGAAAATTGCGATTTTTTTTTTCAGTGTGTTCATGTTTTGCAGTGAGAAAATACATTATACTTGTAAAACTGAATTGTTCCACATCATCATTAGAGTTTGCAGTTATGATCAGTGGAACATTCAAATGTCTAAATTAACTAAACTTCTCCCCAAATTTGATTCAGTAACTCTTCATATGTGAATCCCTCTAATCTTCATCATTATTCTGTAACACTACATTTCAAAAAATGGTTCAAATGGCTCTGAGCACTATGGGACTTAACATCTGAGGTCATCAGTCCCCTAGAACTTAGAACTACTTAAACCTAACTAATATTTCAAAAGCTTCTGTTCTGTCTCATCTGAACTGTTTATCTGTACTCTTATAAATACACTGGACTCTTATTTCAGGACAACACATACAAATTCTGACAGAATAGATTAAATAATAATCAAGAAATAGCCCAAGAATTGTGTTAAGTATAACAGCAATATTAAGCCTTAAAATAAAACAAAGGATATGTGATCTGTTGTGTAGTTGGGTTTGAGAGCCTTGTGTTGTCAGACGATCTATATATTTTCGTAATGGGGCAAAGTGCACAATTCAGCACTACTGCAAGGCTACTATTGTTGATATTTCACACTCTGTTTAGTGGACATTGGTTTGTGACCTTTACTCTAGTGACTAATTCCTGATCTGGCAAATCTGCCAGACAGAGCATTCCCTAAAACAAAGCCACCATGATAAGCACTCTGTAAGATGAACTGCACAGTGGTCAGCCATAGATTGGACATATAGTATCCACGGACGGGTGGACTACTTCGCCAGCATGATCTACCATGCCACTTATGTATCCCTATCCCATTTTTAGGACCCACTCTGTGGAGCAACAGGTGTCATTTTGCAAACAGAGGGAGATGTGTGGTTCTGTAGTGTCACAACCGCATACCATTTGCTGAGAATGTTTTTCGTAAAAAGTCAATTTACACCCTTAAAAAAATGAAGTTTATTCACAGCAAGACACACACACCAGATGCTACTAGGGGACAGTGCAAGCTATAGTAAGTCCATATTATGAAGCAAAGTCCAGTCCAAGCAAATATAACACCATGGGCAGCATGATAACACTTGTGGCATGCACTCCACTGCTCACATCAACACACACAGGGGACAGAGTCATCTTGCCCTGTGCTGACTTATATGCTGGAATCCCATCAGAGGCCATGCCTAAGGATCATAACCACCTGAGTGGTGGTGTCGTAGTAATGTTATCTATACTAATTTTGTGCCAGCTTCTCAGTTTCTATGGAAATGTTGTTAATGTGGTAATTAGTGGCCACTAAAGGATAAGAACCTAGGTGATGTATGGTCCAGAGAAGCCACTACTGGGGAAAGTGGCAGATAAATGTCCCTGGGCATTGCTGTGAAACTCCAGGGCAGAATGGTGCTCAGTAGGAGTTGCACGATTCATCCCAGGACCAGAGGGTCTGCCAGGGATGGAGAAACTGACAGCCACTGACCAGGATGGAGGA